>NW_006160026.1:632198-637647 GCF_000334495.1 Tupaia belangeri chinensis | reverse complement strand
TTCATCGCCTAGACCCGGCCGTTTAAACTCATGTTGGGCATGTGTGTGCGTGCCCAAGATCCTGAGAGCAGAATGGAAAAGAAAGGATTGTGGCATGGCCATCCCCCGTGGGGGGTGATTTCTTGCTCTCTGTCTCTCTGTCCCTCTCTGTCTTTCTGATGAGTACACATGCCCTATAGCAAAAAACTCCCCAAAAAGATTTTTAAAAAAATAAAAAGAAATCAGGAATGTCTTTCCAGGCTGAGTTTTATCCTAGGCTCCTGCCTTGCCTAGGAGAGCCCTCCCGAGAATCACTCTGTGCATCTAGGGAAGGCCCAGAGCAAGTGCAGACACACATGACAGGGCAAGCACTGAGGACAGTTGAGTGAATGCCACACCCCTGTTCTTAGAGTGAGTTCGGCCTATTCAGAATTCTGCAGGGGCCTCTTCGGTGTGTTGGCTTCTGGGCTGCTGAGAGCCTGGCACAGAGCCGGGGCCCTGGCGGAGCTGCTCCTCTCAGTGCGACCCGCTCTGCCATTCCCTCACTAGCTGTTTCTCAACCTCCTGAGTTTGGGTACCTTCCTCAACGCAGCTGCACACGGACGGCCTCACAGACAATGTCTAGAACGGCCACAGGCAGCGCCGGTGCAGAAGAAATCTCTCTCCTGCCTCCTTGGCGTCTGCAAAGGGGAGAGCTCCACTGAGGACAGGCGCTGGGTCTTTTTGCTGCTGCATTCTCCAAGTGGAGCAGTAACTGGAATACAGGAATTGTTTCAAAAATGTTCACTCAGTGCATGAATAAGATGAAAACATAAGACAGGAAGCAATCAGGACTGCTCAACAGAGTTGTCAATTCACTTGGCAAAACGCACTCAAACGGATGAGCTCTCAGGAGTTGTGCCAAATGCCTGTCCCGCACTGCCTCCCTGAGAGTCTCTGAGGGGCTCCCCAGGCCACCCCACTCCAAGTCCTCAGCTCCTCCAGAGGGACAGAGGAGGACAGTAGGAAACCTGAGGACCCAGGCTGGCTGCTGGGTTCCCATCTCATGCTGATCATCATGAGGGGGTTTCAATCAGCTTGTGGAAAATGAATATTATTTTTAAAAAACTACACACAGATTTTAACATTTTTAGCAACATTAATAAACTCATATTTTAATTCCATTTTCCACAAATTTTTTTGAAGTTCCCTGCACAAGTTGTGTGACTAAGGATACCTTACTGAAGTCCTGCAAGCCACCATTTCAGTGGTGCCCACCTCGCAGTGAGCTATGAAGACTCTGTGAGTTAAAAGAGGTGAAGTACTGGGAACCAGCAGTTAGCGTAATGGCTATGTCGCTGGCCTCCCACGTAGTCGACCATGGTTCGCGTCCCGGACCCGGTGGCTTAAAACTCACGCTGGGCGCGTGTGCATGTGTGCCCAAGATCCCAAGAGGAGAAGGGATTGCAGCATGACCAGCCCCCCTGGGGAGTGATTTCTCGCTTTCTGTCTCTATGTCTCTCTCTCTTTCTGTCCATCTGGCGAGCACATGCGCCCTATAGCGAAAACCTCTCCAAAAAAAAAAAAAGAGGTGAAGTACTCAGGGCTGGGCTGGCTCCACGGCGCTCACAACCACCAGGTGCATGAGTGCTGTTCTTCGATGCAACACGATGCAGTAGTGATTCTGGACTCACTGAGCCACAGGTGGCACCCACCCAAGATCCCAGATCACAGCGGCCAGATGTACTTTGAATTGAGTCAAATCCTGGCTCTCCCCCATGTGCCTCTGGCATCTTACTTTCCCTTTCTGAGCCTGACGTTTCTCATCTGGAAAGCAGGCCTTTAAACCTGCTCTGTGTTGCCAAAGGAGCACCAAATACAACAGAAAGTATAAAGTTTTCTGAAGTGGATATTCTAGGTGTCAACTAATTATATTTATTTTATTAAAGGAATTAATTACTACCTCTCTTACCCTGCGCTCAACCAGCCAACCAACCGTGCTGTACGATCCTGTCTGACACCTTGCCCATGTTCCCTCCCTCACCCCAGTCGTTCCTATTTGCCTCCCTGCTCCCTGTTAGGGGCACTCAGCTTTGATCACCCACTGGGTTTTCGGTGACAGGGAATTAGAAATCGCAGCCAAGATCTGAGAATGCTCCTATCCCTGGATCACACAGGCTTCCCCCTGTCCCGGGCCCTTGTCTGTGGAACAAAGCACAGCAAAGAACTTGGGAAGAGCATGCCACGTCCACCTTCGCCTGCCTGCCTGCTGCACGGCCTGCCTGTGGGTACCTCTGTGCTCATGGCAACACCAGCACACAGGCATGCAGCACAGCCCTCCCAGCAAGAAATGCACTCTCGCCCATGCCTGGCAGCCCTGGGGGGGGCGGGGGGGGAGGGGTCATGTGACCCCAGAAAAGTCTCTTCACCCATAAAATGAAGGCTATGTGCCTCTAGTAGCAGAAAATGTATTCAAACCCACCTGCTGAAACCAGAGTCTGAGAAGGAGAGCACATCACAGACTGTCACAGCAGCTATTCCTAGTGCTCCCATTGGGAGTGCAGTGTGGACTTTGCCTCCACAACTTGCCATCTCTGAATATGAGCTTCTGCACGTGCAAAATAGGGATGTAAATAGTAGGTAAGACAGAACACAGTGATTGAAAAACTCTTTGGAAAATACTAAAACACCATAAAAGCTAGACCAGTGATGCTGATTAATTTCTTCTTTTTTTTTAACTACCAAAGGGTACCTGTACTTGCCAGAGACAGAAAAAGAGAGAGAGAACCTCCCAATAGAGTGTGGTCACACCACAACCCTTTTCCCCCATTTCTCCATCCTATCAAGATTTGGGGCATGCACATACACATTGCCCAGTATATTTCTCAAGCCACCAGGGCCAGGACTCAAACTTTGGTCTGTCATGTAGAATTCAATTTCCAATCGCAACACTTAACCACTGCACTATGGGGTCAGCCCAATGCTTGTTAATTTCTGTAGAGAGAAATAAAAAGCAACAATAATGGCCATGATGACAATTATTACAGTAAAAATGGTGCCAACCATATCACTAAGATCCATGAAATGGCTACTCCATAAAAGGCCAACTGAATAACCAAGAACAAGCTGCTACTAAAAGGTGGGGTCTAGCTCAGAGGTCTGAAGCAAACTCTGTTTTCATCTTTTACAAAGAAACATGCGACTTAATGAAAAATTACACAGAAGGGCTGGGCCTTCTTTTTGCCAGGAAATAAGGAGCAGAGGCAGCAGCTCTTTTCCTCCCACAGCCCCCGACACAGTGTAGGAAGACAGAACAGGCTCTGTCCCAGCCAAACACATGGCCAGAGCCCCAGCCCTTGCCCCACCAGCCTGGCTCAGCACCCTCCTTCCCAGGGGGGCAACTTCAAATGGCTACGTGCTGGGGCCATGGCCAGGGCTCTCCCCACCTTGAGCATGGGTCCCAAGTAACCTCTTCATTCCACCCTAAAACACTGTGCTGGTGGATTTCTCCATCTGTGTTCCCAAGTCTAGGAAAGACATTCTCCAGGGCTATTTCTGTCAAGAGGTGAAATGACACAGTGGGTAAATTCACAGTACTTGGTGCCCAACTACCCAGGTTCAAGTTTAACATTTGTACAAAACTAATTGTGCACCTTAGGCAAGATACTGAGCTTTTTTGGAGTTTGGCAATTCATTCACAAAATAGAAATAATAACAGACTCTTGTGCTCAACCCCCAAATCAAATAAATTCTCAAGACCAATGTTTTAGAGACCTTGAGTCTTGACTTGAATTACATGAGGCTGCCTGGGCACTTTATTGATTGCACGTAGTATGGCACTCATCATGTTCCCTGCAGAAACCTTAGGGTGCTCCTTGGTTAAGAGTACTGAGTATGACCAAAGCTCCACATATAAGGTGGCTGTAACAACGTGAGTCTATCTTCTCATAATTCTAGAGGCCATAAGTACCAGTCAAAAGATCCACATAGAAAATGGACTCACAAAAGGTGTGTGTGTGTGTGTGTGTGTGTGTGTGTGTATTTTGGGAGGGGAAAAGACCATTTTTCAGCCTCAAAACTCAGGAGATCAGGAACCAGCAGTTAGCCTAATGGCTATGTCGCTGGACTCCCACGTAGTCAACCGCAGTTCGCGTCCTGGACCCGGTGGGTCAAAACTCACGCCGGGCACGTTTGCGTGCATGCCCAAGATCCCGAGAGGAGAATGGAGGGGAAGGGCATGACCCTCCCGTCTGGGGGATGATTTCTCGCTTTCTGGCTCTATGTCTCTCTCTGTCTGTCTGGCAAGCGCATGCACCCTATAGTGAAAACCTCTCCAAAAGAAAACTCAGAAGATCTAGGTGTGAGCCTCAATTCTGCAAATCTGACCTTCAGTCTCAGCTTTCTTATCTGTAAAGTGGGAACAAAGGTCAAGGCCAAGGATCTCCAAAGCCACTAAAAATCAGAGATGGCCCAGCACAGCCTTCACAGCAAAAGTGAGTGATGTGATACATCCGGAAGTTCAGCCAAACTCTAGAAGGGCCCTTCCCCTCTTCCCATTGGAGAAGCTCCTGCCTACTGCAGAGAATGATATGGAAAACACAGGTGTGACCACAGTTAGGCATATAGCTGAACTAGACACTGCCAGTTTAAGACATACGAGTGAGTTTCCTCATCAGAGCCTCAGTCACCTCATCTGCAAATGGGAATGCACATCACACTTCGCTTCACAGGATGGCTATAGGTTTGAAGGAGTCAATGGAGACAAAAAAAAAAAAATGCTGGCTTTTATTTTTTTTTAAGCAGGTCTTTAAGATGCAAAGGGAGCATCAAATAAAATGCATAAAGCAGGGACTGGAGGGAGGAAAGGAGATGCGCAGCTCTGGGGACATTTGTGCTGAGTAAGCAATAAAGACCATGTGTTAATGCAGCTTCAGAGCTGGGGAGCTCAAAGGGCTTTAACAGACATGATCTCACTGGGATTTTTTTTATTAGCTTCTAAGACAGGTTAACAGGTTGCTCCATCTCTGCTGAGACAAGGAAACTGCAGGCTCTCCCGGCTTCCCTGGACACACGGAAGCCGGGCAGTGCCTCTGAGCCAGCTCTGGTGGCAATGCACCAAGATCTCTTTCTTGATCTACAATCTGTCGAAAGTTAGGCATCAGAGAAGGAAATTAATTTTTTTAAATAGATTTCCTAGAGCAACATAAAAAGAATTCTGTTTTTGCTTTTCTAAGGAGCACAGCACAGTGGGAAGAAGGGAGGCTTTGGGGTCAGCCCTGGGCTTAAATGCCAGCTCAGCTGCTTACTGGCTGTGCTTCCCCATCTGAGAAATGGTGCAAAATCTTCCCCTGCAAGGGCTCTGCTGAGGACCGACAAGGTGTGGTCTGGCGCTGCTTTGCACGTGACTACTGAGGGACAGGTGCTGTGTCACTGTGCCCTTGTTATATCCTTTCCACTTCTTCTAGGGGCTCCCACTGAGCTCTGACCACAA
>NW_006160026.1:629002-632101 GCF_000334495.1 Tupaia belangeri chinensis | reverse complement strand
TTCCGATCTGCTATACTGGGATGTCAGCCCCTTACCTAACAGTGCTTTCCTCTTGACTATACTAACACCTGCCAACAAACCTGCACCCTGGTCTTGTCCTGGGCTTCCTACTCAGGGCCCTGACTTCTGAGGACACTGCAGGGTTCAGGCATGACAATGACACCACAGTGAACACCCCTGTGCAGGAGCCTTGGCTTTGGGGTTACTGACTTCCAGCGGTGCAGTGGGGTGGAAGGAGATACCCAGGCAGACACTCTCTAAAGAGTCCTCCATTCCCTTCAGTAAAGCAGGGGCTTGCGTTCCCATGTGATTGCTCAATGGAGTGAGATAATGTCTGTGAGATGTTTTATAAACTATGAGTGCTGAGCAGGCGGAAGCTGTTAGCCATCCTTTCTCGCACATCTCATTGGAGTGTGCTCCTCTTGGTCACTGAGGAAGACCGCTGGGGAGGAGGAACCAGGGAGCCCAGGAGCCCATCAAAGGGGACCTGGTGCCAGAGTGGCAGCCTGAACCTGAGGTGTAAGAGGACAAGAAAGAGGGCACCCAGATCCAAGCTAAAGGTCATCCCTCCCAGGTCATCTTCAGTTCTGGTGACCTGACTCTCCACCTAAGTGACTGCCAACTGTCTCCTCTCACCTGTGGTCATTCTCCCAGTTGTCCCTTAAACAAATTCTCTGTTTGTGCCTGGCACCTCCTGGCCCTCTTCCTGGTGCCCATTGGAGAAAGCAGGAAACTCCTCCATGCCCAGGTCCACAATGAGGCCAACTGGAGGTAGTTTAAGCTGCCAGCTGGAGTCAGGGGAACATGGATCGGTCCCACTCAGGAAGCTCTGGGCACATCTCCCCAGGTGACGCTGCAGCACATGGGTAAGGACAGACAGGGAGCCCACATACACAACCCAGGCAACCCCGAAAGCCCTGGTTCCAGTCTCCCCTAGCATAAGCAGGGACTGTAACAACAGCACACTCATAGGGAGCTATATGGGCTGAGTGTCCTGGTCACTAAAAGAGAGATTAAGACGGGGAAACCAGAAGACAGCATCAAGTGCTTAGCAGGGTTTCTGACGCTTAATAAGTACTTGGTGTTTAAGTCAGAGAGGAGCACCTGCAACAGCCTGAAGCTCTTCCAAGACCCCGGAGGGCGGGGAGAGACGGAGACCTGCCTCAACTCAACAAGAAGAGTCTCTGCTGGTGACTCAGGCAGGGCCCCCAGCAGGAGCCAGCAGCTCGGGCAGGGCGGCGCTGGGCTGATGCCTGGGCTAGTCCAAGTTCAGGGTGATGCATTTTTACTGGAAGGTCTGTGTAACCCCAGAGCCAGCGCCAGCCTCTGTCCCCAGGGCTGACACTCACTGGGCAACCGTGAGAGATGCTTCATCAAAGAGGAGACTCCAGTGTCCTTTAACTGTAAAAGGTGAGAGAGACAGGGACAGAGGGAGGAGGAAAGGACAGATTCATGGAGCATATCATTTGCTAAAGGCCACCCCTGTTGGGTTAACCATCTGAGGATAACGTGGCAGGTCTCAGTGCTAAGCTGAGTTCTGGGACAGCATCCAAAGTCAATGAAGACCAAGGCTGATGGGGGAGGATGCACAGAAAGAGGAGGCTGATGGGCAACGACAGGGCAGGAGGCACTGGGGTCACAAACAGGAGGAAAGCACGAGAGAGAAGAAGGGTGGACAGACAGACATATGCCCCTCCCAGGGCCCACACATCCCGAACAGCGCAGAACACTGGAAGCCCAGTCACAGGGGATCTACCTCCAGTTAATGACACCTGTCAGACCAGATTAGGGCCCACCCTAACGAATTCACTCAAAATGATCTCTTGAAAGACCATGTTTCCAAATACAGTCACATTCTAAGGGTATTAGGGCTTCAAAATATTGGGGTTACACCATTCAGCCCACCAAGATCTCCTCTGGAGTGGAGAAATCAGAGTGAATAAATCGAAGACTGATGGAAACTTCTGCTTTCCCCTTCTACTCAGAATCAAGTTATCACCAGGGGATGTGTCTGCAGACTTTCTCCTCTGAGAGGCAGGGAGGACTACCAGTGTAGGTCTCTCCCACCTGAGACCCTGACCTCACAGTGTGCCGGGCATGAGCAAAGGCTAGAAACCCAAGGCACCAACACTGTGCTCCATCACTGAGCACTTCTCAGAGAGGAAAACCATGACTGCATGAGGTCATAGCCACCATAAGGTCAGGTGTTGGGGAGTCACCATGGGACCCGGAAAACCTGTCAGTCAACTGCAAACATTCTGTTTCTTCAGTGTTCCATTAACAGATCGGCCTCTGGCAGGCAAAGCCCCATGTGGTGATATACACAGAGGCCCAGAAAACTGCCACCACAGCTACTCAGAGACTCTGGGCGAGACTCTACCTGTCTCCACCACTCTCCCAAATATAAGCTACATGGGGATTGCTGTACCCACTTGAGCACTGAGGAAACTGAGGTTCGCCTTGTAAACAGGCATGGGCTTGCTGTGTCCCGGCTCCAGGCTCAGCAGAGGAGAGGGAAAAGAAGACATGACTGAAAGAACAGTTAAAAAGGACTGACTTTGGGTTCCAAGACAAGGGAACTTTCAAAGGTGTTCACAGGTGTCTTTTGGCCCAGACGCAATCAAACTTTGGAAAACTAATCATCTCTGTTTCTGCCAACTTCGCTTGCAATCTCTTGCCCAAATCTTTCCTATCATGCCAGAGAAGATTAGAGATAGCAAAAAGTCAGGCATTCATACTTGTGAGCCCATTTAACCCGGCTGCGTGACTTTGGGCGCATTACCAACCTCTCTGAGCCTGTTTTCTTGTGTATGCATTGAGAAAAATATCTACTTAGTTACAAGAAGAGGCCAGGCATCTGCCATGTGACAGGCTTCCATGACGACCACCGTTTGTCATATACCAGGGGGCACATCATGAAAAAGAGACCATGGCTTTAACTTTGCAAAGACACTGTGGATATGAACAGTTTGCATTGCCATAAATATTTATTATCTAAAACAGAATTATTCCCAGACCACTCCTTGCAAGAAATCATTACCTATTACTTGGAGGAAACTGTGGGAAAGAGAATTCAAGACCAAGAAGAAAAAAGGGAAA
>NW_006160026.1:618788-628761 GCF_000334495.1 Tupaia belangeri chinensis | reverse complement strand
AGTCCTGACCTTGAGCCAAAGGCAGGCTGACTGGTGCCAGTGGACGGAGGCTGGGATCGACTCTTCTGGGAGTCTAGGAATTCCAGCCAACGGGGAGTAATAACATACCTTCTGATTAAAGAAAGGCACTGTTCCCAAACTGGACACCTGTCCACAGGCTCCATAGACAAGGGCCACACAGTACTCACCTCCGGGTACAGAACAGGCCTAACCAGTATTCCCTGCTCAGTGTGTACCAAGTTCTTACAGTAAGTGCTCACTAAATGTGAACTCGGCTCCTCATTTCCTTTTCGTCCTTCCTTTTTTCATTTGTCAGAGGGCATATGTGCTCTTGGGGGGGGAAGGGGAAATAAGAAAGCACCTCCAGTAGGGGATGGCCATACTGTAATCCTTTTCCTCCATCTCTCTCTCTCCCTTTGGAATCTGGAGCATTTACACATGCCTGGTACGTTTTTTCAAGCCTCTAGATCCAGGCCTTGGGATCCAGCCATCTTAACCACCACACCACCGTTAGCCCTTATTCCTTTCTAAGGGAATTTCTTTTATGCCTCCATGTTCCCTTTTCTTGCCATTCCTTGGGAATCAGCACTTTCTCATAGACAAACTACAGTTATCAAAGCAAAAAGGATAACCACAGCTTCCTTTCTCTTATGAGTGACAAAGCAACCTGAAAACATAGAGAGACTGGAAGATTTCTTGGCATCGGGTTCACTACAAGTACTTAATCTCCTGCCCGTCTCCCCTACTCAACTATCTGCCCCACAGAAGCAGAACTGTGTCTGTTTTGCTTGTGGCTCTGACCCTAGCACCCAAAACGGTGCCTGACATTTTAGGTACCCAATACAAGTGGTTGAATGCCAGGTGTGAAGTAATTGCTCAGCAAGTGTGGGTGACTAACCCTGAGCAGAAAGACCAATCACGACAAGTTCTGCCCCATGTGCTCCCGGCCTGTGTCAAGGCAAACCAGCAGCAATCTGGCCTGCAGTGCGTGGCCTGGGTCTACACCAGCAACCCAGTCAGCCCTGCCTCCTTGTAATGCACTCCTTATCCCTAAACCCTTTTCCAATATACTAGTGACATACATTCCCATGTACAACTAACTCTTCCTCCTCACCAATCACCTGTGAGATGGGGAGCTAGAAGGGCTCTTTTGTGGGTTCCATGGGAACCATGATGCGGCAGTGTCCAGAAGAACTCAGTCCTGCCTGTGGCTAAACTGTAGAGAAAAGCGCTTCGCAGCTTCAGAACTGACACTCAGGGGCAACACAAACGAACTGGGAAAGGAAGCATCTCAGCTAAGCCATGGATGCACCCTACCAGCCGTACAAGGTCAGGGCACAGGAAGAAGGGCTGTAAGGATTCAAGCTGCATTCAGGTCCTTCATCGAGGGACAGAGTCGTGCAGGTGGACAGGATGCTTAGCCCCCCAACAACTGAGAGAACTACCAGAAACTGCGTCTCACCAAACAGCTTAGGAAAAAGGCAAAAAGCTGAGGTACCCGATGTGGGTGATGAGGAAGAGAGAACAGACTCTTGGGTGCAGCAGGCGAGAGCATAAATTGGTGTGGCTGCTCTGGAAAGCAACTTGGTGCCATTTCATGGAGTGAGGCAGATTCATGAGCCTTAGAGAGAGCAATGTCAACTCTGGGGATGACCCTGAAGGAGTGCTCACACCACAGCAGGGAGCATGGACGATGACCTCCCGGGAGTGCTCATAACATGGAAAGGAAAGAAAAGAGAGGCATCCCGCACCGACTCTCTCAGCAGGAGCATGGAAACGGGTCCTTGAATAGTGTTCTCTGTGACTGTTCATTGTTCCTTCTTTTCTGATCCAACCCCTCCCAAAGCCCCCACCAACTCTCACCCACGATTCCAGGTTCATTTTTATGTTTTATCAGCCTACTGCCTTGCCCCGCAGGGGAAAGGAGAATTCACACATGAAAAAGGAGTGCCAGACTCCCCAGAAAGCTTTTCAATGTCCTTTGCCCAGGAGAGCTTCCTGTTACAATGGGGCCTGGACCTCAGCCATGAGCCCAGAGGAGGGAGGGACCGATTTCATTTCACTTAAACCAATTTGCCGGGTCCAGACAGCAGCTAATGAGCAGCCTGCGCCCTTGGAGTCATCGATACTGCTCTCCAAATCAAGTTACCAAATTGGTCTTAAAACCACTTCAAAGGGGCCGGGCTGACTGTTACCAATGAGGCATCCTGCTGGCCATATGGCCAGGACTCCTGCTGGAGCCTCCCACCCCCTCCTGGCATCAGCAGAGGACAGGCTAGCTGTCTGTATGTCTATTTTGAGGGCCTTCGTTCCTTTCCCAAACGCCTGGTCCTCCAGAGTGAAAAGGCTAGGACGACAGTGGCGTGGAGATCCAAATCAAGGACCTTGCAGGTGGCCCAGACCCTGAGAGACTGCCTGCTCCCTCCCCGCCCCTACAACAATAACCCAGACAGTGCAGTGCTATCACCACTCCCACTGTACAGATGACGATGCTGGGATTGTAGACCCTGAGCACCGTCACACAGTGGCTGGAGCAAGTGACTGAAACTGAGTTTGAACTAAGGGCACTTCAAACCACGATGGATGCTCAGCCTCTAAGCCACACACGCTGCTCTATAAAATGTTTAGATCTTTATGTCTTACCTTCCTTCTCTATGACTAGCCATAAAAATGGTCAAATGAACTTTGCCCAAGAGAAAAAGTGCTTTTCTTTCAGGTGCCTTTTGTTACTAATCATAAATGAAGCACCTATTTTTTACTGAGTGCCCCTGCAAAGTGAAGCACTTGGTTGCCTTATCTTTTTTTTTTTTAATTGGCAGAGGGTACGAGCACTCACCAGAGAATGACAGAGACACACAGAAAGGAACAAACCACCCCCACCCCATGGAGTATGGTCATGCTACAATCCCTTCTCCATTTCTCCATCCTGACAGGATTTGAAGAATGCACACACACACACACACACACACACACATACAGTGTGTTTCTCAAGCTGCCATGGGGCAAGTCTTGTGGAACCCTGCTCCCTGAACTACTAGGTGTTAGGCTGAACTCTGTCATCTTATCTTTAATTCCTCAAGCATCTGGGATTCTTTGCTCTGAGATGTTGAATAGTATTCTCCAGGTCATGCAGCAGGAAACAGAAGAATGCCCATTTTAAGCACAGAGCATGAAATTCATTAACTCAGCTTTCTTTTCCCTAAAGCAACTATCAGCCTGTCTGTCCATCCTTCTTTAGGCAGAAGGCCCTATGGAAGAGTCGGCGTCAACACCGCTGCAAGGGGAGAGATGCAAACCACTCTCTAAACCAGTAGAATATGCATTCTCCACGCCCAACCAGGCGATGTCTGGCAATGCCTGGTAAGGTTTTGGGTTGGCACACTGGGGTTAGGGTTGGGGCCAGTGCTGCTACTGGCATCTACTAGGTGGAAGTCAGGAATTGCTAAACACCCTGCAGTGCGCAAGGCCCCTCCATGGCACGGTGTCGGGTCCAGAACAGGAATGGGGCGAGGTTGGAGATGACCTCCCAGAAAGCTTTTCAATGTCCTTTGCCCAGGTGGAGGCATGTGCCTTCTCAGCCTCTTCACTGTTTCAGTGTCATGCTAGAGGAGCTTCCTCAACACAATAAAATATGGCTTATGAATATGTTCAAACTTAACCAACTTGGGGCCAACAAGTGGTGTGATGGTTAAGGTGCTGGACTCTCAAATGGCTAACCATGGTTTGGGCCCCAGATTTGGGGCTTTCTCTCATCAAACTGAAGAATAATAATAAATATGGGAACCAGCAGTTAGCGTAATGGCTATGTCGCTGGACTCCCACGTAGTCAACCGCGGTTCATGTCCCGGACCCAGTGGCTTAAAACTCACGCTGGGCAAGTGTGCACGCGTGCCCAAGATCCCAAGAGGAAAATGGAGGAGAAGGGATTGCAGCATGACCATCCACCCTGGGGGGTGATTTCTCGCTTTCTGTCTCTACGTCTCTGTCTGTCTGGCGAGCGCACGTGCCCTATAGCGAAAATCTCTCCAAAAAAAAAAAAGAAGAATAAATAACTTTTAATTTAAAAAAATTAAAAAAAAAAACTTAACCAGCTTATTTTTGTAGCTCATAGATCCACAGAACCCCCAAGGAGTTAAGCAGAAATAAGAGCTGGGCTGAGACGCGTTGCATGACATGATGTCAGAATGGCTGGAGAACCGAGTGCCAAACATCGTAGGAGCCTACTGTGTCAGACTGGGGACGACACCAACAGGCAGGGACACATATGGGGAAACAGATCGGGGTGCCTTCTGCCAAGAATCTCAGGAGGGCAGTGGATGGCTTCTGGGACATTCCAAGGCGCAGGCCCAAAGGCCTCCAACAGCACCTTCTCTTTTTTCAGACCTCGAGGCAGAACTAGAGGAGACCTGGGAAGGTAAGGTGATGGTCTTCTGTGACTCCCTGTGGGCATTTCAGCCCTCCAACCACAAGGAGTAATAACCATGGTGAAAATGGCAGCTTGTAAAACCTGACGGTTGGATTTGGCAGCTTTGTTCTGAACTCCACCAGGGCCACCTCAGAACAACTGCTGCCTCAACACACCCAGAATAGGAGGGCCAACACCCAGCTACAAGGACCGATTTAATCAAAACTGTCTTCCCCCACCCCCACTGAAAAAAGGAGCCGTAGGCTCCAATATGTGAAGTGATACAAGGCACCCACTGTTAAGACAGGTTTGAACTCTAGTCCAGTCAATCTTGTCACCGGGTAATTATCACCCCTTCTAGTCACAAGTAGTACATGGTGTGACCTCGAGAATGTCCTGTGACCTACTGGGCCTCAGTGTGCCCTGCCTGGACCTCAGTGTGCCTGACCAGGGCCTCAGTTTCACCCAGTGTAGAACGAGTCACTGGCTCAGAGGGGAGATGGTGGATGACATGGATTTCAATGCACAAAGATTTTACTTAGGCACTGTCTCACCTCGGCTGTGCAGTCTCGTACAGGAGGGGAAGTAATCATGAGAGGCAAATGCCATGAAAGTTCTCTGACGCCCTTCCACAGCCATGAGAGAGAAATGACACACCATGGCTGGTAGGAGCTGTGAGAGCACAGGCGCTGGTCCAGACACACATCCTGGCAGGTGTTCTCAAAACCACATGCAGGGAGTTACAGAGCTGGGGACAATGGATCATGCTCCAAGAGCCTAGAGAAGGGAGACATGTCCTGGACCCAAACGGGACCTGCAAGGTATGCCCTTTAGGCCTGCTTCAGAGATGAGAAAGCCAGGGGAAGCCAAGGGGGACAGTCCTTTGAAAAGCAAGAGAGCCCACCCAATTCCCAAGAGAAAAATCCCACGCATGGTCTAGGGTTAGATACGAGACTCTGCAGTCCCACCTACAGAGCTGGGCTAGTCTGGATAAGAGACTTGACCAGGGAAGGTATGGCCAGCAGCTGGCGCAGGACACAAGACTGAACAGGGTGGAAGGAGGAAATGCCTTCCCCCAAATCAGGGCCCACAATTTATAAAAAAACATGATGATCATGGGCTAGCCAGTATCATGGTGATTAGGACAGCTAAATCCCACATGGTTGGCTGGGGTTCAAGTCCTGGACCTGGCAGCTTGGAATACATGAATGGTGCATGTGCAGGAGTGCCCAAAATCCTGAGAGGAAAGAGATGGAGGAAAAGGGACAGCCATTCCCCTTGAGGATGCTTTCTCACTTTGTCTATTTCTCTGGTAAGTACACATGCCTACACAGCAAAACTAAAATTAAAAAAAAAAAAGACATGATTCATGATTATCAAATTGATGCACATAAACTTCATAGTCCCAACATAATAGCATAGATTGAACATCTCTAATAAAATCTGAAATCCAAAATGTTCCAAAATCCCAAACATTTTCAGTGTCAGAATGGCATTACAAATGGAACATTCCACACTAACCTCATCATCTATATCCAACAGGCCTTGTATTACACTTTAAAATCTTGTATCGCATTACCTTTAGGCTATGTGTATACAGTGTATAAAACATACATGAATTTCACAGTTGGACTTGCATTCCCCCCCTAAATCCTCCATTACGTACACAAATACACACACACTAAAAATCACAAATCTGAAACATTTTGATCCCATGCATTTTAGATAAGAGATGCACAACCTGTAATAATAATAACTTCTTTAAATACAATACCCAACAATGGGAAATTAGAATAATAGCAAACTGGCTAAATAAAGCATGGCATTTGCTCCACTAGAGTATGACAACAAACATTGGCTGGGGACTTACTATAGACCAGATACTATTAGATCGACCTCTTTTAGGCTCACAGGTCAATGCTGGCAATTTTATTCGATGCAACACAGTATTTTCAGCTCTTTACACGTAGCAGTGGCTTAATCCCCACAGCCACCCTTAGGAGGTACTGTGGCAGAATAATACCCAGGTGCTCACCCTAAGTCTCCAACACCAGGATGCCCATGTTCTAATTCCCAGAACTTGAGAATATGTCTTTCCTCACACCTCAAAGGGAGCTAGCTACACAGATGTGATTGTGATTAAGGTTAAGGATCTTGAGGTGGGGATTATTCTGGATTATCAGGAAAGTCCCAATCCAATCTAACGAATCCTTAAAACTGGAGGTTCTGGGACCAAGGGATTGCATGGTGATTAAGGCACTGGACTCTCGCATGGCCAACCATGGTTTGAACCCGGACCTCACAGTTGGAAAATCACACCGGGCATGTGTGCATACATGCCCAAGATCCTGAGAGGAGAATGAAAGAGAAGGGATTACAGCACGGCCATCTTTCCTAGGGGTGGTTTCTCGCTCTCTGTTCCTCTCTTTCTGGTGATCTCACGTGCCCTATAGCAAAAACCTCTCAAAAAAAAATTGTTTAAGAGAATAATAATATAAAATACTGTAACTGCCACTAGTCCTGGGAATACGAAGGGGAAAGATCTTTTTTTTTTGGAGAGGTTTTTGCTATACGGCGCGTGCACTCGCCAGACAGACAGAGACAGAGAGACAGAAAGCGAGAAATCACCCCCCAGGGAGGATGGTCACTCTGCAATCCCTTCTCCTCCATTCTCCTCTCGGGATCTTGGGCACGCACGCACACGTGCCCGGCGTGAGTTCTAAGCCACCGGGTCCAGGACGTGAACCGCAGTCGACTACGTGGGAGTCCAGCGACATAGCCATTATGCTAACTGCTGGCCCCCAAAGGGGAAAGATCTTAAACTGCCCAGATCTGGAAGACAGCAACAAAAATGAGTCAGAGACCAGGTCCAGTATAGGCAGCGACTCACATGCCATGCAGAGTTGTTAATGTACTGAAATGTTGCAGAACAGTCTACAGAGAGTGGAGTGGTATCTACCCAGACTCCACAGAATGTAGGGTTTGGGGCTGGCATGGGGTCCTGGATACTGGCACCATGCACCTCAGTGGCTTAGACCTAAATATCTAGTCCTCATGGGATCGGAGGGAGAGGTGACAAACAGACCAAACAGGCAGGTGACCTTGGGACTTACGTAAAATAAAGGACAAGTTTCCTGTGGGCCTCTGAGGATCTGGGAAGTGCATGTGACCTGCACCGACCTTAGCTCTGGCCTCGACCGGTTTCTATCATCTCTTACTCACACACGGCCTCTAACAAGCAAATGACTTCTCCACATCTCAGTGTCCCAAGTGCTAAAACAGAGAGGCCCAGGAAGCCACCTGCCCAGCGGCTCGAAAGAAAGGACCTGTTGGTTCAGCCCCTACGTAACAAGTGCCTCATGATGGCAGCACGTGCAGGGCCACCCTGGCACCTCAAAAACAGGCTCCGTGAGGTGTGATGAGCTACACAACAAGCAAAGTCATGCCTGTATGTGGCCCGGGGGTTAAACATGGTCTTCCCAGAGCAGTTTCCTAGGTACTTGAGGTTTGGGGAGACTCTGCATCCATCTCTGGGGCCTCCTATCATGATCTTTCTCCAACTGCCTCGGCGCACCAGCCACAGACTGTCTGCCTCTGCTCCGTCTGCACCCTAAGGGCCCTCATTGCAAAGCCTGTGTGCCTCACCATCTCGTGAGGATTCAGAGCAATGGTGCAGGGTGGGGCCCCATCTCAATTCTCATAGAGACCTTTCATAAATGCTGGTTAAATGAGAAGGAAGTCGGGAACAGAGGGAACAAGCTTGGGTCCCAGCCCTTTTCCCCTTGTAATCAAAGCCTTGGCCTAGAGAAAGATGAAGCAAGAAGACCCCATCCAGTCCCTACAATCCAACAGAACTTTACAGGTAGAGAAATTAAACACCACAAAGTGGAAGGGGCTTGTTCAATATCACAGCCCCAAGTCACTCCATCCCTCCCCTCTCAGTTCTGGTTTCCTACAAAATGATCATGAGGCCTGTCTGTCTGTCTCAGCAGGGCACGTGTGCCCAGAGGAGAGGCCCAAGGGAGCACTGTCCGCTCCAAGGCACACTCTGCTACCTGCTGTATCACCACCTAACACAGCACACGCAGAGCCTGCAGCAAAGCCACGGAAGTTCCAGAAATCCGAGACCCTGGGCCTCTGGGACATCAGACCGGAACTCTCATTCTCATCCAGGGACACTTAAATAATTCTCTTCTTGTGTCCAGTTTTGCAGCTCTGAGGACAAATGACATTGCTTTTAAAGGTGCCATTTTTCTTTAAACACTTTAAGGGAAAAAAAAGAATGCTAGAACCCTAAAAAAGACCTTACATTAAAGCTCTTGTGTAATCTGTATTTCAAGTACATACATATTTGGAAGGCCAGGATGTAACTGCATGGTCAGGGTCATGTCTCAAGCTCATGGTGAGCAGTGGCCTGGAGGAATGGCCATGGATACAGCTGTCTGAACTGAGGCAGCCTCCTCTTTGGCCAAGAAGAAACCTGATGCAATGTGTTTCCATCCCCAAACAAGACCTCCTAAAGCCAAGAACTGCCACACGTTGTCCCTGGCAGGTGCCAATGTTTTCAGCTTTGCTCATGTTTGATCAGGAATTGTCACCTCCTCAACCATGGCTGTTAAACCCGATGGAGGCACAGCTTCTGCAATGATGTGAAGGGGCCAAGATGACACTGAGCCCCCACTCCCAACTTACACAGACAGAACCAATCTCCAAATGGCTCTGCTCCACGTGAACACCAGGGAGGTTACTTGGCCAGGGTACAAGGTATGATTTCCAGTGGGCTTTGACCTGGAGCAAGAGAGGCTGACCCTGGAGGAACCAGGACAAGAGTCAGGTGAGGAAAAACTAAGGTGCCAGGTTCCAAGCAGGCTTTGAACTAGATGCAGTATGTAAAAGGTCACATTTTGGGGACACCTGGGTTCTAATTCCAGTTCTGACACTTTAACAGTGAGCCTAAACAATGTCATACCTCCCTGAAGCCTGAGAGAAAGGTACTTCAGGTACCTCTCAGGACCTGAGTAATGAGCTCATGTGATGCTCAGCAAAATGCAGCCAATTGTCTGGAGACCTGCGCTCAAGATCTGCCAGCTCCCTGGCCCTGCAAGACCTCTTCTGTGCAAAACTCTCCCAAGGCACATGTGAGAACGCACACTGTGTTATATTTCAGTTGGTCCCACTCATCTAGAGAATCCAGCCAAAGGCTTGCAGGGTATCTGGAAGGAGGTTATTCTGTGCGGTGGGCAGCTCTGCAGAGGCAGGAACAGCAGCCTCTGTATGTCCTGGTAGGTTCCCAACCAAGGGTGCGCAGCAAAGACTTACTCAGGCTACACCCAAGATGAAGTTCCCTCTTGAAAGTGTCTTCCAGCAGCCTCACAGGACAGAGGAGAGGCACAGCTCAGCCCTGCAGCTGCAGGAGCTCATAGCACTCCCTGCCTTGGCTGACCTGAGGAGGGACACTTACTGAAGAGGGGTAATGTCTCTATGGCAGGGCAGGAGGCAGAAGGAGGCACAGGTCCAACAGCAAACCAGGTTCGGAGTGGCTAGTCAAACAGGACAGCCATAGGAAGC
>NW_006160026.1:601051-618713 GCF_000334495.1 Tupaia belangeri chinensis | reverse complement strand
AAGCCACACCCAGCACCACCTTCCTCCTTTCTGAGAAAAACCATCAAAGCAAATGAAAGCGGCTGGCAGGGTGGGGTGCTTCTCATCACAAAGGGGAGCTTTAGGCCTTTGGCTCTGCTCAGAGACAGCACTGTCTGTCCAGTTCTGATCTTAAGACCACTCCTACTAGGACCCCTCCCTCTCCACTCAGCCACCTGGCCACCGATAAGATTCTCTTTCTTGGGCCCCCAGTTCCCACCAGCACTTTCAGAATTATTAGGCTAGTCGGGCACCCCAGTTCTTGGTCAAACCCACTGGAACCTGCAGGACTGTGACAGCCAAGGTGGTCAGAGCAGGTACCGCAGGATGGACCCTGCTGTCCTCCGTACAAGGATCCGGCTGTGGTCGGTGTACACAGTGATCATTTGGGGCAAGTACTATTAACTATCCCATTCCACAGGTAAAAGAACCAAGGCTCAGCAAGGTTAAGTAACCTTCCTGGTTGTACGACCAGAGCCCATGCTCTTTGCCTCACCTTCCACCTGGCTGTGGACCAGACCTCTGGGTTTATCATACGTGACTGTGACGTTTACCAGCTGTGTGACCTCAGACACGGAGCTTCATCTCTCGGAAACTTCACTTCCTCTTGTACAACAAGGGATCATGACACCTGCTCAGAGCAGGCTGCCTTAGCGTGGATGAGCGGAAACATCCACCAGGGCCTGACACGCAGATACTGCAAGTGGAAGCTGCTCGGTGAGTGTTTTAGGGAAGACGACACACACATTCTGACCTGGTCTCTCTAACCAGATAATGAATACATCTCCAGAAACAAAGGCAGACACGCTATACCTTAAGATATCCCCTGCTGTGTCCTCACAGCCAGCAAACAAATAGATAGTTGTTCTCTTCCTTCAAGGAGAGGATTAAAATAAGAGAGGATGAAGCAGGGCCTGTTGGATAATGGTGCATCCAGCGGCAGCATTTAAAACAAGCTCTCCAATGTTTGTATCCCAACTCCTTCTGGCTCTAGGCCTGACTCGAGTGGAGAATGCATAAGTGGTCACCCCAGCTCCAGGTTTTCCAGCAAACTGCTGACAAGCAAAGATTAAAAATTTGCAGCTTCTCAAGTCTTCCCCCTGTCTCTGAGGTAGACCCTTATGCTAAACAACAAAGTCTTAATCCTGCTAGAAAGATACTAGGGAAACTAAACAAATACTAGGGAAACTAAACAAATACCACAGAGATAAAGAACACTGTGCAGGAGACCAGCAGGTGGCTTAGTGGTTTAAGGTGCTGGACTCCCACATGGCCGATGGTGGGTTGAGTCCCAGACCTGGTGGCTTGCTTTCTCACTTTCCCTCTCTCTCTCTTTATGTCTCTCTCTGGTGAGTGCACATGCCCTGTAGCAAAATTGGAAAATAGTATAATAATAAATAAAATTAAATAAATACATTTTTTTTCTTTGTTTTTTTTGTGTTTTTTGGGGGGAGGGGAGAGATTTTCACTGTAGGGCGCGTGCGCTCACCAGACAGAGAGAGACATAGAGACAGAAAGCGAGAAATCACCCCCCAGGGGGGATGGTCACACCGCAATCCCTTCTCCTCCATTCTCCTCTCGGGATCTTGGGCACGCACGCACACGCGCCCGGCGTGAGTTTTAAGCCACCGGGTCCGGGACACGAACCGCGGTCGGCTACGTGGGAGTCCAGCGACATAGCCATTACGCTAACTGCTGGTTCCCAATAAATACATTTTTAAAAGAAAAAAAAAAACACTGTACAGAATAAGGAGTCAGTCTGCAATCTCCAGCCCTTACGTTGAGAGAAAGATTCCATTTACACTTTGCCGTTCTAATCTTGGATTCGGTGGCTTGAAAATCATGCCGGGTATTGCTGTGTGAATGCCCCAAATTTTTTTTTTTTGAGAGGTTTTTGCTAAAGGGTGCATGCGCTCACCAGACAGACAGAGAGAGACAGAGAGACAGAAAGCAAGAAATCACCCCCAGGGGGGACAGCTATGCCACAGTCCCTTCTCCTCCATTCTCCTCTCGGGATCTTGGGCACGCACGCACACGCGCCCGGCGTGAGTTTTAAGCCACCGGGTCCGGGATGCAAACCGTGGTTGACTACATGGGAGTCCAGCGACATAGCTGTTACGCTAACTGCTGGTCCCTGAATGCCCAAAATCTTGAGAGAAGAATGAAGAAAGGGTTGTGGTGGGAATGGAAAGGGTTGTGGTAGGAATGGAGGAGAAAGGATAATGGCATGGCCATCCTCCCTGGGGAGCAATTTCTCCCCCTTGCCCATCTCTCTTTGGCAAACACATGCACCCTGTAGCACAAAAAGAAGATGATGTGGGGGCAGATGGCAGCACAGTTGTAAAATACAACACTCAGTGAGACACACTCACATGTTTACGTTCAGTTAGTGTCAGAGACCTCCCCGAGTACCCAGAGTGCATGTGTGCGTATGTTCTGGAGCTGGCTGAAGCGAGGTGGGTGGGAGGATAGTGGCATTGAGACTTTGTTGGGCGTACTGTGTCTCCCTTATTTAAAAAAAAATTTAAAAAAAGAAAGAAATATTTATTTTATTTTATTTATTGTTATTATTTTTTCAAGTTTGCTATAGGGCACATGTACTCACCAGAGAGAGAGAGAGAGAGCGAGCGGGAAAGTGAAAAAGCAAGCCACCAGGTCCAGGACTCAAACTGCAGTCAGCCACCTGGGAGTACAACACCTTAACCATCAGGCCACCTGCTGGCCTCCCATATCTCTGATATTAAATAGGGGCCATGGATAATGGAACATAAATGACTTCTGTGTTTAGACTTGGGGTTTCATCCCCAAGAATCTTGTTACGTATATGCAGATATAAAAATCTGAAACAGGTATGGAATTTGAAAACTTCTGGTCCCATGCAGAGAAGATCCTGGGACAGCTACAGCCTGGGTGGTATTTTTGGAAAGCATCACTCCTTGCAGAGACAGCAAAGGGGCCAAATGGAGGTGAGGGGCCCTGAGGGGGAAAAGAGTAGGAGTAGTCAGGGAGTCCATGGAGGATGCCCTCTGTTTCTCCACAGAGAGGGAAATAAGATCTCTGACCAAGGCCCGTGCTGCTAAGACACGGTGCTCTGCAGGGCAGGACCACTTGGGGGCCTGGGCTCTATTTACCTGAAGGCCAACGCAGTGACGTACACTTGTCATATCAGCAACTTGGAAAGCCAAGGCAGAGGATCGACATGGTGAAGCTCTTATTCAAAAAGGAAAGAAGGGACCAGCAGATGGCATAGCAGCTATGTCACTGTACTCCCACATGGCTGACCACAGTTCGAGTCCCAGACCCAGTGGCTTAAAACTCACGTTTGGCACGTGTGCACACATACCCGAGATCCTGGGAGGAGAATGGAGGAGAAGGGATTGTGGTGTAGCCATTCTCCCTGGGGGGTGATTTCTCACTTTCCCTCTCACTATCTCTGCCTCTCTCTCTCTCTCTAGTGAGCACATGTGCCATAAGGCAAAAACCTCTAAAAAAAATTAAAAAGGAAAGAATGAGCACTTAAGTTTAGGGACTGGATAAGTTAAAAAAAAAAAAAGAAAAAGAAAAAAAGGAGTTACACAAAATGGACATTATGGACTGTCCCAGAAGACATGGGCCCTATTTAATGAGGACGCACACACACACACACACACACACACACACACACACATACACACCCTAACCTGGCTTCACTAAGTACACAATGAATAAACCTCCAGAAACAAAAGACAAGAAATGCCTTAAGATACCCACTGCTGTGTGGAGTCAGCCAGTAAATAGACAATGTTGTTTCATTCCTTCCAAGGAAAGAGAGCCTTAAAAGAACAGAAGACATAGGCCCTTTCACCCAGAGCCAGACCTTCCTGGGGAGGAAGAGCCACAGTGTAAAAGCTTCAAGTCCCTCAGTGGGCTCCATGCCGATCTGGTGACTTTAAGAAGGTGAGGATGGGGTTGTCTTGTTTATCTCCCTCTGCTAAAGACAGGCACCTGGGACAAAATAAGTGTTCAATAAATTCTGTTAAATGATTGAATATGCAGGATCCTCCCCAAAAGAGAACTGCATGAAGTCACCTCTACGCAAGGAAATGTCAACTAGAGGCTCAAGCACCTCTGTCCCTTTGTAACCATGAAAGGTGTGTTCTCAGTCACCTGAGCAGACAGCCAGTACTAGGGGAAAGGAGACCCACCACAGCGCAGGGCAAGAGACTGTCTGCACTTGCAGCTGAGCTGACCGGTGCAGCAGGACACTGACTGAACAACGCCCCACAGTGGCCACAGCTAGTGGAGCGTGTGCTCTGGGGCTGGCACCTCACCAAAGGCTTCGCATGCCCCTCCCATTTGACCATCTTGCCTTTAGAGACTTGGATATGGTTTCCATTCATGGATGAAGAACCCAGGACTTAGCAAGCTAAGCAAATGTGCCTAAGGTCATTCATTTCAAAAGCAACAGAAGCAGGATTTACACCCAGCACGCCTGGCTTCCAGGCCCAGGCTCTTACACTGCCCTGGAAGCAACTGTCAGCCCTTGAGAAAGAGGCGAGCAAGAGACAGAACACACTCAGCCGCAAGTTAAATATCACTAGGGTCTGCCCCCACCAAACCCAGGAGATCTGACCTGTTCTTCACCAGCATGTCTCCATCCCACTCACATGCACCACACACACACACGCACACGCACACGCACACACGGTCTCCACTAAACAAGAATAAGCCTCACAAGGAATCAGACCCATGGGTTTGTGTTTCTCTCGGTGGTAAGGCAAAGGCCAGGACCACGTCCTCCTTCTTAACCAGGACAGCAGTGACCACACACGATGGGCACTTTAAAGATATCGGTGAAATGGAACTACCCGGTGCATTAATTCCCATCTATAAAAGGGGAACAACAGGACCAGCCTCCAGAGTTGTTGACAGAAAAAATAAGATAACCCATGAAAAGAACCGCTAACCGAAGTGCAAATGGTTACAGAGATAAATCCTGAATTCCTGTTGATCTTTATGGCTAAAAATGGAAAAGAAAAAGTAAGTATGCAGACAACCTAGCACAACACCCCACATGCGCTGGAGGCATGTAAACATGCATGTGTATGCGTGTATGTACATGCATGTGCGCACACGTCCCTAGACAACTGGCTGCTTACGGAGAGAAAGGGGCAGGGGCAATTTTTTTCACTGGCGATGGAGAAGGAGCCTGGGTGTGATGGTGACGCCACAGCTGGATGTCTGCTTGGCACTGTGTCCACAAACAGCTCACCTGCCTGGAATTCGCTGCAAGCCCAGACGCGTGCCCCCGAATAGCTGGGGCGTGGTCAGCGTGGGAGGAGCTGGATGAAGCAGGTACTGACAGGAAAGTAAACAGGGTTGATTTCCTTTAGTGCTCTCCATCCAAGTCTTGCGGATCAGACAGAAACAAAACTCAGGACACAATAGTTCTGCTAATGCCCCCTTGAGCTCATCCATCTCAGACTTCCCAGCGAAGGCCACCACGCAGCCCTTGGCCAAGAGAGGGCCAAAGGGGTAGAATATAAACTGAATGAGGACAAGTGGTTCAGTGCACCGTTAGGGCTCGGAGAGGAGCAGAGCAAGGGTGAGTTGCCCACTTGGACCCATTCCACCCTGGGGTCTCCTTCCACTTGTCACTGGACCCCACCTGACTCAAGTGCTGGGCCTGGGCAGGCAGGCTATGGGCGCTATGCCCCTGCCAGTGAAGATGCAGGCCCTGCTCCTGGTGTCCCTGCCCATGTTCAGTCCCAGAACGGCCATGGCTAAAGGCCAGCCCCTCCATGGTGGTGTTCCCAGGAATCCGGAGAAAAATTCAATAGAGGGAGCCCAGGAATGTGGCAGGAGGAGGAAACGGGGCAGCACAGCCCTGCCAAGTTTTCCAGAGGAAATGAGTAACCTGTTGTTAGCAGGCACACAGTGCCCAGTGAGGAAGTGGCATTGTCTGGGGACCAGACGCGGGGCCTTACATAACAGACACCCCTCTCACTTTCTGGCCATGGCCGTATTTGGGGATTGGCAAAACATCTGATGAGCACCTCTGGCCTGTGTAAACACTGGCTTTATTAGGGTGGTGGAGAGAGTTCTGGATGGAGTTCTGCCTGGCTCAGCACTGAGAGTGAAATCACCTCCCAGATCCTCACTCCCTCAGCTCCCATCCATGGGGTGGCAGTGCTGCTCAATGGTTAAGCCTGAGCTCTGAAACCAGGCTACCGTCTTCCATCTGGATTCCCTCCATCACTTGACAGCTGTGTGATTTGGGCAAGGTGTTCAACTGCTCTGTGCCTCAGCTGCCTCATCTACACATCAGATTGATGCCAAAAGAGAGTTCTCTGTGGAGCGTGAATCCATCCACCGCCCTGCACAGCCAGACCCAGGCAAGTCAGTGGGTCAGCATGAAGGAACAGAAAACTTCCTGGTACCCCAAAACCAGCACCTTAGGTGCCGTGCTAGGGCCCCTGCCTTCACTGTGTAACTTCCAATTCACAATAATCCACCACTGGAGATAGTCTCACACACACACACATGCATCTAGGCATGCACATACATGTGCACACACATACACAGTCTTTATTTTGAAAAATGAGGAATCTGAGGCACAGAGAAGTTGTGTTCCCTGCCTAAAGTCAAACTAGGAATAAGCGTAAAGGGTCACAATTCAAACCTAGGATTGTTTTACTCTTGCTCTTTGTTCATGGGCTGAATTTTTATAGATTTTGTCTTTTTTTTTTTTTTTTTTTGAGAAGTTCTCGCTATAGAGCACGTGCGCTCGCCGGACAGAGAGAGACAGAGAGACAGAAAGCGAGAAATCTTTCCCCAGGGAGGATGGCCATGCCACAATCCCTTCTCTTCCATTCTCCTCTCGGGATCTTGGACACACCCGGCGTGAGTTTTAAGCCACCGGGTCCGGGACGCGAACCGCGGTCGACTGCGTGGGAGTCCAGCAACATGGCCAACATGCTAACTACTGGTCCCTAGATCTTGTCTTATTTGCAAAATAATCACGAACTCACAGAGAAGCTGGGCGTTCAGGGCAAATCCTTTTTCCCTCCACCTTGCAGTAGTCAGTGTTCACCTGATGTTCCACATACCAGATCCCAGGACATTCTCCCTTGGGCCCACATTCCACAGCAAAGTCAGGAAGCTAACGCTGATACCTAACGAACAAATTCTTTTCTTTTACTTATTTATTTTTTTCTGGGGGGCGGGGGGAGAGGCATGTCTCAAAGTGGTGATACACGCTGGCCTTTAGACCTGGATCACGGGCAGGCATGTGCCTGGGTGCTCAGGGAGGTCTCCAGACTTCGACCAGGAGGCCTCTGAGGTGGGGTTGCCTGGCAGAGCATCACATTCTACTTGTGCCACCATTCTGCCCCATGTCATTAACAAGTTCTCATGTCCCACTCCAGCTCCCATGGCTGCCCTGCTTCTAGCAACCACACTCACACCACGCAGTCTCCTTCTGGGACCGTCCCTCAGCCTTTCCTTAACGTCATACCTGGACACTTCGGGAGACTGCAGAGCGGTGACCCTGTAGCATCTTCCTCAATGGGGGTCCGTCTGATAATTCCTCACAACTGGATTCACCTTATGCATCGGTATTAACTTTTTTCTTTTTGCATAATTGCAAGGCAAGAGTTGGGGGACAGATTGCCTGGAAGGAAGTAAATTATCTCAGTCAACTGGGATGACAACCTTCACCTAGTCATTTTAATGAGTCAAGGCAAGGCGGAAGAGGGGAGTATATGTCTTAAGGAGGGAGAAGTCTGCGTCTGCGGAGGGACAGCAGTTCTTACACAGCCGAATGGAACCAGGCATCACTCACTCATGCCAGCTTTGCTTACAAATTTAAAAAAAAACGGGGGAGGGGGAAGAAAACCCTCAGAATTCAACTTAAAAAGACCTTTCATGCACTGCCAGGCCTCTCCCTCTCCCACCCCCTGCCTCTGTCGCAAAGTACAATACATGTGTTTATCTTGCTTCTAAGTAGGGGTATATTAAAATACTTGAGGATTTTCCCCTCCTAACCCTGGCATGTGGGCTCCCACCAGCTGCTCGGCCACATCTCATGAAGTGCAAAGGCAGCAGGAAATTATGGCTTTCACAAACGCAGGGATCTTTCCTGAGGTTGCAAGTCGCATCACTTGAAAGACTGACTGTCTTCAAACTTCCAGGAACTGAGTGGCCCAGAGCCCGTCTATTTAAAGGTCAGCCCAACCCTGCTGGATCTGGAGGCTGCCTCGGACACAAGTTTATTCTCAGCCCTCTCCACAGTCGTCTCAGCACTGTGTCCCTTCAAAGGAGGAGAAAGAGAGCCAGAGACTGAGGCAGGAACGGAGCAATGGAAGCTTAAAGGGGGGCATCAGCCTTCCCCCTGGGAAGCACATCCCTTGGTTAACAGAGCGAACTCCTTTGCTATGACTGAATCTCAGAATGGAGCTAGGAGTCCATTTCAGGGTGTGATGGTCCCTTTTGTCTTTCCTCTAACTCCACTCCCTGGGTCTGCACGCTGGAAGGAACAGAGGGAAGGCGGAAGAAATAGTTGCTCAAGAATACTTATTAAGTGCCGTAAAGACTGTTCAGGACCCTTAGTAGGTGCAGGGACCACAGTGAAGGGATTTTGCAGTGGGGAAGCAGGAGTGGATGAGCTCAAAGCACAGGAAGTAAGAATACACGGCCAAGGAGTCGGGTGGGGGCAGTGGACAGGAAATTACAAGGGAATATCAAGGGAAAGGGGGTTCAGGCTAAATGGACCCAACAGGGCTCTTGCTGAAGACCAGACAGGCCCCGATGATTAGACATCACCCCAGGAGTTGGTGGAAGATGAACACCAATCAGATCCCAAAGAAGAAAAGGTATGAACGGTGTATGTAGAGGGGTGAGTGCTTGGCCAGCTGACCCAGCAGGGTTCTTTGCTGACCTGGATTGTGTGACAAACATGCAGAGAGCCCTAGACGGGTACTCAAGGGCCCAACTACAGTTCGGTCCAGCAGAGACTCTGTCAGTGACAGCGGGACACGGTCCCTGTGCACCTCACAGCCATTGCCCCACTCACCCACCAACCACATACGAACCCTTCTGAGGATGCCTAACTCTTAGCTCAGTATTAACTTACACACTTCCGAATCTATTTCAGTTTGTGTATTTGTGTAATCCTCAAACTGCTGGCCACTCAGATGCCAGATAGAAATCGCTGCCGACGAGGCAACGACCTGTGCTTGGCGTCCTTCAGTGGGTGGTCAGCACAGCGCACCAATGACCTCTAGGAAGTTAGTCACTTGCCTAAAGTCCCCCAGCTAGGGAGAGAATGGGGTCAGAACCCCAATGCCGATCTGTCTCACTCTGAACACACTCCCATACTCATGAAGTCAGTGATGCTATGAAAAGGACAGGCTCACGGAGCCTCCACTAGGCAATGAGGGGTGCTAGCTGGGAAGCATACTTTCCACCCAACAGGGCTTGTGGTCAGCCATATGGGAGCCAGTTGCCTTAACAATTAGGCCATAGATCCAACGCTGATCTCTCGATTTTTTAGTTGTAATTCTGCTATCCACGATAGCCATCAGATGATGAATGTGCGTGTGTGTGTATGAACGTGGCCTTCAATGGGGCTTTTGACAGGTCAGAGAGAAAAGGAAGAGCAACCCAGGAGGGTTCACAATGTGAACAAAAGCAAAGAAACCAGAATGGGGCCTGAAGAGGCTGAAGCCATTCAGGGGGTCTGCAAGTTCTTCAGGGTGTCATCCCAGCCTGTCTGCACCAGGCACTGCCTCTGTATCAGTCCCCATGCTGTATCATCGCTCCAAGTCATCCCTGACCCTCACCACAGTGCAGTGAAGCAAAGACCACTGGTCTAGCTTTCAATGCAAGGTCCATGGCTGAGCAGGGAACGCTACAGAGGACCTGGCTGTGGAGTGGCAGAGCCCGGAACCACTCCAGGACCTCAGCAGCAGGCCAGCAAGCCCCGTGCTGCCTTCCCAGTCCTTTTCTTCCCACCGAGGTCATTGTCAGCACAGGAAAGGACCCTCCAGGGAACAAAAGCAGGGAGGGGCAATGCCAGGACTGTGACTCAGTCACACCTGTCCCAGTGTCCAATTAGGCTGAAAAGAATTGAAATCAAAACCAACAAAGCAAAACACTCCAAGGGCCAACCCAGAAAGCAGGAGTGGAAAGAGAATGAGCAGGTGGAGCGTCCCCAGGGCAGACACGTCAGAAGGGGGCCCCAGGAGATAGTGTGTGAGGCAGGTAGCCCACACAGACCCAAGGTGGCAATTGGAGTGTGTGTGTGTGCGTGTGTGTGTGTGTGTGTGTGCATGCACAGCTTATGGGGCTGCAGCCTCGAGGGCAAGAGCTGGTATGGACACGAAGACCAGCCTCAGTCCAGTCCACTGGGAGCCCTGGAGCACGAGCACACCACGGAGGTCACCCACGTTAAGCAAGGAGGCAGTCTTTTGTTCCCTGAGTCAGCGACTTCCCGGATGAGGCAGCTCCCCGTCGGAAGAAAGTTAATCACCATGGGAGAGGGCCGCCAGGAGCCTTGTAGCTGGGGGTGAGTGTGCCGGTCCAGTAAAGAGGACTGGGCAGGCCTCCAGCAGCATCCGCTACAATGAGTCGCAACTAAATGACCGAGGTGACCGGCACTGACTACGGCCCCAAGCTTTCTCGTTTCCTGCAGAATCTGCCTGCTAAGCCAAAGGCTCTGCCTAGACTAAATCAGACTCTCAAAGGAGTGCTGGGAACATCTGGGTCTTAGAGGGACAGCTGGGACAAGAAAGGCCCAGCTCCACGGGGAAGAGAGCTGGACAGAGGCCGGTGGAGAGAACAAGGACAGCACTCTGGCAAGCCTCACCTCTTCTCTACTCCTCTCTCTTAAAGACAGTCAACATCTGAGATCAAATGAAGCAAGCTAGGAACACAAACTTATCCTGCCACTCAATAAAGTCTAAAACGCACAGAGCAGCCTATGATAAGTCTCTCCACGAGATGATATAAGCACATCTTTTCAATGAATTCACAGGTGAGCCTGTCATAGTAAGTAGCATATAGTTGGTGTTAAATAAACGCCCAACGGTTTGTCTGCTGAATACATTTTAACAGCCACCACATGCTTGAGAATACCCCCTGGATCTTCCCCAAAATGGTAGGGGGCTTTCTCTTGTGGAATTGAGTTTTGCCTTAATTCCATGATACTGAATCAGCCATATCTAGGTTTTTCCTTTTTTATTTTTTGCTAGAGGGATGTGTGCTCAGAAAGGACAAAGCAGCCTGCATGCTCACATCGCAATCCCTTCTCCTCCATTTCTCCCTCCTTTGGGGATTCTGGGCACACACACACCCATGACATGTTTCTCAAGCTGCTGCATCCAAGACTCAAACTATGTGGTCAGTCATGTGGGATCCAATTGTCTTAATGATTAGGCCATAGATCCACCCCTTTTATCTTGTTTTTCAGCTGTAATTCTGCTATCCACAACAACCATCAGATGATGAATGAATGAACAAAATGTAATGTGGCCATTAGGTGGAATATTACGTGGTCATAAAGAATGAAGTGCTGGGACCAGTAGAGGGCGTAATGGTTATATCACTGGACTCCCATGTAGTTGACTGCGGTTTGAGTGCTGGATCCGGCAGCTTGAAACTCACACCAGGTGTGTGTTAGTGCTTGCTCAAAATGCCGAGAGGAGAATGGGGTGGGGAGTGTGTGAGGGGGCCCCCCCGGGGGGGGGGGGGGGGGGTGATTTCTCGCTTTCTGTCTCTCTGTCTGTCTCTCTAGCGAGCACACACAATTAACAGCAAGAATCTCTCTAAGAAAAAAAAAAGAAGAAGAAGAAGAAGAAGAAAACGCTGATAAATGCCATAACATGGATGAACCCTGAAAACAGTATTCTAAGTGAAAGAAGTGAGACACGAAAACTACATATTGAATGGGTCCACTTACTGGGTCATCGGGAAAGCTATGAAGCATTTTGGCATAGAAAAATATCATGACTTTCCAGACAACCTAATACAGGAACTATTTAGAAAAGACACAACCATGGTGACAGAAAGTAGACTGGCAGTTTCCTAGAACCCAGGGAGCTGGGGAGAGTAAGAGGCAACAAGGAATGAACACAAGGTTTCTTTTGGGGGTGATAAGAATGCTATAAAATTGATTGAAGTGATGATTGTATCACTCCATGAAAATATTAAAAACTACTAAATTGTACATCTTATATGGGTGAACTATAGGGTATATGTGAATTATCTCAATAAAACTGCTATACAAAAAAAAAAAAAAATTAAGGAAGACTTGCTGTCATGTAGAGGGAACAATAACCCAGCGATAATGGATCCCGGTCACTGTACAGATACGCGAGTTGGTGGCTTCTAGAATCGCTCTGAACACACACACACACACACGTCCCTCAACACACCCTCCAAAAAAGAGGAAGACGACAGCTGCTGCCTTTTGCCCCCCAAAACCCTGACCCTCGCCATCCAACGCCACAACAGAGAGGCCACGCAGCAGACAGCCAGGAACTCTTATTTTGTCTCCTGCCCCGAGCAATTCCTAAACAGTGGGAGTTAAATATTTATAAAGCAGTCACTGTTTGTTTAAGGTTCGATCTGTACTTGGGGAGCATGATGCAGGGAAATGCTGAAGTGACAGCTGATTATACAACACAGGGGAAGACAGAGCACTCAGACGCCGGACAGCTACCAGGACCTGGCCCTCGCCGTGTCCTCCCTTTTTTTTTGTTTTCCCCCTCTTCAACGTGCCCCCCGCCATGAGGAGGCTCCTGTGTTTAGTCTCCTCTTCTCCGCTCCCGTGGAATAAGACAAAATAGCCCTTTCTACTGAAAGCCGCGGGGTCTTCTTGCTCTTAATGTGCTGTGAGCTTCTGAAGACTGCAACATTGTCAGGAGACAGACACCCTCCTCCACAGCACCTGCCACCTGTCTGTGCCAACCGATGATCCCCCACAGACTGGGTGGGAAGAGGCACCCCAGATGAGGAAGGCCTTCAGAGACCTCCCACAAAGCATACTCATCTGTGTCTGGACACATTCATTCCGTGCCAGACCCCCATCTGACTTCTACACACTGAGGACAAATGTTGGGGCCCAAATCACAGGGCTCACGTGCGGGCTTCGTGGCTTCCCAGCTTATCAGTTAACTTGCTCTGACTCAGTGTCCCTCACTGTAGGCACGACTCTGTGAAGCTCACCGGCTCCACAGAGTTGCTGGTGAGCATTAACTAAGCTGGTGCTTTCAGGCACCTGCATCTGTCCCTATTAGGGCGATTACCAAGGTGACTCTTGGTAATCACCTTCTTTTCAGCTCTAGCCTCATTTAGCTATGACCTCAGGCAACTCCAGTCATTGGTCCCAGCCCTCCTCACTGGCCTAATCAGCAAATGAGATTAAGATGCACTAACATAAAAGGAGATACATAACACTGTAAAATGATAAAATGAGACAGAGTAAGATGAGGTCTTGTATACTCCAAGACTCAAACCTATGTCTGGGAGGTTTTCTGTCTTGCTGGTAAAGTGCAAGAGAGGGAGTTGGCTCTATGGCCTCCCCTGCTCCGTGCCCTCAGGCTCATTTGGGAGCTGGAGTCTCCACTTACACCCCCCCTCCCCCGTTCTGGGAATTCCCATTCCCACTTGGCTTGCTTTCATGAGCTGGTCAAGAAATAAAGGCACAAGGCCAGCTGGTGGCATGGTGGTTAAGGCGGCTGGATCTCACATGGCCTTCAGCATGAGGTTCAAGTCCTGCACCTGGCAGCCTGAAAAACATACCAGACATGTGTGTGTGCATACCCAAAATTTAAAGAGGAAAATAGACAAGAAGGGACTGCGGAGTGGTCATCCCCCCCCCCCGTGGTGATTTCTCTCCCCCCCCTCCTCTCAGTGGGTGTGTGTGTTTGTGTGTGTCTGACATGTTTACACACTCTCTAGCAGATTAGAAACAAACAAAGTAAATAAAAAGAAGTAAAGGCACAGATGGGCTGAGCTAAGGAAACAGGAGGCCCTGCAGGGCCTGGACAACCCCTCCTAAACTGCCTTGTCCCTCTTTCCCACTGTGTGAGTGAGCAGTCTTGAGACAGGAAGACAAAAGAAAAACAAGCCAGGTCTCCCTCCTCAAGGGGTTCTTTGTCCCTCCATGAAACAGACACAGTAAGAAATCTCTAACAAAGGCTAGGACAGAGAGAGGGGCTTAACTCAGAGAGGTGCAGACTAGGTGGGAAAGAAAAGTCTGAGCAAAGAGCAGGAACGAAAATCTGAAGATGTGAAAGTACATGGAAGGTACCAGAAACTCAAGAGAGAAGAGGACCTTGCCTTCCCAGAGAGAAAGCCACCTGAAGTGAAGTCATCTAGAATAAGGTTTGAGGGCCAATTCTGCAGCTTGGTGGTTAAGAGAGCTGGATCCGTCATGGCTGACCATGGTTCAAATCCCTGTCCCAGCAGCTTGAAAAAAATGAACCAGACATGCATATGTGTCCAAAACCCCGACAGGATGGAGAGATTGGAAGAAAGGAATTGAGGCGTGACAACACCCCATGGGGGAGTGAGTGCTTTCTCCCTCGATCCACCTCTCTGGTCAGAACATACACCATCTGGCAATAAAACAAAAACAAAAGAATAAGGTTCAGATACTTAGGACAAGTAGGGTATGTGTGTGTCACAGGAGTTGGGGGCACTTTATCTCAACAAAACAAACTGTACCTCCTGCCTCTGCTTCCCAGTTCCAACTCTCACTTTGCTATGACCTTGGGCAACTTGTGTCATTTATTCTGGTTGTCCTCAGAAGGACTTTATTTTGAAAAAAAGAAGCAAGAGATTATAAACATAAAACACTGTATAGTTACAATTTATAATTACATATTTACACATAAATTATAAATACTAAATGAGGTTTGTCCTTTTTATAGTTTGCAATTTAATTTGAAGTCATCATTTTAAACTATGCTGTAGTTGTGATGTTATATAAAAAAATTAACACTGAGGTTCTTCTTAGTGCACATTTTCTCACAAAATAGGAACTTCCTTCACTTTACTCCTCCATCATTAGAATCATTTTCCAAAAGACCTTTCCAAGTTTCATTAATTCTCCTCTCTGAAGTTTCTAATGTGTAGAATACTTTCTTTCCCTTTTCCTCTTTCTTTTCTCTTCTCCTAGGCTGACTGGTCTGACTTGGCTAGGGTCCCTAGGTCTCCCTTCAGAACAGTCCAAGGGTCACCTCTTGCCTGTCTCTCCCTACAGAGAAGGCACGTCGCTGTCTACCTTCTAGCCATTGACTGTTGGCCTCCCCCACTAGGATGGGAGATGCCACAAAGGAAGGGGTCTTCTGAGGCTGCTTTGCTCCCTACCGGCTGAATACTCAGCACTGGGTCAGTGCCTGACACACAGGAGGCACTCATGAGGCAGGCAATTCGGCAGACTTTGAGTATGCCAGGCACCCTTCTGGGAGTTGACCTGCTAGGAGAGAACAGACCCTGTGACCTGACCCCACGGCCGTCCCTTCACTGAAAATGTAGGCAATCCTAAAAAGGACCAATACCTAAATATTTTATTACAGCTGCACATGTACTGGCCACTTGCAAGGTAAAACCCTTCTTTGGTCCACTGACCGGGGGTGCAAATGATCTTTCTTACAAAATACACAATCTCAACCTACAATTTCTGATTCAATTTCTTTGAAGTAATACAAATGGTTAGTTACCTGAAAACATGGAATATACTCGCCTTGTCACTTTACAATTGCTTTTTACATCCATGTTGCCTCTAATTAATTTGCTGACGAATTTTTAGCAGATCAATATTATCTGCTTATTCCAAAATATAAAACTGTCGGTGTGCCTGAGGCCTCACTCAGTTTAAGAAATGAGCAGCCTCAGTTCACCCAGTGAGCAGGCTGAACGGAAGTCAGCTCAAAGGGGCTGCTCTTCTGGCAGTGGACTGCAGACATCTGCGCCACCTGACAGCATGTGACAGACGATCGTGGGATGTGGGTGCGCTAGATGTCAGCAGTGGGTTTGTGAGTGCATGTTTTCATGTTTGGGTGCCTTTTACTTTCCTGTGCAATCTTCGTCTGCAGGAACACAAGACAGAAGGACCCCCGCTTACTTCTAGGTGCCTGAAATACCCAGTGTTGCAGGTAGGGGGAGGAAGGAGGCAGGAGAGGCCAGGAGAGGGAGTCTGCTGCTGCCATCCGGCCAATGAGATGAGATCCAGGGACAACCCAAACTGTTGGGACCTGGCAGATCAGGAGGAAAAGAGATGATAAGGCCTACATGTGAGACCTCGCATGGGGGCTTTCCTTTCACTCTCGACTGGGTCCCCAGGATGCCCACGTTGAAAACCCTGACGAGGAAGAGGCCAGGCAGCCCTGCCAAGCTGAACAGAGACCTCCTGTCTCACAGCTCTTTCCTCGGTCCCACCGTAATTGCCAAGAGAGCAGGGGAGTGGGGAGGGGAGAGTAGGGAGGTGCCTGTTCAGGGGAGGGGCAGACTCCATAGCTGGGGGATGTGGATGAAACAATACACACGATTTCACGAAAGAGAGTCTCTGAAGACCCCTGCCTGACCCAAACAAACTGACATCGTGTCACTAAATAAGAAACTCTCCAGACTAGAAGTTTAAGAAGAGGAATTGGCTCAGTTTCAAGAATCCCTTCAACATGGTAGAAGTCACCTATTTCTTGAAATAATGAACATCAAAGAGCAATGCAGGGACCTCTCGGCTCTGTAGCCTGTGACAAGGTGCCTGGGTGGAACGTGCACTGCTCTGCAGCCCAAATACCAGCTGAGGTGCAGTGCAGGTGGCTCGAAACAACAAAGAGCCACCGCCCAGGCTTCACTGCTCCTCTGCTCAGCAGAAGTGGGGGGCTGGTCAGGTTCCTGGTGTTCGCAAACAGTCACTTGACAAGGAGCAAAAGCCCACGCACACCACCTCCACCTGCCCAACAGCCATCTCCTGGGACAGCCCGTGGGTCAGAACCCAGAGAGCCAGGAGAAAGCACCCATGACCCAGGAGGAGGAAGAATGTTAGAGTTATCAACTCCATCTCCCAGTGGTAGTGAATGTTCCAACAGGGGAGGTATTCCAGGGCTGGCTGAACAGACAAGTGGCCAGATAGCTGCAAGCATGGATCTGACGTATCTCGTGGGTGGTAAGAAAGACTAAAGCAGGATCCCATGAATGAACCAAGTCTTGAGCACCTGCTCACTGCAGTACAGATGCACATGGGAAGGGCTGTGCAACTTGGTGTGTTTCAGAGACTCAAGTCATCTAATCTCTTCTCTCTCTCTCTCTCTCTCTCTCTCTCTCATTCTCCCCAAAGCTAGGCTGACTGTGTGGGTGGCATTGAGCAGTATCCTTTCTCCATCGAGGTATCTGCCAGTCCTTTACGGAGGGCCCACTACATGCCAGGCACTGTGTGGGGAACTCAGATGAGCAATGCAACTCCAAGTCCTTGTATCCTATTGCCCAAGGCACAATGGTCAAGTTCATCCATTAGAACGGAAGCCCATGAACATTCCTGAGAGCCTACTGGCTCCAGATGGTACAGAGAGCAAGTTGTGAAGTCCAGGACAGGTGGCAGTACTAGTATCTCCACTGAATTCAGCCAATGCTGCCCAGCTCTCAAGGTCACACTCTT
>NW_006160026.1:587152-601020 GCF_000334495.1 Tupaia belangeri chinensis | reverse complement strand
GCAACAGGAAGTCCCCTCCCCCAGGAAGGTCAGAACATGCCTCTGCCATCTCCATGCCTCCATCCACAGCCTTCCTGGGTCATTCTACTGTTCCTTCTATATTTTACCATTGGTCCAATTCATTTCCGGCAGCAGTGGCCACCCCTGAGGCAGGCAGAGATGGGCAAGGCTTTGATAGCAGAGATGAAAGGCGGTGCTGCAGTGTGTATGGGGTCTGAACACAAATGTCAACTGCTTTCATCAGAAAAACCCCAAATTACCCACTGCTACACACAGTCTTTCATCTGCTACAGGGCAAGCAGAGGCTACTCATTAGAAAAACGGCCTTGTCCATAATCTCCCTTGCAGGGGATAGGGTTGAAGGGCAACACCAAGCGTGACCTTCAGAGTCACTGTACTGCCTCACCGAGGGGTGGATAGGCTGTCGGAAATGCAGGCCCCACTCTGCCCTTGACCACTGGCGGCTGACTAACCAGACAGAGAGGAGGTCTGTGTGGGCCAGTTGCCACCACTGCAGAGGGCAGGCTCTGCCAACAGACAGCCGTCCCCAGGCAGGCTGCAGGCGCACTGGGCTGGCCAAGCCACCACCGAGCACCTCCCACACATGGCCAGCAGCTCCAGGAAACAGGCTTGGACCGCAAACTAAATGTACAGGAGGGCTGTGAGGACCAGCTATTTCTTCTCTCTTTCTCCAGCAAAGCTGGCAATTGAGAACTCCACATTACAGATTCCTGTGGCTAAAAGGGGCCTCCTGAGGTCATTGACACTGTTCCCCTGTCCTGGATCATTGCAAGGCAGGCCATGATCCTCATGAAAGGATCTTGAGCGATCGCTGGTCTCCTTCATCACCACCAGAACAGAAAACACTTTTCGGAATCACAACTGTCCTCATCCTTGAATTTCCTCCTCTGTTCCAATACCTCTCTCCCACTCATGACTATGGCCCCTGAAGGTGAGGTTTTAGTCACTGTTTTCAGGATTTAGCACAAGGCCTGGAACAGAGGGCCGGTTAGCATGAATGGATGCGTAAGTGGACAGGCAGAAGGACAGATGGATGGATGGACCCATGGATAGGTAGAACTATAGATGGATGGATGGATGGATGGATGGATGGATGGATGGATGGATGGATGGATGGGTGGGTGGACTCATGGAGGGCAATAAGAAGTCTACATCTCCAACCAAGCGGTTTGCCATTTATATCACCGGCTGCCATCTACTCATCCACCCACACTCATGCCACCAGACATTACTGAGCACCAACCGCTGTCCTAGCACTAGGTTTTGAAGTTGGAGTCTGCTCTCTGTTAAGTATGCTATAAGATCGACCTTACTTAGGGAGGAACATCTCATGACAAGCATTGTGCCCCACACATATCTGCATGGAACTTTTCCATCACCAAAGTACTTGCCTAGACACGGGTGTATGTACTGGGACAACCCCAGGGAAGATATAAAATGAGCATCTCAGGCTCTCCCACGGCACACAGAGGTAACCGAGGTACTGAGGAGTGCAGAAACTGGTCCCGATCACATGGCAGAACAGCACTCAAAGTCCCACCTTTCTTTTCTTTTGCCCCTGGGATTGGGACACGCAGAGTCTCTGATGGACAATACCATTGTAAGTTGTATACTCTGGGTGGCCAGGGCAGGCTGCTCTGCAGAGGACCTGGACATGGGGAAAGTACAGGCAAGCACTGCAAGATGGTACACAGAGCTGAGCCCCTGGGGCAGGGGGACGTATCTGCGACGCTCTGCACAGTTCCTGGCCATCTATGCTCCAGAGGATGAGGGGGTAGAAAAGTGATCAAAGCAGGTGTTGTTCTGAGTTAGGCCAACCCTGAGTCTACTTCTTTCTGAGCCACTACACTGCGTGCCCTAAGGGAGCCTCTGCTTTCTCATCTGTAACATGAGGCCAATCCCATCTCTAGAGAATCCAGTGCAACTAAGAGCCAGACTCAGTGTCCACATTTCCTTTTTGTACCTAAGGAGACCTGCAATACCACCACTGTTTGTTTTGAGGTGAGAGTCCTATAACATGTGGTAAACATAAAGTAGAGAATCAGAGGCATTTAGCACACTCACAATGTTGTACAAACACCACCTCTGTCTAGTCCCAAGACATTTCATCCCTCCAAAAGAAAGCTTTGTACCCATTAAGCAGCTATTTCTCCACCCCATTCGCCATCAGTAATCTGGTTACTGCAATATCTCTATGGGTTTACCTATTCTAGATATTTCATAAAAATGCAGTTATACCATGTGACCTTCTGTGTCTGGCCTCTTTTGCCTAGAACATTTTCGAGGTTCATCTTTTCTGTAGCACATATACCTATGCCTATCTCATTCCTTTTTATGGTAGAACCATACTCCATTATGAGTGTGTGTGTGTTGATTTGTGCATTCATCTGTTGATGGATATTCGTGTTGTTTCCACCTTTCAGCTACTGTAAACAGTGCTTGCTGCTAAGAACAATGATGTTCAAGTTTTCCTGTGGACATATGTTTTCAATTCTCTTGGATACATGCCTAGGAGTGGAATTACTGGGTCATAAGGTAATTCTATATTGAACTTTTTTTTAAAAAGTTCACGTATTTATTTCTTCCAACAGTGAGGTTGTACCTCCAGTAGGGTCTCCACACTGCGATCCACCCAGCCTCAGCTGCCTGGATCACAGCACATGAACTCAGGCTGGGCACACACAGAGCAGCACTGGGATGCGAACCAGAGCCCTTCCTGTAGGTCCAGCCTCATGGTGTGTCGCGCCATCACTGCACCACCCAGCCCTACATTTAACTTTCTGAGGAGCCACCCAACTGTTCTCCACAGAGGCTGCACCATTTTACGTTCCCACCAGTGATTCATAATCACCCATTTCTCCATATCCTCGCCAACATCTGTTATATTTCTATTTCTTGTCTGTTTTTGTTTTTTACTGTAGCCGTCCTAGTAGAGCACTGCATGGGTTTGTTTTACATCTTCCTAAGGACCAGTGATTTCATGTGTGTGTCGGCCACTTGTATAAGTCCTCTGGAGAGATGTGCGATAGCACCCTTGGCCCATTTCTAAGTGGGGCGCCCATCTTTCTCTTGCTGAGACCTCTGTTGTAAACAAGATGTGGTAGGGCTGGTATGCGATCTCCAGCCCACAGGATCCTGCAGGCCAGGGACCCAGAGTTTGGAAAGCCTCTTGTGCAAACAACTCCCAGCGCTTCAGACTCCAGGGGAGAGCAGAGAGCATGTTCAGAGGAAGAAAGACTTTCAAAGACTTAACACCACTCAGACCATCTTGGAGAGTCTGAGAAGGTGATTTAAAGAACTCAGTGGCCAGCTGTTTTTCATTTCCCTGGCCCGGGAGAGAGGAGGAAATGTGAATACTAGGGGAAAGGGAGACAGGCTGAGCAAAGGAAGTGCTTCCAGACTAGAGAGATTGACCTGGCAGAGTCTGGCCTGGAGAGCTTGACCTGGTGAAGTCAGCCAACACAGGGTGCAGACCACCCAGGATGGACCCACCATGAAGCAGTGCACCTCGACTCACTGCCCTACCTCCACTGCAGCACCTATTCCACAAAGATAGAGGGACTCGCAGTGCCACATGTGGCTTGGCACTAATCGCAATCCCCCACAGCTTCCAAACAGGAAGACACACACCGGTCCTGGCCCTAAAGTTCAGACAGGTGCAAGGAAAATCCCGGCTTGAATGCCAGGTTCTGGGAGCAGACACGGAGAACGTGTCAGACCTGACCTGGAGGAGTGCATGGCTATGGGGAAACACTATGTGGAAACACTTGCTCCAAAGAGCAGACATAGTTGCCTGGGGAACACCTGGACAGAAAGGCTGAGTTTTGAAGTTAGTGTGAGAGAGAAGCGGATAGAAAAGGGATCTTATCCTGTATTTGCAGCCAGTGTACCTAGGTTCAGTCCTAACACCATCATTGATCACCTCTGGCAAATTCTCTAACCACTCTGAGCCCTTCTTTCCTCATCAGTCATGATGGGGCTATTCAAAGCCCCCCACTAGGGCAGCATTGGGTACCACAGAGAAGGTTGCTGTCTTCTCCCTCAGCAAGGGCCTGAGTTCGGCAGCCTCTGCATGGGTTCCCTACTTCCCCTCTGCCACTCACCTGTGGAGGGGTCTTTAGCAGAGGAGTCTTTCAACTCCGCTGAGGCTGTTTCCTCATCTGTTAAATAAGAATGGTGATAATCGTATTGATACATATCTGGTAGGGTCGTTGTGTGTGTTACACGAGTTAACCCATGAAAACCACTAGAAGATGCCTGGAAAGTGCTCAAAAGTTTAACTAGTTATCACTACACAAATCTCAGTAACCAAACAACAGTTCTTCTAAGCCCTCCGTGCACAGTGAGTTCAAGCCAGTTCCAAGTGCTCAAACTGAAGGAATGAAGAATTGTGAAACAGGTGAGATTTGGAAAAACTAAGGCTTACCTCAAAGAAGGGAGGAGACAAGCTCAAAGGCTCCCCTAACTAGGGGTGCTCAGATCCAGGCTCCAACAAAGGCTAGCTACCCGCAGGCACCCTTCCCCTCCAGCCAACGTTCCTGCATGAGCCGCACCCACTCTGTCTGTGATTAAAGGAGCACACCCATATCCTGCAGTGAGGTTCGTTACAGCAGTTTGTGGAATGTGAAGCTGCTCCCGTGTCCTCCACCTAAGATAAGCCTCTGCGGCCAGAGGGCACCGGGATATCGCCCACAGCAAGAACCTCATCACCACGGAAAACGCTCAGCTTCCTGAACAGTACCCCAGAGAGTGCAGCAGAGTGAGGAGCAGGCATGAAACACAGCAAGGAGCACTGTTCTAAGGCTGTGCCTTTGGGCATGCTCCTTAACATCTCTGGCCTCGGTTTCCTCGTCTGTAAAATAGGGAATGCACCGGGTTTACAATGGAAACAAGAAATAAAGAGCCCTGCAGCATGCTGGAGTGGCACAGAGGTAACACAAGGCCCTGTAATCCTGGGCCCACATGGGAAAGTCCTGGGTTCGTATCCCAGGGCTTCCTGTACACAACAAGGGGCACACACATGCCCATGATCTAGGCTGGCTGAGGCTGGTGGTGGATTGTGCTGTGAACCCTCTATTGCAAATGCCTGTCTCTCTCTCAAGAAATAAATTTTTAAAAAATACATAAGGAGCCTTACACAGTGCCTGGTATATGGTGTCCTGTTTCTTGTAGCTTTAGTCTGCTCCAGAAACCTCCAGCCATGCACTTCACTGCACCAGAGTGAGAAGTTCAGTGATTCTCAGTCTGGGGCTGGCCCTCCAGAGCCTTTGCAAGGCCAGCCAGGCTAACGGCTGAGGTTGGGGATCAGCAGCCTCTAGGGCTCCGTTGTGCAAGTTGGAGAAACTGAGCGAGGGGATGCAGCATGCCCAGGGTGGTGGGTCCCAACACACACACACACATGCCTGGATCCATTTAACTGACACAGGCCTGGGAAACAATGCCCAGAACAACAGCGCACGGCTGTGAACAAAGGGGAGCCATTACCAAGCAGGGCTGTGCACAGGCTGCAATGAGGAGGTCACCAGGTCCCAGAGTCCTGCCTGCCTGGCCTCTTCTGCATGCCTGGATGCTTTAGAACAGGAAGAAAGGGGGAAGGGAGTCAGTCCAAGGCCCCAGCCTGCCCAGACCTGAGCACTACAAGGGCCAACATCCTGTTCCCTTTCCAGAGTTTCTACAGGCAAGTTGGACCCACCAGTATTTTAGCAGAGGAATGTACGCAGGAATTTCTACTGTCCTTCACCACACTCAATCTCTCTCTCTCTCTCTCTCTCTCTCTCTCTCTCTCACACACACACACACACACACACACCATCATCATCAACCTCCACACACAACAGGTAATATGGTGTTAATAGCACAAACTCCAGAGCCCAACTGCTGGATTTGGAACACTAGAGCAACCACTTTTAGCTGTGTGACCTCAGACCTATACTTAACCTCTCTGATCCTCTATTTTTCTCATCTGTACCAAGGGGCTATTTATAGCACCATAGCTCCTAGGAGTAGTACAGGAATTAAATTATATAACAGATGGGCCTAATGCATACTGTCCAGGACTTAATAAGCATTAGATAAACATCAGCAATGATTATTAGTTACTAATTTAATTACCATTACAAAGTCATTTAATTTAACTAATCTGACCTTATAGGCTTTATGAGTTCTCAATCAGAAAAGACAGAGATTTACCAGGAAGACCATGAAGAAATTAGCACCCTTTGTCAGCAGACTACACACATGGTCATTTTGGATCAGGATTTCACACCGTCTCACAAACTAGAAGTTCTGGTGCCTGAAGTGCAGACAAGGTCATCAGTACTCAGAGGCCAGGACAACAGAGCTGGGTCTAAAGCTAATAACTTGCTAAGAAACAAAACAAGCTTCCAAAGAGTCACTTTCTCATGCATACTCACCCCATAACCTTTCACACACACCTGCTCACCAGCTCCATCGCCCTTAACCCTCTTGCCAGTCCCACACTCCCTTCTCTGCAGCCAGCCAAACCTGAATCTGCAGGGACCCTGAGCCACCTCCTGACTGCTCTTGAAGCCCCAGAGTAGCAGGGCTGACCTTGCTGCAGGGTGAGGGTGGACATGGGGCGTAGGGACCCTACCCTGCACCCTGCTACTGGCACCTTGGGGCCGACCCTTTATGTGCACACCATCCACCCCAGCTGTTAGGAAAACTCTCCCCTGCAGACACAGGAGCTCACAAATCTACCAAAAAGAAGCAAAAGACCCCAAGTGCTCTGCTTCTGTCTCGTTCCAAAATCCTTTGGCCGAACACTTTCCCCACAGCTCTCAGTAGCTGGTTGGTCACAACCTCCCAGAGGGAATCCTGGCTCCCTGACTCATCCTAGAGTCTCTGTAAGGGTTGCCCACTTTCCCTTCCAACTGGGTCCCCCATACCCTGCCCTGTACCACCATGCCATGGCACCTGTTCTGGACAGCCCTGACTCCCCTGACCAGCAGAGCTGCAGCAGTTCTTAAAGGTCCAACCCACCCACTTAGCTCTTAAATGGAAACCAGCTCCCCACTGTTGCCCCCAACCCCCCACAGAACTCTCTATACATATACTGTGCATGCACCTCAGTTACCTACCATCTTATTCAACTGTCCTTGAAACAACCCCCCGAGATGGGCACTATTACAGCATCTTGCAGCTCAGGATCCCAAGGTTCACAGAAATAACCCATCTAGGGTCATACGCTGGTAAGTCAAAGTCGGCTTCAAACCCAGGCCTTCTCTCTCCCAAGATGCATCACTTTAAACATTCTTATACTGTTTTCTTGTTATTCTGTCTGATTTGGCAGGGTAGAAGGGGAACATGTCTTTCCTGCAACTACCCTGAGAATACAGCAGACAGCCACCTGTATTCACCATGGATCTGAAGGGTATAATAAATGGCAGCCAATAGGGAGAGGGAATGCAGGGGGCATGATCCCACCCCTGTTGTTCTAAAGATCTCCCCCAGTACTCTGGAGAGTTCACTTACCAGCACACACAAATGGACCTATTAAAGAACTTTGAAGTACAAAGACAAGCAAAATCTGTCCTTTTCCCAAAACGCTCACGGGTTTATGAGACAGACAGACTGGGAGAAAGGGCCAAGTGTCCATGAGCTAAGACGGCAGAGGAACCAACTGCCAGGGAAGTGACGGGGAACTCTGCAGACCCTGCAGCTGGGCTCAAAGCCAAGATCAGGTGGGGACTAAGAGAGGGAGACCAGAAACTTCCCAGCAGAATGTGACATCACCTTTTACCACTGGTGTGGTGGCTTGCCTCACCTTTCTGGGACAGTGGCCCTCCTGCTACAACAGTTCAGACACCTCCAGAGTGGCTCCTCCTCCTGCACTCCAAGGAGTTTCTCCATCTGGCTCAGAGAAAGCCAGTGGGCCTAACAGATCCACTCTCAAGGCTCAGGCGATGGGAACTTGTTCTTTTTGTGGAGAGGTTTTTGCTACAGGGCACATGAGCTTGCCAGAAAGACACAGAGAAACAGAGAGACAGAAAGCGAGAAATCACCCACCAAAGGGGATGGCCACGCTGCAATCCCTTCTCTTCCATTCTCCTCTTGGGATCTTGGGCATGCACACACATGTGCCCAGTGTTGAGTTTAAGCCACTGGGTCTGGGCCTGGAACCACAGTTGACTACATGGGAGTTCAACGACACAGACATTACACCAGCTGCTGGTCCCTCAGGCAACAGGAATTTGTAACCAGAAGTCCTGCCAAGGCTTAGGGACTGAGCACACAGGGATGGATGGATGCAAGTGCACACATGAATAATGAGGACACAAACTCACAACTGTCCATCTTGAAACAGGAAGCCCAGGATGTCTGAAATGACTGTGTGTTGAAGACTGAAATTTGGTTGTGTTTTGTGGAATTGTACCACATGCCTCTTCAGTCAATTAGCTTTAAAAAAAAAAAAAAAAAAAAAAAGGGGAAATTTATTACAAAAAGAAGATCAAAATTTTGGCCAAGCCACAAAATTCAGATAGAGAATGCTATGCAGGAGACACCGCACAGTATAACCGAAATGGAATTTCCTCCTTAGTCACTGGGAGGCACAGAACTCCAGGCGAGACGCTCTGTTTCCCTGAGGGAAACATTTCCCTTTCCTTGGCCTGCCACCCTTCCCCCATCGCTGCCCAATCACCTGCTCCTTGCAGCTCCTCCAAAGCCTGGGCTTGGAAAATTCTAAATCCAGACCTCTAGGGTGATAGCTTAGAAAACAAGGTCCTCGGAACGGTGAGAACTCCAGGGGAAAGTTCAACACAGACGTCACATGATTGATCCTTCTGCGCCCCAGGCTTCCTGACCCAGATCTGGTCTGTTGAATCCTCAACAACACAGCTAAGAGTCTGCGGGAGGCCTTTTCCTTCCCGCCAGCCCCGCCTGCCAAGCCCCTGTCCAGCATCTAACCAGCAAGGCACTAGAGCTGGGGTATGACTTCCTGTCATCCTCTGGCGTGCTGGCCGGCAGGTTATGACTTCCGGAGACTCTGCAGGAGGGCAGCACTGTAAACACAGAAAGTCCATGTCACTTCCACCACAGGACCCAGCCTCCTGCAGGCCTAGTGCCTTCAAAGAGCCCTGCTGTAATAAGAGCCATGTCATTTATTGCACCAAATTGTGACATTTCTGGGGTAGGAAGCAGGCAGCCCAGGAACACATTTGTGAGAAGGAAGGCTGGGGTCCAGCTCCTCCTCACTGCCTGGGTGTGCAAACCTCTCAAGGGTCTCCATTCACATCTGTGAAATGAAGATAAGGTGGCATTTACCTCTCAGTGCTTGCTGGAAGAATTACTGAAATCCTGACACATAATGAGCTTTCAGTAACGGGTAACAATTACATAAGAATCATGTCAGACCAGCCCCAGGGCCTGGTGGGTTAGGGAGCCAGATCCTACATGGCTGACTACTGTCATTTGGGTGGTTTGAATCCTGGCCCCAGCAGCTTGAAAACTATGCCAAGCGTGTGTGCATGCCCCAAATCCTGACAGGATGGAGAAATGAAGGAGAAGAGATTGCAGCATGAACATGCCCCATGGAGGGGTGCTTTGTCCCTCTCCCCTTCTCTCTCTCTGTCTCTCTCTGGCAAGTGTATATGTCCTCTGGTAGCATTAAAAAAATAAAGGAATGTCATCAATGCCTAACATCAATGTCCTTGGCATTCATGCTCAACACCTGAACATGTGATAGGCACGTGGAAACCAGACAAACATTCGACCAACAGAAGGGTACTGACTTCTGCACACAACAGAACACAGTCCACCCCCTCATGCCCCTCACCTGGGAACGGAGGACAGCAGATGTGTCCTTTATGCCAGCTCTTGACTACACATCACACCAAAGAGGTGCAGGCTGCCCAGTTTTCCTTTTGAATATGGTCTTTGTTGCTATCTAAACATTCTCAGAAAGACACAAAATGCTGGTGCTATCTAAATTCAAAATGCAATGTCGACTGGAAATCTCAAAGCCATCGAGAAGATTTATTTCTTCTGCTAACTAGAGAGCACATGGAACCCCGGGAATGCCTTAATTAACCTGCAAGCAGCAGCCTGGCATTTATTACTGTCGTGCTCTGGCTCTCAGGGTTCCCTCAGGTTATCAACAAGGACGGAAGAATCTACAGGAACAAGAACAAAAATGTGGCGGTGCTGAGGGCCCATCAAGAAGGTGGGATGGAGAAAGGCGCTCTCATTTGGAGAAAGACTGGTCTGGCCCATCTCGTCCCGAGAGCTGTCACAAACTGACTGCGTGACCATCAGCAAAGCTCCTGACCCTCTCTAAGCCACTGTGAGGTCACATACACCTCACATCTTGGTGGTGGCAAGACCAACGACCATGCTTCATTGAGTACTTGGTGTGTGTTGGGTGCTATGCAAAATGTATTTCATTGAAGCTTTGAAACCTTCCTACACAGAAAAACTATTATAACTCCATTTTGTGGATAGGAAAACTGAGGTCAAGTTAAATCATTTGCATGAGACCACATCTACGCATGGAGAAGCCAGAAAAACCCAGGCCAACTAGTTCCAGCCTCCTGAAGCCACCGCACTCTGTCGCATACACAGAGGAGACTCAGACTGAGCAATCCCAGAGTGAGAGATGGGCTCGACCTCAGTTTCATCACCTGGAAATGGGGAGGAGAACAACAATCTCTTGGGCTTTGCCGTGACATGTAAATGAGACGATGCCAGAAAAGAGTATTTATTCATAATAAAACCCATATGGCCTTGGTTACTCAGCACTCTGCCCTGAACTTCGTAGGTGCTCAACAAACAAGGTGAATGGAGAGAGAACCAAAGAACGTGGAAACCTTACAGAGGACTAACTGATGCCACAGGGTAAGAGCCCCCAGCACTCTCAGACCTGGAGGAAATTCTCTTCCAGGTGAGGCTTCCCCTGTACTTAACCCCTAGAGTACTGTATAGAAGCTATGCACCCCTGAAACCAATCGCTGCCCTGCAGGGACGGTGCAGCTCAGCACAGAGGAGGTGAAGCACCTGACTGATGCCATCTTTGAAGCAAGAGAGGGAGGGCATGCTCAGGTATTACTGCCAAAACTGCACCCCCAAAACAGCATGGCATTACCAAATCACAAGCTGAGGCTGGTCCCAGCAGATTCTTAAATGACCCTCTGGCATTTGTGTACAAGTGTGGGAGCAGGTGGTGGGGAGAGAAGCTGTTCCCCAAGGAAGCTAAGCACCCAAGGACACCTGCAGGCCTTGTCCATCCATGGCCTGGAGATCCACAGATGCACAGAACAGGTCCCAGTCCCAGGGTGCTCTGAGCAGAGGAGTGGATGAGAGCCTGCACCCTAGTCCTGCCCCAAGCCAGCTCGGCTTAATGCTGAGGTCACCATCTGTATGTTCCTAATGCTCCTATGTCCCCTGCAAGTCCCTAAGCAGGGGACTAGCACTTTGACACTGAGGACCCCATATTGGGTAGTTGGTCCTGTTTCCCACAGACGAGCCAACAGAGCCAGCTGCCTCTCCTCCCAGGCCTGTCCCTCAGAGGCAGAATGGCACAACAATTCCTGCCTCAGAGCCGGCAAAACTCTCCGAAGCTGGCCCAGCCCCTGTGTGGTTAGCACTTGACAGGTGAGACCTGCCCTTTCCTCTAATAGTCGAGGGGCTTCGTTTACTATCAGGGAAATGAGGGCATTTTCTCAGGCACCCTGCTACCACATGCTGATGTGAGGACTCATCAGAACCAGAGAGTGACATCACCCCCACAAGGATGGGTGCTGACGCCATTATCCCAACGTCATCAACACTGACCGCGAAGCTGGCCCACCAGTTGTGTCATTTAGGGGTCTGACGGAGTGCCCACAGCAAGGGGCGGCGAGGGGAGGGCGCCAGACTCAGCATTTGGACCAACACCTGTCCCGGGAACAACCTGTATAACTGGATAATCTACCAGAGCAAAACTGATCATAACAAAGAGCATCGCCAAGGCTTCGGAAGACCCCCTCCCACACCCGCAATGTCGCGAGTTCCTATCAAAGGTGAGCTGTGCCCTCCTCCAGGACGGAACTTGGGGCTTCAGCTCTGGGACAGCCGCCAGGACTGTGGCCCACAAAGACCTCGCTCACAGCTGGAGCCACCACATCACAGGATGTTCTGACAATGCCTGATGAGCTGTCAGAAGGCTTGAGCCCCAATAATGTCATGTAACTCACAGGCACAGAGGGAACAACGACCCCAGTCTGCCTGGGACTCGGGAATGGGGGTGGGGGGTGGGTCCTGTGGATGGGGCTTTTCAGTGCTAAAACCAGGGAAGTCTCAAACAAACCAGGACAAGTTGGTCACCCTGCTCATAGGCATTATTCTTTCTTTCCTTCTTTTTGAAGTTATTTTGTTCATGAGAGTGGGAGACAAAGAGATAGACAGAAGGAAAGGTCTCATGCTACAATCCCTGCTTTCCAGCTCTCCCAGTCAGCCAGGATCATGGGCATGAATGCCCCTGTGTATACAGGTTGAGCAGAGAATTGAACCTGCCATCTTCCAAATGCATCCAGCTTTGCATGAGCAGCACATTACTGCTGCACCATCAAGCCAGCAAGCATTATTACTGTTGCTAAGGTCAAAGATTAAGGGAGATCGGTGCTCAGCCGGTGCTCAGCGGAGAGCAGTAGGGCATTTATCAACAATTGATACATTTCTATACATCCTACATTTTCTCCAGAGACACTATATTAATCTTATCCTCAGGGGAGTAAGTTTAAGAACAACAACAACAAAAAAAAAGTCTGACTATTTCATGGTATACACACAATTATTTTCCTATTACCAAACCTAATTTTCCCATTTCTAATCTAATAAAAAATTTAAAAAAAAAAAAAACCTCTCAAATGCTTTGGGATTAATCCTCCCTTGTTCTCTTCTTTCTTTCAGCTTTTCCCCAACACTGAGCTTCTTGCAGCAAGTTCCTCTACTGACCTGCAAACAGCCCTGCACTGCCCTGGCCTACAGCAGGTGTCTCTGTCCTCCTTCTTTCCAAAAGTGCTCCTGTGTGGAAGCTTTGCCCAAAGCCCCAGTTACTGGCATAGAATGGCCCCAGAGGGGTCAGGGTGACCCTCTGTATCACTCCCTCTTCCCACAATAGGGCACTTTAGCAGCCCAGCTCTCCCGAGTGGGGAAGGGCCAGGGCCAACTTCACCCAGCCCCTCTCTCCCACCCAGCACTCCCTCCCCAATGCCCAGTGTCCTCCTCTGCTCTCCACACTTGCAATTCCAACTCCCAAGAAGCCCACCAGCCATGGTGCCTGGGATTTTCAGCCAGTCCTAGATACCTCCCCTGACCCTCGCACAGATAGCCAGCCAGCAGCAGTGACGCCACTGCAGAGAGACCCCCCTACGCTGCTCTTCTTACACCCAGACTCTGCACCTGGCCCCAGGATTGCTCATCTCCCTCCAGGACTCACCCCATTCAACCAAGCATGTCATGGGCTTGTACTGGTGCCAGGCACTGCTGACCAATATGGGGACACTGCTGCGAGCACTACTCACCCCTGCTCTCCAGAAGCTCACAGCCTGGAACCCAGAAAACAGAGCATCTCGGGACCAGCAGTTAGTGTAATGGCTATGTTGCTGGACTCCCACATAGTCGACCACAGTTCAAGTCCTAGACCCAGTGGCTTAAACTCACGCCGGGCCCCTGTGCGTGCGTGCCCAAGATCCCGAGAGGAGAATGGAAGAGAAGGGATTGTGGCGTGGCCATCCCCTCGGGGGGGGGGGGTGAATTCTCGCTTTCCATCTCTCTGTCTGTGCGCCCTATAGGAAAAACCTCTCAAAAAAAAAAAAAAAAAAAAATATCCAAAAGAAAACCCCGGGCAC
>NW_006160026.1:585278-587010 GCF_000334495.1 Tupaia belangeri chinensis | reverse complement strand
CTTCTCGCTTGCCATCTCTCTGTCTGTGCGCCCTATAGGAAAAACCTCTCAAAAAAAAAAAAAAAACAGTATCTCAATGAGAACACCGCGGCAACCTCTGGTAAGGTGGTAAAGACGCACACTCTGAGCACGGTTCTCCTGGGACGCTCAACGCACTCCTGGAGCCACAGGCCAGGATGCTCACGCAGCACTGCTCACATCCACAGGACGGTGGAACAACCCTAAACCCACTGTGCGGTGAAGGAACGAACCGGCACAGTGGCGGCACGGACCAAGCACTCGCCGAGCGTGAACAGCACACCGCAGACACTGTACAGTTTGCCACCTCCCCAGGACTTTGCGCACACAGGACACCACCCTACTAAAGGCCTCACATACAGCTGCGAGATCATGACTGAGGGGCCGCCGGGAGCACGATGGCTAAGGCAGCTGGATCTCACGTGGCCAACTGCACACTTTGCATTCTGGACCCAGCAGCTTGAAAAACAAGCAGCCAGCTGTGCGTGTCCAAAATCCCAAAAGGAGAATGGAGGAGAGGGATTGTAGCCTGACCACCCCCACCCCCGGGAGTGCTTCCCTCATTCTCTCTCTCTCACTCTCTCCAGCAAGCACACATACTCTATGGTAATTTTTTTAAAAAAAAAAAGTAAAAGAACCTGAGCTAGTATATACGCCGTGCCCAGGCGAGGTACTTCTGTGGAGAGAAGGCCTCATTGTCTCCATTTTTTCCTCCAAAGGCAATGAGCCAAAGCAAACATGCCACATCCTCGGCACGCGTTCCTCTCAGGAGCAGGGGTCTGGTAACCAGTCCTGTGTGGGTTATTTTGTTTCAGACCCAGACAATTCACATTATGACAAGAAAGTATCCCAAACCCCACAGCGGATTCTAGATTGTGGTGAGACTCTGAAAGGACAGTCAAGGAGAGTGCGGGGTACTGAGCGTGTCTAGAACACTGGTGTGCCTTGGCTGCCCATCGCTGCCCAGTCCTCTGCCAGCTCCAGCGCCCCCTCCCTGGAGTGGGGCTCAGCTATCGCCCGGGGTTTGCTCCCATCTGGACCTCTCCTGGATGAAACCCAGTCTGACAATGCTAGGGGTGCCATCCGCTCTCTGCGCTTTCCCAGGGGTGACTCATGTGTCTTCGCAACAAGCACATGAGGAGCACAGGAGCCGGAGCCGCAAAGGCCCCAACAATTGCCTGCACTGACTCAGCGGATGGAAAACAGGACACTCACAAAACCAATCTGACTTGCAAATCTGAGGGAGGCTCAGGGTTTACTATGTGTCATGGTCAAAGGGATGGGGGAAGGCTAACAACGGGCCAGGTTTTACATCTCAGATCACCTCGTCTTCAGCTTCCCAGGGGAGGACACAAAGGCCCAGAGAGGTCAACTGTCCTTCTCAGGGTTACATGGTCAGGGACTCCCTCCACCCCCCGAACCAATGTGGCCCCAGATTTTCTAACATTCCCCCAATGAACTCGAGAGCATTTTTGCATCAGGAAACTTTTTATTATGAGTAGCCTCATATTCCCTGAACATGCAACAAGGAGAGAATTTCTGGGGTGGGGGGTGGGGGGGACAGAGAGCTGGGAGTCTGTGAACTGGCTGATGTTTATTTGTTGATGTCATCACCTCCTGCTAAACCCAGTACTGCACTGAGTGACTCAGAGATCTTGTCACCAGCAGCTGCTCTTTGATCAGACCCAGATAAGCCAATGGGGGCGGGGGGGGG
>NW_006160026.1:567890-585181 GCF_000334495.1 Tupaia belangeri chinensis | reverse complement strand
GGGGGGGTGAGGGGGGGTGGTGTCAGTCTCCTTCCTGATAATCAGGTGGAAGTGACCCTGTCCCCAGCACTCCCACCATGGAGTGATGGATGACAGCAGATAGACAGTTGGGAGAGAAAGACTCCCATCTCCAACTGCCCTGGAGAACCAGCTCTCAGCAAGTGCCCAGTGCTTTAACAAGGCTTCATGACAAAGAAAGAAGGAGGAAGGTTCCACCCAGCCCCTTGCCCCCCACCTCTCCTGGCAAGGTGAGAGTGACAGAGCCACCATGCTCATGGCCAAGGCCACCGAGCTTCTCACAGGCTCTCCAGTCCTCCGTGGGCCCCTTACTCTGCCGCTCGACTGGACAACTGAGGTCACTGCCCCACTTTCTCCCCAGATCTGCTGCCTCACCTGCCCTGGCCACTCTCAGGGATAACAAGGGCCTGGGGGAGGGACAGGAGGTCAAACAGAGACCCTCCTAGAATCTGCTGCCTTCATTAACTTCAGAATTCCATAGGCCAGTGTTTTCCCAAGACCTCTTCCATTGAATATTCAACCAGGAGAGAAGGCTGGGATCCTCATACCTATAGGCTCCAAGTGAAAAAGCCAGGAGACAGCTTCCTGGGGTGAGGTCAGCAGCCACCAGGGTCCATGGCGAGGAACTAATATTTAGGAAGTAAATACTAGCTGGCAAGAATCAGAGATTCAAAGGCATCATGGTTTGCAGATGAAGAAAGTGAGGATCAGAAAGGTAAAGGAAATTAGGCAAGGTCACACAGCTTTGGAACAGCAAAGCTTCAAAACATCATGTAGTTTTACTCCAAAGACCACTGTCTTCTACTAGCGGTATTAATAGTTACCCGTCAAGATAGGCTGTACAGTTGATGGCTCTTGTGACACAGTAATTCTCCGATGTAGGACACTGAATGACTGGGGCCTGGAGCCCAGGCCTGCCAGACCTACAATCTGATCAAATTAGCACTGAGGCCTGAGTGTAATCCAGGAATGGATAGTGTACCCAACGCTAAAACAGTCTAGACTCAGGCTGGCCTCATGACCTAGTGGTTAAGACCCAGATCCCACATGGCTAGCTGTGCAGTTCAAATCTCGGCCCTGGCGACTGAAAAGCACACCAGGCACATGTGCATGTGTGCCCAGACTCCCAGCAGGATAAACCTATGGAGGAGAAGGGGGCGAGGCATGACCATACTCGATTCAGGGATGCTTTCTCTCCCTCCCTCTCTCCGCGTCTATCTCTCTCTGCCAAACAGACTCAAAACAAAACAAAAAACCTCTAAACTGAGTTTAGACAATTTTCTCCTAAATTATCACCAAGATCCTCCCTTGTCAATGCAGCACTCTGTTAAAATGCACATGATTTTTAGGTTTAATTGAAGTCGAAATCGGAGCCTGGGACAATGGAGACTCTCAGTAAATGTCCACCAAATGAAAGGTAAGAGAACTAGCCATATAAAGGCCTTCCATATTTTCTGTAAAAGCCCAGTGAAAGCATAGCCATATGCCGCTTTACAAGTCCTATATAAATATAGCATATCTCGTAACAAATTTTTTTCAATATTTACGATGCAGAAATGTCTCTCTTTCAAAGACAAATAGGTTTCCTACATTTAGACTAAGAAAAACTACAACTTATAGGCCCATTGCCAGTTCTTGTAAATAAAGTTTTATTAGCACACAGACGTGCCCACTCATCCATTCATTTACATATCGCCTATGGCTGCTTTCCAGCTCAGAAAGCAGAATTGAGTAGCTCTGCAGAAGTGCGTGGCCCACAAAGCTGAAAATATTTACTATCCCACCCCCTTGACAGCAAAAGGTTGCCAATCTTCAATTCAGTCACACATAGAACTTCCTCAGCGTGCCTTGCTAACAAGGAAGCTCAGAGCTAAAATTATTGTTAAATTTCAGAAACTCACTCATCTTCAATATTCTTTTTATTTCTCTAAGCATATGTTTCAGCCTTCTAATTCCATTTTAACATTTTATTTAAAAATAGCTAGTATTCCCTGAGTACATATTATATGCCAGGCACTGAATTGAGCCCTTCAATATGTTCTTTTATTTAATTCTCATATTAAACTCATGAGGTAGATGATATTATCCTCATTTTTTTTTTTTTTGGACTGGGGAGAGGTTTTTGCTATAGGGCGCATGCACTGGCAAGGAAGACAGAGAGAGACAGAGAGACAGAAAGTGAGAAAGTCCTCCCATGGGGGGGTGGCCACACCGCAATCCCTGCTCCTCCATTGTCCTCTCAGAATCCTGGGCATGCAGGTACATGTGCCCAGTGTGAGTTTAAGCCACCAGGTCCAGGACTTGAACCATGGTCGACTACATGGGAGTCAGCAACATAGCCATTACATTAACTGCTGGTCCCTATCTTCAATTTATTGAGGAAAAAAATGAATGGGGAAAAATGGATGAGTAAGTCATCAACTGTTTGCACAGATGGCCTATTTATTATTTTATAATTCTATCTCAGAGAGCAATACAGGGGTTGATTAGAAAATTTGGGGTGTTCAATTAATATAATAGTGCTGCAGGGCCAAGACAGGTAGCTGCAGTGAGGTCAGCAGCCACCAGGGTCCATGGCGAGGAACTAATATTTAGGAAGTAAATACTAGCTGGCAAGAATCAGAGATTCAAAGGCATCATGGTTTGCAGATGAAGAAAGTGAGGATCAGAAAGGTAAAGGAAATTAGGCAAGGTCACACAGCTTTGGAACAGCAAAGCTTCAAAACATCATGTAGTTTTACTCCAAAGACCACTGTCTTCTACTAGCGGTATTAATAGTTACCCGTCAAGATAGGCTGTACAGTTGATGGCTCTTGTGACACAGTAATTCTCCGATGTAGGACACTGAATGACTGGGGCCTGGAGCCCAGGCCTGCCAGACCTACAATCTGATCAAATTAGCACTGAGGCCTGAGTGTAATCCAGGAATGGATAGTGTACCCAACGCTAAAACAGTCTAGACTCAGGCTGGCCTCATGACCTAGTGGTTAAGACCCAGATCCCACATGGCTAGCTGTGCAGTTCAAATCTCGGCCCTGGCGACTGAAAAGCACACCAGGCACATGTGCATGTGTGCCCAGACTCCCAGCAGGATAAACCTATGGAGGAGAAGGGGGCGAGGCATGACCATACTCGATTCAGGGATGCTTTCTCTCCCTCCCTCTCTCCGCGTCTATCTCTCTCTGCTGGCAAATTTTTCAAAACAAAACAAAAAACCTCTAAACTGAGTTTAGACAATTTTCTCCTAAATTATCACCAAGATCCTCCCTTGTCAATGCAGCACTCTGTTAAAATGCACATGATTTTTAGGTTTAATTGAAGTCGAAATCGGAGCCTGGGACAATGGAGACTCTCAGTAAATGTCCACCAAATGAAAGGTAAGAGAACTAGCCATATAAAGGCCTTCCATATTTTCTGTAAAAGCCCAGTGAAAGCATAGCCATATGCCGCTTTACAAGTCCTATATAAATATAGCATATCTCGTAACAAATTTTTTTCAATATTTACGATGCAGAAATGTCTCTCTTTCAAAGACAAATAGGTTTCCTACATTTAGACTAAGAAAAACTACAACTTATAGGCCCATTGCCAGTTCTTGTAAATAAAGTTTTATTAGCACACAGACGTGCCCACTCATCCATTCATTTACATATCGCCTATGGCTGCTTTCCAGCTCAGAAAGCAGAATTGAGTAGCTCTGCAGAAGTGCGTGGCCCACAAAGCTGAAAATATTTACTATCCCACCCCCTTGACAGCAAAAGGTTGCCAATCTTCAATTCAGTCACACATAGAACTTCCTCAGCGTGCCTTGCTAACAAGGAAGCTCAGAGCTAAAATTATTGTTAAATTTCAGAAACTCACTCATCTTCAATATTCTTTTTATTTCTCTAAGCATATGTTTCAGCCTTCTAATTCCATTTTAACATTTTATTTAAAAATAGCTAGTATTCCCTGAGTACATATTATATGCCAGGCACTGAATTGAGCCCTTCAATATGTTCTTTTATTTAATTCTCATATTAAACTCATGAGGTAGATGATATTATCCTCATTTTTTTTTTTTTTTTGGACTGGGGAGAGGTTTTTGCTATAGGGCGCATGCACTGGCAAGGAAGACAGAGAGAGACAGAGAGACAGAAAGTGAGAAAGTCCTCCCATGGGGGGGTGGCCACACCGCAATCCCTGCTCCTCCATTGTCCTCTCAGAATCCTGGGCATGCAGGTACATGTGCCCAGTGTGAGTTTAAGCCACCAGGTCCAGGACTTGAACCATGGTCGACTACATGGGAGTCAGCAACATAGCCATTACATTAACTGCTGGTCCCTATCTTCAATTTATTGAGGAAAAAAATGAATGGGGAAAAATGGATGAGTAAGTCATCAACTGTTTGCACAGATGGCCTATTTATTATTTTATAATTCTATCTCAGAGAGCAATACAGGGGTTGATTAGAAAATTTGGGGTGTTCAATTAATATAATAGTGCTGCAGGGCCAAGACAGGTAGCTGCAGTCAATTCAAGCAGAATTATAGGATTATACAGCACTATAGTTTATACAGTGCCATAGTTTGGGGATTCTTTTTGTTCTCAATCTAGCTGCAGACCAAATGCAGTTACTTCATCCTGAATCTCATGGACTTAGAGAGGACTGCAGTGGACCTAAGTCACAGGTGACATGAATCAGGACACAGAGTCACTCCTGTCACAAGCTCAGTCACTTTCTTCAGCAAATAGTCAGAGCCACACAGCCAAAGTACCCCAAGTTCAAATCTGAATCTGAATATCTATATCTTAACCAGTAATATCTGCAAAATCACAGGTGTTGTGTATCAACTGTGTTCTTTTCCTAATTCAAGTTAAAGTGAATATAAAACAATTCTTTTTTTTAAATATTAAGAAGCTAGCCTGGGCCCAGCCCTGCTCCCTAGAGGTTAGAGAGCTGAATCCTACATAGCCACTTGTGGTTTTAATCCCAGCCTTGCTGCCTTGAAAAACACACCAGGGGGACCAGTAGATGGCATAATTTTTGCATCACTGGATTCTCACATGGTTGACCATGGTTAGAGTCCCAGACCCGGCGGCTTGAAACTCATGCCAGGCGTGGGTGCGTCCATGCCCAAAATCCCAGGGAGACTGGAGAAGGGATTGTGGCATGGCCAAACTCATCCCGGGGGGGGGGGGGGGGAGGCGCGGGCAGGCTTTACTTCGGGGGGGGGGGGGGGGGCAGGGCATGATTTCTTGCTTTCTGCCTCTCTCTCTCTGGTGAGCACACATGCCCTATAACAAAGACTGCTTTTAAAAAACAAACAAGCAAGCAAAAAACGACAACGACAACAACAACAACAAAAAACACCAGGCGTATGTGCCCAAAATCCTAACAGGGTGGAGAAACGGAATAGAAAGGATTGTGGTATGGGTGCTTTCTCTCTCTATCTTTGTCTCTCTGTCTCTTTCTGGCAAACACATGCACCCTCTGGCAATAAGGAGAATGGGGAGGGGAGAGAAGAAGGAGAAAAGGGAGAGAGGGAGGGGAAGGAGAAGACAAAGCAGAAAAAAGCTCACCTATCTCTAAGCTGAATTCCCTTGCCCACCTCACCAGCACACTGAGAAGCACTGGTAGAAGGGGGGGGGGGGCAGTACCAGCACCATCAGCACCACCACCACCCACCACCTGACTGATGAGCCCAAGGACATGGGTCCTGTCTACCCAGCCACATCCCAGGTTACACCTGCCATCCCGGAGTGCTCATGACAGTGCCCTTTCCACTCTCGACTGTCCCAGCTGAGAGGATAAAATATTGGATTGTCAGGAAAGCCATGGCACAGTTTTGCATAGAAAAACACAGAAAAACACGCATGGCTTTCCTAATGACCTAATAGTGTCCCTACCAATGAGAGATCTAACGCCCAGAGAAGATCTGCCATGGTCAAAGAGTCATGGGACCAAACTCTAGGCAATGTGACCCCACTGGCTTTGGAATCCATTGGAACCGTGTTTACATTCTGCCTATGTCCCCTGCTTTGCTTCTCTGTTGTCCAGTTACTTTGCTTCTCTGTTTGCTTCTCTGTTGTATGGTTACTTCAATAGTCAAACAGGTCCTAATGGTAGTGTCTGCCCACAGCTCCATTTGGGGGTTTGAGTTGACTAGTGCTGGCCATGCACTCTGCACAGAACACAGCTTACTAAATGTGAGTATTACTACATCAGCGCCCAGAGAGAACCAATGCATCCAGACACAGGGGGGAGTCTTGTTCTTGCCATAACCGCCCTGTGTCTTTTGGTGCCCAAGCCCACCATTGTCCTCCCATGAGGAGCAGGAGATAACCCAGACCACCACAGTGGGGTTTGCTAAGGAGCAGCTGATAAAAGAGAAGACACAGAGCTGGAGGCGCAGTGATAAGTGAGACATGGCCGCTACCACAGAGGGTGGGAGGTGGTGAGACCGGAAGGCCTGAAAAGGCAATGAGAAGGGAGGGGGAGGTGCTGGGCCTCTGCCTCCCCCAGCTGGGCCCCTCATGTCCCAGGACAGCTTCGTTCACTGCACAGAGCCCAGCCAGATCATTGCCCAGCCCTCAAGGTCTTCCTAGGAGTCAACAGCCCCCTTTCTGAAATGACCCCTCTCCCACCCCCGTGTGGCTACCCTTCCCCCATCACACTGTACCACAAGTCCCCATGGACCCAAGGGCATGGCTCCCTCCAGCTCCTGGCCAGAGACGACTGTTCCACTTTATCCCCAGGGCTAAGCACAGCAGCTACAGCACCACATACACACACACACACACACACACACACACACACACACAGATTCAAAGCAAGTCATTCTCCTTCAGGGAAACTGCTATTGACAAGATGAAAACTGCTCACGCAAACCCAGAGGGGAGACAGGAGAAAGCGCCAGCACTAGCAACACCACCAAGCACCAGCATCAGCAAACACTAGCACCAACAGGACCAGCAGTAGAAACTGGCGCTTCCTGTTCTGCTTCTCCTGAGTAAGTAATGTCGGAGGAGTTACAGGACTCCTCAGAGCCTCAAGATCCTCAGCCGTGAAGTGGGCATGCCCCTGCCCACCCAGGGGGACTGCTGGGCTGATTAATTACAGAGTTGCCCAAAAGGAAATGTTTGTCTTTTGCCTGGACTTTTTAAGGACACCAAAAGAAAACCACTAAGAGTCACCTACTGATCAGGCAAACTATGACGAAACAAAGAGCCTGTCATGTGTCTGACCTCTGTGTCAGAGAAATGTATCTGGACCTCAGAAAGATTACTTACTAGCTGGGAGAAAGGCATGAAACCAAGTAGCCTGCAGAGTGGACAGAGAATTATAGCACACCTAGGAGCTGTGGATGAGAACAGTGTGTAACACCCAGAGGGACAGATCTCCAATCAGGAGGCCAGAAGGCTTGCCTGGGGAGGTACCAGAAGGCGGGAACAGAACTGGCAACCCAATCAAAATCAGATCAGAGGCCCCACCCCACGTGCAGTCTTGGCATCCAAATGCCAGGTGGCCCCAGGAGACCTGAAAACCCCGTCAGAGCTGCTTAGTGGTGAGAAACGCCCCCAGAGCAACCAACCTTCTAAGTCACCAAGCCCAGCCTCAGGAGGCCAATCTTCCTCCTGGTCAACTGCAGAGCTGTGACAGTGTTTGTTGTCACATCCAGCTGCTCCTTTCTGTGAGCTAGCACAGGGCTCCTTTCCCTCACCCACTGCTGGCCTGCCAGCTGACCTCCCACAGCTGCAGGGACCTTTACTCATCTGGCCATGCCAACCAGCAGTGCCCAGTTCGAAGTCCAGCACCGCCTCCCTGGCTCTGCTCAGAAACACTGTCAAGGGCCAAGAAACGTCCCCTGTACCCAAAAGCCGTTCCCTGGCCAACAGAGTCCCCTGATATGTGCTGAGTATCTGCCAAGTGTTCAGTACATCAGTGTCCATTTGGGGACCGTCAACACCAGTCCCATGAAATATGATCGCAGTTCCTGCCTTCATACTGAACAGAGAGGGGAAAGGAGTCTAGCAGTCACCTGCCCAGAGTCGCACAGTGTGTAGCTGTTAGAGATTCAAACCCAGGCCCGACTGGCCCAAACCACCTGCTGACGCAATTCTCACAGTACCAACCATAAGATCTTTTTTATAATTACTAGAGGGCACATGTACTTGCTAGTGAGACAGAGAAGGAGAGGGGAAAAGCACCATCCGATGGTACACGGTCACATGGATCCTTCTCCATTTCTTCTTATTGTTTGGGTTTTGAGCACACAAGTTCATGCACCCTCTGTGTTTTTCAAGCTGCCAGGATCAGGACTTGAACTACAATTGACCATGTGGGATCTGGCTTCTTTAACCACTAGGCTACAGGGCCAGCTCACCAACATGGTCCTATGTTGTCCCTCGCTCTAAGCATGAAGCCAAGAAATTCTCCCCCCCATGATAGCTTCCCTATTAATCTTCAATTCACAGTCTTAATTCATCAACCAGCTTGTCCGAATTCACCCCTTTTGCAGCCTGAGAGGCGTGTGCTAGGCCTCTGGGAGACGCAGCACCATGAAGAAGGGGCCCCAGCCCTCACGATACTTACAAGCAAATAGATGGAGACAGATGCAAAACCAGGAAGACCAGGCAAGGGTAACAGGTAGGATGACACGCGTCAGCACAGGAAACTGCGGCGGCTCCCAGGGAGGACCTCTTAATTTCCATCTGTCTCCCCCAAGGCACTTTGCCAGAACACACTGAGCAAGGTTATAAAATGCTAGCTGCTTTTAACAATTAGCCACAGGACAGTCGCACCTGATGCCCAGGTGAGCACTGAGCAGAGCATGGGTGAGATGCTTCACAAGGAGACTTACATATCATAAGGAGTCCCAAAGGGAGCCAGCAGAGACCCTACCACATGTTCCCATCCAAGGACATCTTCACTCTTGCAAGCACAGGGGTTCTCGTCCCCCATGGACATCTGGGCTGTAAGAATCCACAAGGTACCCGGCTGGGGCTTCCTTTAAAACCACTGTAGCATCCCCAAGTATGCCGAGTGTGTGTAATTCCAGTACATGCTTCTACCACATCATTCCCAGGTGGTTGAGTGTCACTGTAAATCCATCAGGCTCTGAAAATCCTTGACAGAAGCTCCACACAACTGACGGGCACAGCCATCACGATGGGGCACCTTTTTTTTTTATCTCTTTCTGGTCAGCAGATCAGGCCTGGGAGAGGGAAGAAGAGAAAACATCTTGTCACAATCAGACTCAACGGCAGTCAGTCATTTTTAACTCCTTATGTTTGACCCTCCTGTACTTAGGAAAGGAACTCACTTCAGATAACTCTGGTTACCGAAACAGGTGAAGCGGCAGTGCCAGGAGGCCCTAATGGAGTATGGCTTCCCATGAAGCACCCCGGACTTTCAGACAGGGCCCCTCCAACTGCTCACAGCTCCCTGAGACAGCCCCGGGATCGGAGGTGCCCGTGACAGAGATGAAGAGAGAACGTGAGGTCAGTGGCTGAGACAGCGGGCAGCAGGGCCAGGCCTGGCCATCAGCCTGGGCTCCCCTGCAGGGCTGAGAGGTCCCGGCTCACTGCCGAGAGGTTTAGGGTCAGTGGATAGGAAGTAATTCTTTGTTTTGTTTCTTTTTAAGCACAACCACAAAACCCTGGCCCTTCTCCAGGCCTTGTCCTGCACTGCAGACTTCAGGGCAGAGCCTGCAGGCTGTTCTGTTCTTACTCATGTACTCAGCATTCCCTGAGCACCTACTGGGTACCAAGTACTGCTCCAGGGACAGGACCATGTCATTGTCTTCCCATTCCAACGATGACTGAGGAAAACCTGACCCACAATGCTTGAGACTCAACACTCTGCAGTCCTTCCCAGAGCATCTGTTATTCACCCTGCTAAGAGCTCTGGCCGTGCCTGATACAACCCCCTAACACCCTGGCACTCCCGCCCCTATTTTTCAGATGAGGAAATGAAGGACACAGACAAGTACTCTGCCTCAAACTAGTAGGAAAAGAGCCTGGATCTGAAGCTCCACACTGTCTTCCCAAGTCTGTGCCCTGATCCTCTGCCCTGAGTTCCAGTGAGGGACGCCTACCAGAACGCCCCTAAGTACACCTTACTTCCAGGCACTTCACATGCATAGAATGCCCCATTTACTCTACACAAAAGAAAAAAAAATCTACATGTTATAGACTATTATTATCCAATTATAGAAACGAGAAATGTAAGCACTTGGAATGCTAAGCAACTCAACCAAGGTCACACAGCTAAAAAAAATAATTTTTGAATCAAAGAACATAGGTTTGAATGAAGGCAGTCTGGTTCCAAAGCTGATCAATATCCATCAACACCTATTACTGCCAAAACAAATGTTCACAAAGGTAGTGGTTCAAAATAGCACAAATTCAGGCTGGCCCCCAGCACAGCAGTTAAGTACTATATATTGGGAGCTAGTTCCCACATAGCAAACCGTGGTTCAAATTCTGGCCCCCGCAGCTTGAAAAACATGATGGGCATGTATGCATGCATGTCCCAAATCCTGATGGGATGGATAAATGGAAAAGGGATTAAGCCATGTCCACACCCACTGGGAAGGACTTTCTTTTTTCTTCCCCTCTGGTGAGCACATAGGCCCTCCGGCATAAAAAATAAAAACACATGTAAATGTATTATCTTACAGTTCTGGAGGTCAGAGGTCTGACACGGGTCTCACAGCTCCACTCAAGGCATTGGCAGGGCTGCATCCTATTCTGAGGTCTGAGAGAGAAGCCCTGTCCGGGTGTGTTCTAGCATCTCGAGGCTGCTGTGGGCCTCGTCAAACGCAGCAACACTGCATCTCTCTGACCTACCTTTGCTGTCGCATCTTACTCTCTGACTAAATCTTCTGTTTCTCTCTTCCATTTTTATGGACTCATGTGATTACATTGTGCTCACCCACATGATCCCAGATAATCTCTCTATCTCAAGGTCCTCAGCCTTAACTCTTAACTGTATTTCAAAGTCCCTTTTGCACTGGCATCCATCCCAGTTTAGGCACTCTTCAGTGACAAGAAGCCCCCATTTTCAACACGGAAACCAAGCTAGCTAGCTACACACACACACACACACCTGCAGAGACCAATGAAGCAAGCACTAAGTAAATATTAATGTTTTCTTCTTAAAAACTAATTCACACCCATGGTCCCTTATAACAGCTGGGGATTGCGATATCACATTCCCAAAAATAAAAAGGACGCTGACCACAAAGTGATCATGCAGGGATCACCACTGTCCTCAGTGACAGCGAGCCACGATTAATAAGGATATTTAAGGTGATCGGTACTGTGCTCTGTACACATACAATCATGTTTACTTCAACTGCAATAGCCCATGATTTTTCCGTTTTCCAGAAGAGATTTCCGAGGCTCAGACTTTAAAAAAAAAAAAAAAACAGAGACTTTTGCTATAGGGTACACGTGCTCACCAGAGAGACAGAGAGAGACGGAGAGCAAGAAATCAGTGCCCAGAGAAATGACCGTGCCGCAATCCCTTCTCCTCCATTCTCCTCTCAGGATCTTGGGCATGCATGCACATATGCCCAGTGTGACTTTTAAGCCACCAGGTCCGGAACTTGAACCATAGTCGACTATGTGGGAGCCATCTGCTGGTCCCCCAAGGCTCAGACTTTAAGAGGCAGAGTCAGGGTTGCATCAAAGTTGGATCTGACTTCCAAAACTTGTATTCTTTCCATTCTGATACATACTCTCACTTAAATGACACACCTTCTAGAAAGTTCCATGCCTGGCAATGGTCAGTAGCTCCTATTGGGCCAGCCCTTGGAGTATATAACAACTATTTTGAAAAACCACAAGACACCAGAGTGGCCAAAAACAGGACATCCTGGAAGGGGATCAACACTGAGAATAAGGAAACTTCACACTCTATGACTTCCTCCTTTTGGATATTTTGAGCCCGAAACCATACCCAGGTTTGCCCCATGCAGGTGGTTATGTTCAGATAGTCTTATTGGATTAAAAACTAGGGACAAAAATCAACAGCTAAAAGCGAGAGGAGAAATTAGAAAAGGGGAGACCAGGTTCTATGTATAAATGCTCCTCAAATCGTGGAATGAGCCCTAAGTCAAGTGTGTATGCAGTCCAGGTAAAGCCAAAAGGACTAGAGATATCATTGCTGCCTCCAATGCAAGGGAGACAGAGTTTAAAGTTTGAGTTTAATAAGTTAACTGCCTATAAAAAACTTAGCAAGGAAAAATGAAAACTTTAGAAGTCCGTGTGTGTGTGTGTGTGTGTGTGTGTGTGTAAAACAACTCACTGAATGCATTTAACAGCAGACTGGAGAAAAAAGAAAGAAGAGTCTGTGAATTTAAAGAAAGAACAACAAAAATTATTTAATTTGAAAAACAGAAGAAAAATATGGGGAAAAAATGAAGAGGGTCTTAGAGACTCGAAGGAAAGTATCAAAAGATGTCATATATCTGAAATTTTAGTCTCAAAGAAGGAGAAAAAAGGAATGGAGCAGATTGATATCTAAAGAAAAAATTACTGAAACTGCCTTATACTTGGTGAAAGACATCAGTTCACAGATACAAAACTATTCTATGCAGGACACAAACAATCACACCTCAGTAAATCGTGGTTGAAGTGCTAGAAACCAGTTTGAAGACATGAAAGAAACCAGAGAAAAATGACAATTCGAATTGTTTAGAATCATTCAAGAACAGAGATTTCCACCCAGACCAAACAGGTGAGATTCCCTTATCTCATTTAAACCCAATGGGCACTGTTTATACTCAAGAGAAACATAGGGTAAAAAGGAACCTCAAGTATCTAAATTCAGCCCCTGAGAAAGAAGAGGAAGTTCAGGATAGTGGTTCAAAAATGACAATGTGAAATTAGACTATTAAATTTACCAACTATGGGAAAATGTTTTTAATCCTTTGTCTTCTCATTTATAAAATGACAGTAAACAGCATCCACTATTTCAAAGAACTGTTATGAGATTGTGTTGTGTGAATACCTGTGTCCTCCGCAAATTCCTATGTTGAAATTCCAACCTCCGAAGTATTAGGAGGGCCTTTGGGAAGGTGATTTGGGAGGACTCCACCCTCATGATGGGTTAAATGCCCTTATAAAAGAGCGCAAAGGAGCCTGTCGTCCCTTCCACCATGGGAGGACACACTGAGAAGACCCCCATCTAGAAACCAGACACCAAATCAGCTTGATCTGGCACTTCCCAGCCTCCAAACCATGCGAAATACACTTTCGTTATTTGTAAGCTACTATCAATAGGATTACGTGTTTTATCAGCCAGAATGGACTAAGACGGGCTGACGTGAAATGAAATAATCAACATAAAGCACCCAGCACATTGTGGGACACATATTTAAGGCTCTATGTTGGCCCAGCTGCAGGGTCCAGGCAGTCGGTGCCACTGTATGCTGCTGGATCCACAGGAGAACAGGGTTCAGATCCTGGGCAAACCTGAACACGCTAGGCATACTCAAGCATACACATAATCCTAACTGGCTGGGAAGCTGGGAAAGGAAATCCCAACAAGGAAATCTGTGAAAGGAATGAAGTGAGGAAGAGAGGGAGGGAGGCATAGAAGAGTTCTATGTCAGCTATCACTCTTGCATCACATCCAAGAGGTCTGGGTGGTTCCTCCAAGGCCGCTGCTCACTGTCCTCCTCTTTCACTGCTCAGCTCCTCTGAGTAGCCCCTAAGAGCACAGCACAGGCAAGCAGCCAAGAAAGGCTCCTGAGTGACAGGGTTAAGGCACTGCCTAAGAGGGGCTGCTTCATCAAGAAGGGGAGTTGTGATTTATGGCATCTGCCTCAGGTAATGGCAGGGCAGAGAATGGGGAACACAGTCTGTTAAATATTTACTGAGGCCCACAGGCAAGTCTGAAGCAAAGTTTGTTTTGTTGGGGTCGGGGACATTAAAGTTCTATCACCTGAGAAAGAATTACTACATGGTCTGCTGGATATTACCGCAGTCAAGCAGGAGTCCCTGACCAAGGGGTGATACTGACGGCCATGAAGAAGGTGGCCACACCTTGCCCTCCACCTTCAAGAGGACACAATGCCAGGCACTGTACACCAGGACTTCTAGTACAGAATCCTAACACTACTCTCTCTGCTGCTTGTATGCTGGTAATTCCTTTTAAGTCATTTGCTCTTTCTGTAATGGACTAGCTCAAATTAAAAAGACAGACCTAGGGAACCAGCAGTTAGCGTAATGGCTATGTCGCTGGACTTCCACGTAGTCGACCGCAGTTCGCATCCCGGACCCGGTGGCTTAAAACTCACGCTGGGCGTGTGTGCGTGCGTGCCCAAGATCCTGAGAGGAGAATGGAGGAGAAGGGATTGCGGCGTGGACATCCCCCCTGGGGGGTGATTTTTCGCTTTCTGTCTCTATGTCTCTCTCTGTCTGGTGAGCGCCATGCGCCCTATAGCGAAAATCTCTCAAAAAAAAAAAAAAAAGTGAAAATATAAAAAAAGACAGACCCAGACTGGTGGCACAGTCGGTGGCAAACTGAACTGCAGGTCTGGAAGCCACATGGTCAATCACAGCTTGGGATTCTATGGTAGGCCTAAAAGCAGGTACATGTGCATGTGCCCAGATCCTGAAGAGCTACAGGGCTGGGGAGAGGGGAGTACAGAGACTAGATCCCATCAAAAGTGTCCCCCCACCATGTACACATACACACATGCACAATCTAGTGTGAGTAAAAGAAAAAAGACAGTACCAGGATTGGCTTCGTTGTGGAACTAGAACTCACACAAGCTGGTGGACAGACACTCTGAAGCAGGACAAAGTACTTAGGATGGGTCACACTGCCCAGCTACACGGAATGCATGCATGTCCGGTGACCTGGCGCTGGGCGTGTGTGCGTGCGTGCCCAAGATCCTGAGAGGAGAATGGAGGAGAAGGGATTGCGGCGTGGACATCCCCCCTGGGGGGTGATTTTTCGCTTTCTGTCTCTATGTCTCTCTCTGTCTGGTGAGCGCCATGCGCCCTATAGCGAAAATCTCTCAAAAAAAAAAAAAAAAAAAGTGAAAATATAAAAAAAGACAGACCCAGACTGGTGGCACAGTCGGTGGCAAACTGAACTGCAGGTCTGGAAGCCACATGGTCAATCACAGCTTGGGATTCTATGGTAGGCCTAAAAGCAGGTACATGTGCATGTGCCCAGATCCTGAAGAGCTACAGGGCTGGGGAGAGGGGATTACAGAGACTAGATCCCATCAAAAGTGTCCCCCCACCATGTACACATACACACATGCACAATCTAGTGTGAGTAAAAGAAAAAAGACAGTACCAGGATTGGCTTCGTTGTGGAACTAGAACTCACACAAGCTGGTGGACAGACACTCTGAAGCAGGACAAAGTACTTAGGATGGGTCACACTGCCCAGCTACACGGAATGCATGCATGTCCGGTGACCTGGCAGCTTCCTCTTTGGTATACGTGCACGGAAATATGTGCGTATGAGCACAAAGGACATGCCACAGGACAGTCACAGCAGCTCTGTTCAACAGCCAAACACTGGAAATGCCTCGGGGGCCCGCCGACAATAGAACGGATCTCACAAATATGCACACATTCTAACGAGCCATGAGAAGAACCCACAAGAGCTCACAGCAGAAAGAATACCTCTCATAAACATCGCTCTGGGTGGAAGAAGGCAGGCACAAGGGAGTGAGTTCTGATGTTGTGTACATTAAGTGCGTAAGCAGGTTAAACCAATCTGTGCAGTTAGAAGTCAGGACAAAGTTATTTTGAGTGTCTGCCAGAGGTCAGCAGGGGGCTTCTGAAACCCTGGGACTTGTGCTGCAGGCTCCGTTTGAGGACATTTAGCAAGCTACCTATTGATAAATACCTATGACAATGTGCTCTTTTCTTTATGCAAATTACCTCTACAAGAACTGGTTTACATTTTTAAAGAATTTCTTTTTTTATTTTTCATGAGAGGGCATGTGTGTACACGAGAGAGAAAAAGGGGGAGAGAGCAAGAGTGATAGAGACACCAGCACCACCTTTTTCATTTTAAAGCTCATTTTATTCACGATAGGACATGATGGTCTCTCCAGCTCATCAGGATCTTGGGTGCCCACGCACCCTGCAGGTTTTCAGGTTGACTGGGGCTCTGAGCCCATAGTCGGCCATGTGGCTTCCAGCTACAGGTAAGTACATCACGGACTGAGCCAGCTCACAGTTTTTGTTTGTTTGTTTGTTTAGAGGTTTTAGCTATAGGGCACGTGCACTCGCCAGACAGAGAGACAGAGAGACAGAAAGCAAGAAATCACCCCCCAGGGAGGATGGCCACGTCGCAATCCCTTCTCCTTCATTCTCCTCTCAGGCAGGATCTTGGGCACGCACGTACACGCGCCCGGCAGTGAGTTTTGAGCCACCGGGTCCAGGACGCGAACTGCAGTCAACTACATGGGAGTCCAGCAACATAGCCATTATGCTAACTGCTGGTCCCTCAGCTCATACTTTTTAGCACTCTCCTATGGGGTCAGCAGGTGGCATGGGGGTTAAGGCACTGGACTTGCACATAGCTAGCCACGGTTTGAGTCCTGGACCTTGTGGTTTGATTTCTCACTTTCCTCTCTCTCCCTCTGATCAAATTAAACAATAATAATAATAAATAATTCATTTAAAAAAAAAAAAAAACTCTCCTGTGAAAGTTCGTTTCCTGGAATAATGAACACACTGGAACACCCTCTCAAGGTTTGGGAATTGCCAGCTTCCAGGTTTCTCTGCCGTGCAGTGTTCTCATGCCCAACTGCCTCTCAGCCGACCCTGCCCCCAAGGGCGCTGAGAGGCAGACTTCACAACGCAGCACACTCTGGCCCAGCAACAAGGAATTGCCCCATGAATCCTATCAGCCAATTCCCTTGTAACCAACATTCGAGAGAAAAATTTTAAATGGGCTACCTCTACTGCCTATCTGACACCAAGAGAGCATCCTTCTACACCAACTCCCTCTAAATGTGGATTGGGCGAAGGGGTGCTTTGGGTGAAAGGATGCTTTGGGAACTGAAAACGAAAATGTAAGGTATCTATGAATGGCACGAGCTGGTAAGTGAGTACAGAGCACAGACTGCAGATAACAAGGCCAGGCAGGCCTGGCCCCAAAGCTCTGAACGGAACACAGATGTGGTGGAGGCACAGAGGGTGCACGGTTGGTGTCACCCTTTCCTGCTGCCTAAAGGTAGTGTGCAAGCGTGTGTGTGTGTGTGTGTGTGTGTGTGTGTGTGTGTGTTTGTGTTTGTGTGTGGTTG
>NW_006160026.1:553221-567774 GCF_000334495.1 Tupaia belangeri chinensis | reverse complement strand
TGTGTGTGTATGTGTGTGTGTATGTGTGTGTGTGTCTGTGTGTGTTTCTCTCTCTTGCTTTCCCTCTCCTGTAGAAGCCAACAGCCACGCATTAAGTTTAGGACTGCCACAAGAGCCAGCCACCCTTGGTCTTGACGTCCCAGGGCCTGGCTGAGTGGCAGCTGTTGCGGCTGCAGGAGGCGAGAAAGCATACTGAGAGGGAGGGTCAGCACAGCCCCAGCTCCTTAGCTTGCCTCTGTTTCCCTTTCTCCAGGTTTGTGGGGTAAGAGTTCCGCAAAATTGACACCACACCAAGGTACCTGCCCCATCTTTCATCTCCAGCACGCATTCCTTCTCCGTGGTACCCAAAAGCTGGGAGGGCCACATCCAAGTAAGCATCTGCTCCCAGCGAGAAGGCAGCAGCTGGGCCCTTGCTGACAGGCTGGGTTTGCTTCATTTGATTTCTTCCCCAACGTGGGCTGGGATGACACAGATCAGCGGCTTTGGAATTCCCAGGCTTTCCTGCATGCACTCCCCTCACACTCCCTGGAGGCCGGGGACTCAATCAGCCTGGTTGTGAATCCCATGCTGCAGTTGCAGCCTTCGGCCTCAGGCATCACCTAAAGTTCTTTGGAAATGCTTCCTCCTCTGCGTAATGAAGGCAGAGTACAGGCGCAGTCCTCGTGGTTCACCCACGGATGTTTGTCCTCCATCTCCGCTCACCACGGGCTCGCAGCACGCGCAGTTGCTGCTGTTCCTCCCCTAGCTAGGCCCAGGGGGTAATGTTGGTTAAAGGTTTATGTCCTTCTGCACCAAGCCAGGCCCCGTGGGCATGCCTGAGGAGGGGGCAGGCAGGGACAAAGAGCAAGCCTCCTTCCCCCCACGGTGAGAGCCTTGCTCGCCCCCTGTGAGTGCACTGCTTAGAGCGGATCCCTAGAAGCATCGGCACATCGGTCCCATGGGACTCCAGAAGCCTAGCTCGTGCTGTACAGTGTGTGGGAACCCAACAGGTGCTCGATACAAGCTGGTCAGGACAGTGAGCGATTAATCACAGCTACAGAGTGAGTGCTTATGATGTCAGCCGTGCAGCGAGGAGCCAGAAACGATGGCAAACAAGAGAGACATGCTCCCACCTTCATGGTGTACAACTATACCCAGAGAAGCACATTCACAGACAGTGCACGTCCACAGAGGGGTACACTGGTGATGTCCAGGTTGCCATGGCAAGAGCCTCCTAGGAACAGGAGGAGGCGCTAAGCCACCCTGGATGTGAGAGGCACCAGCATGTCAGCATAGGAGAAATCTTGGGGAACATGCTAGAACAATTTCCTCACTCAACAACTGAGAAGCTAGGCCCAGACAAATGACTTGCCCATGGTCACCCAGCCAAGACCTGCAGAAGAAGGGTGAGAAGCCAACTTCAGGTGAGAATGGTGGACTGGACAGTGCGGGAAGGAGATGATCCTTAACCAGGCAGATGTCAGGGCCCTGTCAGCTGGAGGCAACATGACCAGAAGAAGGCAGAATGGACAGTAACCACGTCTCCTGAGTGTGCATTCTAAAAGGCCATGTTCATGTATGTAATCTCCAGCAGCACTGGCTGTGAGAACCCTGCAGCCCAGCAAGCTGTGTGCCTGAACCATCAGGTGGTGCATGTGAGCCGAAGTTGGGATGGGGTTCATCACTCTGCCCCTCTGCTTAGCCCCTAGTCTGTTTGCCATAGCAGGATTACGTGTGATGGGAAAGACTGGGGCAGGGCATTAGGATAAGAAGTTTCTGGAAGAACGCAAGGTCCCAAGTTTTGCACTTTCCCTGCTGAAGTTCTCTTAAGTCACTCCTGACTCACCTCTCCAGGTTAGCTCCTCATCAGAGCAGACAGTGTGTCTGGCTCTAGCCTGGAGCCAAGGCAGGGAATGGGAGTGAGAGTGGGAGATGAGTCTCCTCAAAAGCACCAGCCCCTAACCCCCTAACCCTGCAAGTGAGAAGGCACCTCCTGAAGACCCCTGGGTGCAGCACCATGTAGGCCATAGCTACCTCTCTCCAACCGTGCTTCAGATTCAGCAAGACTGAGCCCCCTGAAAGTTAAGAGGATACGGCTGTCCTAACAGCAGATTAGTTCACAACAGGCTTTTTAGAAATCAACTAGATCAAACCAGAGTTACAGCAGCAGTAACTTTAAGAGAGAGAAACAGAGACTGATGAGACAGGCAATTAAGAGAAGGGGAAGGGAGGGGAGGAAAGAGGGAAACAGAGGGAGGAATGTGATGCCCAGGAAGGACCAGCACTTTAGAGATAAATAGACCAGGGTGGGAGTTCCAGCTTCAGCATTATGAGGCTGTGAAGCCGAGAACGTCAGTCCTCTGATTCTGCATCCGTATGTGCAAAGTGGGCCCTGCCTTACAGACTAAGGGGAGATTAGCGATAACCCAGACAAAGTCCTTCTGCATAGTAGGTCCTGGATAGAAGAAAACCTCCCAAGTAACTTGCACCCACCTCCACTCTCCTTCGTCTTCAAGCTTGAAGATAAAGATTAAGATACTGGAGGGGCCAGCAGGTGGTACAGTGCTTAGGTATCTGGGCTCCCACGTGGCCAAACATGGTTTGAATCCAAGACGGGGGCTTGAAACTCATGCCAGGCCCATGTGCATACATACCCAAAATCCTGAGAGGAGAATGGAGGAAAAGGGATTGTAGCATGGCCAGCCCCTGAGGATAGCAAAAATCTCTCTTAAAAAAAAAAAAAAAAAAAAGAAAGAAAGAAAAGAAAAGGATACTGAAATGACAGAAAGATCATGAACACTTTTTTCTAAAAATGACAAACGATTAAATTGGTATTTTGTGTGAAGAGTGAGAAGGTATTTTTTATTTTTTAGTTCCTTTTGTTCATCTTTGCCCACAAAATCCTTCAAGGAAAGGTCAGCAAAGGCCCACATGTCAATAGCATTCCCATGAACTAAGGGGCAAAGGGCCAAGGAATGGAGCCATCTAGAAAAGACTCCACAGAACAGTGGGCCCAGCTCTTGAGACCCAGAACACAGGAGCTCTGTGATGGCAACTTTACAGAGACTCCCGTGGGTCCTGATTAGAGAAGGCCATAAAAAGTAGGCCATTGGAGGACTAAGCCAAAGTGCTACCTCAAATGCACAAGCTCCACTGAAGCTGTTTCCTGAAAGAGCCATGTGGCCCCTGAGAGAACATGAGAAAGAGGGACCCCCAGGTTAGGGGAGGGGCTGCTGTTCTAATTAAGGAGGATGGGGGAATTCATAGAAGAGGTTCTTTTTAATTCTGCATTAACCTTCACAAACCCAGAGATAGGTCTCATACCCAAATTACAGAAAGGGCAGTCTGCCCAGTTTGCCAGCCAGCGGGACTGGGGAGACTTGGACCCAGGACCACCAGACCTCAAGTCTCCTCCAGGTCCACCATCCACCAAACCCTGACTCGGCCTAAGCCTTGGGGCATGTTCTGGGCACTCCAAGCTCCCCTTTTCAGGGGCTGGGAGTTGGCTTCCCATCAGTCATTCTGCTGTGCCTGCCCTTCCCACATCCCTCCACTCCATCCATCCCATAATCACCACCTTTGTTCAAACTTCTCTTTAAAGCCTGGATTAACTGGGCTTCCGGGAGGTCATGCTCCTGACTTCGGAATGCACTTCTGACTTTGACGGAAACAGGTCTTTACTTCAAGTCACGCAGGCACATTTCGCTAAGTAAACTTTGGCAGCAATCTACCTTGCCTGTAGGACCCTGGGTATACCCAGATTGGGGTGGGCTCAGAAGGAGAGGACCTAGCAAAGGCTTCCAACAGACCAGGAGCAAGGCACAGAAAACCCAGGTCTGTGCTGCATGGCTGTCTAAACGCCTCACACAGCCAGGGGCTCTTTCCCAACTCCCAGCAAGTGACCTGGGGGGTTGGGGGAAGGCCTGCACTCACCTATCTCCTCCTGCCCAGAGGGCAAATCCCACTAAGGCCCCAGCCCTGAGCACTGGAAGGGCGGGAGATACAAACAGAGAGTGGGCAATGCCTACATGACCTAGGGAAAGGGAAAGTGCAGAGAAGGAAGACAGGGAGTGGGTGGGAGGGAAAATAAACAAATCAAAAACACGAACAGCAATTCAAACCCACTCTACTAAAAACCTATCAGCACAGCACTCCAGAAAACAGCTCCGCTTGGAAAACTTGAGTCTCCAGAGCTCCGTGGGAATAGGTGGCCTCACAGCATTCATGGCAAGCCAGCTGTGACAGAGCACACACACACACACACACACACACACAGAGCTCTGGGGGTAGGTGTGCATGTGAATCACCACTACATGTTTACCAAGTGCAGTGCCTTCACAGTGAAAATTACAGTATTAGTTTCTTAAAAGGCCACTACCAGCCGGACTGGGGCTGGTGGGTCCCACACCTGAATGTGTCTTGGCATCCCCTAGGGGGCTGGCTGGAATGCCCACCCATGCAATGCTAGTCAGTGGACATGGATGGTGTCTACTCAGCAGGCCTCCAAGGTAGTTCAGAAGCATCCAGAACTCACTGGAGAAGCCCTGTTTCTGCTCAGGGCAGTTAACCCGCTGTCTTTCCAGCTGAAGTCTTTGAGATAAAGTGAGGGTCTGAGTGGTTGTTGCTGGGAGGGGACAAGGATGACAAAATCAGCTCACCGAGCACCACTCTGTGCCAGGCACAGACTGGGCTCCTGACACCCAAGGGCTCCTTCACCCTCACCCACTGCTTTGAACTCATTACTAGACACCTGGGACAGATGGCCCGCTAGGGCCCACGGGGCACCTCGTCCAAGGCCACTGAACTAGGAAGCAGCAGAACTCATAACTTCCCTTTGTCGTGGGTGGAGAAGAGGAAAGAGATACAATCTAAATCATGGAAACACATGGTGGTTTAGAGGAGAGGAAGGAAATTGGAAAGGAAAAAAGAAAAAGGAAATCAATCATGGAGCACATCCTACTTGCCACACTCGGCCATACCCTCATGCTCATTTTACAGATGAGGAACCATGCTAATAAAAATAATACTGCTCTTGTAATCAGAAACGAAGTGCAAGGGAGGGGGGATGGGAATCACACTCCACCCCGCTCTCTGCTTGGCCCCAGGGGGCAGGCAGTCTCTGAGGAACCTCCAGGATCCCCCAACTCCTGGCACTGGCAGGAGAAGCAGATCTCAGCTACAGAAAAAGGGAGGATGGCCACCAGGTGAGCTGCTGAGTGGAGACCGAAACTTGGCATTCTGATTCCCCCACCAGCACAGAAAGCTGGCACAAGTAATGCATCTGTCAGTGGACTGACTTCTTCCTCAATAAACACACCCAAATGGTCACAACCCAAGACACGCGTGTGATTGGAGGGCATCACACCTCCAGCAGGCACAACTCAGCTGAGCCATGGACACTCCAGGGGGGCAACCAGGGCTCCACAGGACATGGGGGCTGGGGAAGGCCAGGGACAGCCCATGGCAACAGGAAGCTGGTTCTGGGAACAGTCACCACCACTGCCCCCCTGCAGGTTGGGGGACAACTGCTGAGAATGTGAAGGAAGAGAAGGGTTGGGGCAGCAGTGAAGGGGTCGCAGCAAACCTTCCATCTCAAACATGCTCCACGCCCAGATGAAAGGTGATGCCCGTGGCTAACTTTCACAGAGCCCTTTCAGGGTGTAGGCATGGCACACCAAGACTTCAGTGCAGGTCAGTCTGTCACCATCCCTGCCAGGCAGGGGCCAGTCCCATCTCTCTGTTGTAGGTGACAAAGTTGTAGCAAGGGTCATACTAGTGGTAATAAGATGAACTGGGGACTTAGCCATGGTGGTGGGCACTGCTAAGACATTATTACTCTGTAGGAGGCATGGGTTCAATCCCCATCCCCACTGAAACAGAAGCATGCCTGTAGTCCTGCAGTCTAGCTTGGAGGCTGGAGTGAGAAAATCACAACACTGTGTCAAAAATCTCTTTCTGGGGCCAGCATGTATGGTGGCATTGTCCTCCTGCCCATTTGCTCTGGACTCCAACATGGCCGACCACAGTTCGAGTCCCAGACCTGACAGCTTGCTTTCTCACTTTCTTTATCTCTCTCATGAGTGTACATGCCCTATAGCAAATTAAAATAATAATAATAAATAAAATAAAATAAAATAAAAATTCTTAAAAAAAGAAACTTTCTTAGGGCCGACCCCAGGGCCAAGGAGTGAAAGGGAGATAGATCTCACTTTCCAGCCTCGGCCCATACCTTGCAGCCGCTGCGATGTTGACACCCAAGAAAAACTGGATTGCCATTTATGAATTCCTTTTTAAGGAGGGAGAGGTGGTGGCCAGAAAGGATGTCCATATGCCCAAGCACCCAAAGCTCGTGGACACGAATGGGCCCTACCTTCACAACCTAAAGGCTACTCAATCTCTTAAATCTCAAGTTTCCTTGAAGAAGCAGTTTACCTAGAGACATTTCTGCTGGTCCCTTACCGATGGGAGTATCCTGTATCTCTAAGATTATCTCTACCTGCCCCCTGAGATTGTGCCTGCCACCCTGCACTGAAGTCATCCTGAAACTGGCAGGCCCCGACCCAAAGGTCCGGAGGGCAAGCAACCTGCAAGACTCACAAGAGGAGAAGCTGACAGGGACACCCAGACGGCGTGCTGTGCCCCCTGGTGCGGACGAGAAAGCCAAGGCTGGGGCCGATCAGCCACCAAGTTTCAGTTCAGAGGCAGCTTTGGTCCTGGACGTGGCCAGACACCTCAGTAAAGCTGGTGGAGATTATTTTGTGTTGAATAAACTTGTAGCCAGAAGAGAGGGGGAGATAGACCTCACGTGGTTGATGATGGTTCAAATCCCAGCTCTGGCAGCTTGCAAAATATGCCAGGCATACATGTATATGTACCCCAAATCCCAAAAGGATGAAGAAATGGAGAGGAAGGGATTGTGGTATAATCACACCCTAATGGAGATTGTTTTCTCTCTCCCTGCCTCTCTGTCTCTGGCAAGCACACATACCCTCTGGCAATTAAAAAAGAAAGGAAAAAATGAACTGGGATTGAGCCAACACAGACCACGTTCTTAAACTCTCAGCTTCACTACTACACCCCTGTTCTCTGAACACACCGGCATATCATGTATTAACCCTCTTCGGGCCTAGTTAGTGAACTCAGTGAACTTCTACTCAACCTGCAAAGCCCGTCTCCTCCTCTGTCAGTCTCCTTCACCACCTTCTTGTCCTCATAGCTAAATTCGAGGCTGTTCCTTCCCTGGTGTTCTTACAGCATAATGACATTATAGATGTTAAATCCCATGTCATCTGTCATCTCCTCTGGCCCGTTTACTTGGGCACTACAACTCAATCTGCAGAACTGGGCTCTAAAACCATGCAGGCCTTATTTTCTCCATGCCCTTAGCCCCACTCTGAACTCCCTGAGTAGACAACATTTGGTCACTGATCCACAGATGGAACGAAGGACAGAAGCACAGCAAAAATTCTGCAAATCACAATTCTGTCTTCCGTGAAAGCTCAGACTCTGGAATCCCAACAGCATATCTGCTTCCTGACTCCGTTACTTACCATATACACTAAAAAGGTTAGTTAACATTTCTGAGCTTCACTGCTCCCTTCAGAAATTAACAACTGCCAGGCCAGCCTTGTGATCTAGTGGTTAAGGGAGCCAAATCCCACATGGCTGACTGCAGTTCGAATCTCAGGTATAGAGGCTTGAGAAACACTCTGTGTGTGTGTGTGTGTGTGTGTGTGTGAACATGCTCTCACATGGGCTCAAAATTCCAACAGGATGGGGAACCAGCAGTTAGTGTAATGGCTATGTCACTGGACTCCCACGTAGTCGAACGCGGTTCGCATCCCGGACCCGGTGGCTTAAAACTCACGCTGGGTGCGTGTGCGTGCGTGCCCAAGATCCCGAGAGGAGAATGGAGGAGAAGGGATTGCGGCGTGACCATCCCCTCTGGGGGGTGATTTCTCGCTTTACGTCTCTATGTCTCTGTCTGTCTGGCGAGCGCACGCACCCTATAGCGAAAACCTCTCAAAAAAAAAAAAAATTCCAACAGGATGGAGAACTGGAGGAGTTACAGTATGACCATACTCCATTAAGGGGTGCTTTCCCTCCCTCTCTCTTTCTCTCTTTCTCTCTCTGTGTCTCTCTTCAATGAGTGCATGCACCCTCTAGCATTTTTTGTTTGTCTCTCTGGCAACTCAAAGGAAGGAGAAGAGGAATTAGCAAGTGCTAAGTAAGAGCAGGCAAAAAGACAAAATGAAATAATCCATGCAAAGTGCATGCTGGTCCCTCCCACACAGAAAACAATAAATATGAGCTATTATTACCACCACCCAGTAGCTCAATATATGGAAGTGAAAGTTAGCCACAAGGCTTTCTAAGCAGCCAAACATGCACCTGAAGGATAAATACATTCCCCGTGCTTCCAGAAATTTAAAAGAGTCTTTTTTTCTATTCGTTTTCCAGGTAAGACAGTAAAGGACATTTTTCAGTTAATTCAGGATGCCAAGCAAACTCAGGCTGGGCTCACTGAGGTCAACAAGCTGAAAGCACATCAGGTGTCTGTCATGGGAATCTCTGGAAGCCTGCAAGGAGGACCATGCGTTGGGTCTGAGCCTGCCCGGACTTCTCTAAAGCCCTCAGAAGGAGACGCCCAGAGGCCGGAGGAGGCTCACCTTTTGGAACATCGCAGGCGCTCCAGGCTGGACGCTTGCAGTTCCGTGTCCTCACCTAACCTGGGCAGAACGGCCAGCACAGGCCAACACTAGCAAGGGAGTGGGCAGGGCTGCAGAGATGACAGCGCAGTGTGTAGCCGGCCAGAGACCACAGAAGGGACAGGCTTTCCAGCTTTGCTCGCATGTTCCTGGGTCTCCAGGACATGTAAAGAACAAAGAACATGTTCCGAACCCACAAGGGACCAGCGACAGCCCTGGACATAATTGACTTCACCAACCTTCTCCTGTAACTTTTAGGAGAAGTTTTGACAGCCCTCGAGAATGACAGGACTCTTCCACCTCCCAGCCCCGGATTCACTTGGAATCAAGCTGAGATTCCTAGCCAATCTTCTAAGTCCTTAAATTCTCTACCAAAAGAGAAAGATGTCATATGGAAAAGTCACTTTCACTTTGTACATTTTTGTACTGTTTAAAGTTATGTTTAGCAAGCATACATTTTATTTACTTATTTTCTTAAGAATTATTTTATTTAACTTTATTATTTATTTATTTACTTATTTTCATTTGACCAGAGAGGGACAGAGTGAGAGAGAAAGTGAGAAAGCAAGCCACCAGGTCCAGGACTCGAACCACAGTTGGACATGTGGGAGTCCAGCACTCTTAATCACCATGCCACCTGCCAGCCCCACAAACACATATTTTAATTCAATCAGAAAAAAAGGGGGGAGGAGGGGACTACATCTGCTTCACTTAGTTTGGTTTTGGAATCAGCACCTGGAGACAGAATTGGAGGCACTCTGTGCATGAGGATAGCTCCTAGCTCTAGGTCCAAAAGCACCAAGGACCTGTATCCTAACCATTTCTCTTCATGACAGATGTCATGCCCTAACTGAAGAATGGTCACACACTCTACCTGATTCTGACAGCCTCTGTCTGGCTAAGTATAGATAAGCATGGGACGTCCAGGACATCCAGCCCCAGCCTTAAGACTCACAAACACCCCAGATGTTCCTCCAACATCACACATGAAGCAGCTGGCCGCATAGGCAGGTCTCACCTGAATCTACCTAGCCCTGCCTCTGACCCACCTGAACACATGAGTCAGGGCTGCGTGGCTGAGAGGGCACAACAGTGTAGAGAGGAGGGGAAAATGTGGGTTCTCCCCCAGTGTGAGAATCAGCCCTGAAACCTAAACCTCTCTGAAACCGAATCTCCTAATATGTGGAACAGGATGTTATTTGGGTGGGAGGAGCTAATATTCAGTGCTTCCTGAAAAGTCTTCCAGTCAAGGGACCCTGGACTAGCCAAGGAGATCAAAACCAGGCGTAGGAAGCCAAGGGCAAGGGGGTGGCTGAGGGAGATGGAACTGGAACGTCTACTTTTCCCTAATGTCTATTCAGTAACAGTTTTCATATACGCCGTCCCCCACGCCCCACTAAGTAAAAACCGCATTTAACATGAAGTCTGCCACCCCCTGAGAACTCTCCCCAGACCATTCCCTCAGCTGACAGGCAGCTGTCTGAGCCAGCCCTAGGACAGCGCTCTGGATGGCATGGCCCGATGTGCAACGTCAAGTCCACTGCAGCCCCTCGAGCCCTGGAGAAGCCATGGTCTGGCAATAAATGTTCCTCCACCTTCCACATTGCTACTTTGCTTTCACTCTTTATTTTCTCCCTGTGGAAGAGGAGACAGGGCTTGGCTTTGCAGCCCCCTTACAAGGCAATCTGGAAGGCAGTCCAAGAGGACAGGAATTCACTCAGCATTTCATCCTCTGGGCTTTCTGCCCTCGGCAGGCTGAGGAGGAGGAGGACGGAGGGGAGATGTGATTGTGGCAGTTAGGGAGTTCGTCAGAAACCAAGCACGTTCAGCACCACTACTCATCTCTTTGGCAAACAGCGTAACTAACACAGGCTAACATTCATTCTCGGGACACGCGCTGGGGCTCTGTGTGCATCATCGCACTGAGTCACCACCATGACCCAGACCACTCTGCGTTTCAGGAGGAAGGCTGCCAAGGTCTGGGGCCGTTAAACCATCCCCTCAAGACCCCAAAGCCAGCAAGTAGGAGCTTCCTCTAGCTGCAAAGGCCATTTGTCTCGACACACTCAGGGCTTGACCAGGGAATGTGGGGAGAACTGACCAGCTCCACAGCAGACTTTGCCTTGCCTTCGTTCAGCCCCTCCATACCGGCAGGAAGTACTGCTCATTCTCTCTCCCCGTAGCCCCCGCAAAGAGTTTTTGTTTTTTTTTTCTTTTTTGAAGAGGTTTTTGCCATAGGGAGCGTGAGCTCGCCAGAAAGACAAAGACAGACAGACAGAAAGCAAGAAAACACCCCCCAGGGGGGATGGCCACACACAACTCCATCTCCTCCAATTTCCTCTCAGGATCTTGGGCACTCACACACACACGCCAGGTGTGAATTTAAGCCACTGGGTCTGGGACTCGAACTGTGGTTGACTCTGACATAGACAGAGTCCAGTGACATAGCCATTATGCCAACTGCTGGTCCCTCAAAGAGGTTTTTGATTCTGTGTTGGTGGTTAGTTTCCTAAAACTGCCAAAACACATTTCTATAAACTCAGAAGCTTACAGCAACAGAAACTTACTCTCATACAGTTCTGGAGGCTAGAAGTTCAAAACCAAGGTGTTGGTAAGAACGTGCTTCGTCTGGTATCTCTAAGGAAGGACCAGCCCTTGCTGTGTCCTGGCTTCTGCTGGCTCCCTGCGATTTCTGGTGGTCTTTGGCTTGTAGCCATTATCAGTCCACCTCTGCCTACACTGTCACATGGCCGCCTCCTCCTCCTCCCTACATCTCTACAGACTGTTCCTCCCTATGTCTCTGTCTCTAGGTATCTTCTCCTCTCCTCTAAGGACACCTGTCATTGTGTTTAGGGCTCACACTAATTCGGTACTTCATCTTCACTAATTACATCTGCAAAGACCCTACATCCAAATAACACCACATCCTAAAGTTGGTGCAGACATGAATTTGGGGTGACACCATTCAACCCAGTACAGCTGTCTACCATCTCCTATTGTGAAGTAAACTTAGTAGGTTACAAACATTCTCAAACTATTAGGCCATGAAATTGCAGGGAACAGTACAAGCAACCAAGTCGTTAAGCTCTCAGGAAAACAAGAAGAGGGAAACAGCCCAATGGAAAATGGTGGTATTGCGTAACATCTTCTTTGTCCCTCTGACTTTCGACATTAGTCAAACATGGCAAAGCTTAATAATAAATAATGAGACTTAAATAATTCATACCCAATAGCATTAGCATCATTTTGTTATTTAATAATAAAGAATAAGGATGTCAGCTTCATGATTTACTAATGACTGCTTAAATAATTCATTGTACTATGTAACACAACTTGCAAACTTGTTGACTCATTCATTGGCGTCCATCCTGAACCAAACCTCCAGGCCTCTTGTCAATATCATCTCTTCCATCAACATAGACCTAGACCTTTTTCCTCTTTTTTTTTCAATTTGCTAGAGGGCAAGTGTGCTCACTAGAGAGAGAAAGGGGGTGGGGAAGTGAGAAAGCTCCTCCTACAGAGGACGATTATGCTGCAATCCATTCTCCATTTCTCTTCTCGGGATTTTGGCCATGCACAGACACGCACTTGATATGCTTTCCTTTCTTTATTTTTTTTATCTTTTTTTTTTCTGAGAGAGATTTTTGCTATAGAATAGAGCACATGTACTTCCCAGAGAGACAGAGAGCAAGAAATCACCCCCCAGGGAAAGGGCCATGCCGCAATCCCTTCTCCTCCATTCTCCTCTCAGGATTTTTGGGCACACACACACACACGTCCAGCACAAGTTTTAAACTGCCAGGTCTGAGACTCGAACCACGGTCAACTATGTGGGAGTCCAGTAACAAAACTGTTACACACGTGCTGCCCCCCACATCTGGTGTTTTTCTAACCACTGGGTCTAGAACTAGAACAGTAGTCAGCTATGTGGGATCCAGCCACCTCAATCACCACACCACCAGTTGGCCCCAGTAAACTGCTCATTAACGTCCATCCCACAGAAACAACTCCCAAATACCAAAGTGTGCATTAAGAACACAGCAGTGGGCCCAAGAAGATGGTGTAGTGGCTGAAGCACTAGACTTCCACATGGCGACAGCGGTTTGAGTCCCAGACCCAGTGGTTTGAAACTCATACGGAGTGTGTGTACATGCATACCCAAAATCCCAGAAGGGGAATGAAAGATTGTGGTGTGGCCATCCCCCTCAAGGGGTGATTTCTCACTTTTACTCTCACTGTCTCTGTCTCTTCAGGGAGTGTATGTGCCCTATGGCAAAAAAAAAAAAAAAAAAAAAAATTAAAAAACACACCAGGGCAGGGCTTGGGGACCGCAACCAGCAGGTGGTAAGGTGGTTAAGGGCTCTGGACTCCCACATGGGTGACCATGGTTCAAGTCCTGGACCTAGTGTCTTGCTTTCTCTCTCTCTCTCTCTCTCTCTCTCTCATCAAATTAAAATAAATAAATAAAATTAAATAAAATATTTTTTTAAAGTACACAGCAGTGCCTACAGGAGTGTTACAGAAAATCTTTGATAAATTGTCAAAAGCAAAGAGATGGCACTAAATAGATAAATATGTTAAGAGAAAGGTGAAGTCGGATACAAAATCACATGTGCAGGGCTTTTTTTTATTTTTTTTAAAAAAAGAGAGATTTTTGCTATGAGTGTGTGCACTCACCAGAGAGACAGAGACAGAGAAAATAAGAAATCACCCCCTGGTAAGATGGCTACACCACCCTCAGCCTGAGTTTCGAGCCACTGGGTCTAGGACTCAAACTGTGGTCGGCCATGTGAGAGCCCAGTACCTTAACCATACCAACCTGCTGGACCCAAGCAGGGCCATTTAAAAAAAAAAAAAAAAACCTCTGTGATCTAGCCATGGGATGCAACAGTAACACAATGCTCCTCCATCCTGCAGCCACACGAAAAGATCCTGGGTCCATGCCCCAAGGTCTCCCTATACACCTCAGGTGAGGCTATGATCCTGGTGGCTGAGGCTGGAGGTAAAGTGTGACATGAAGACCCTGTTGGAGATGACGGTCTCTCTCGCTCTCTTTCTCTTTGTCAAGAAATAAATAAACTTAAAAAAAAAAGAGAGAGAGAAAAAGAAAACACTGACCAGCCAAGTGGTGTAGTGGTTAAGGCAGCTGGATCCTACATGGCCAACTATGAGGCTTGAGTCCTGAATTCGGAGGCTCGAAAAGCATACCAGGCACAGGTGTGTATCCCAAATCTCAAGAGAATGGAGGAGGGATTGCAGCCCAGTCTGGGGTGGGGAAGGAGGGGCGGGATGCTTTCTCACTTTCTCTCTGTCTCTCTCTGCAAATGCACTTGTCCTTTGATAAAGAGGGGGGGGGGGGGGGACTGTTAATCCTTTGGATGTAAGAAATTAGTAACATAAACTACAATACAGCTTACCAGGAAACATTCTGTAGATAACCGTGTAAGGGTGCCCCAGATTCGGAGAACACTCAGAGATTCTATCTCTTAGTGGTAGAACGAATGTTTTACATGTTCTTCTTTTTCAGGGAATGCAAATGGGTCGCTATCTTCTCTAAAGTGCCTAACCTTCTTTCTGTCTTAGCACACCTCACAGGGCTGCTATAGGGTCAAATTAAATAGGTAAATGTATGCAAAGAACTTAGAATAGTTCTCTCATTTATAAAAGTACTATTCAATTCTCTGTGAAGCAAAGTATTTTATCATTTTAAGAAAATTATTCTGAAAGTCAAGGAATAGACAGCCAGTAGACATAGGCGGACTGGACGGCAACACACACACACTCGCAGGTGCTCCGCAGCAGCCCGGCTGCTCCTTTTCTACTGCCTTTATTCAGACTTCCCGCCCTCAGCAAAGGCAAGATAGTC
>NW_006160026.1:552730-553199 GCF_000334495.1 Tupaia belangeri chinensis | reverse complement strand
CACCGTAATTTTATTAGGGGCGCAGGGTAGTGACCTAAGGCCTCTGGGACGTTTTTCATCAAAAAAGATGCCTTAATAAAGGGTGACAGCTCGGAAGATCTTAGCTTCAGGTCTTTTTCCCAGTCCTCTTTCAAAGTTCATTTTTTTTTTTTTTTACCTAGAGCCAAGGCCAGCCCAGAGGGCATTACCATCCTAATAGCCCAGCCTTTGTCGGAGAGGAACGGAGGGCGAGGAAGAGACAGTGGGAAGAAGTGCTGGCTCAGCAGGGCCCGCCCAGCGGAGCATCCCCAGGGGCACGTGAACAGCCTGAGGCCTCTGAGTGTCGCTCATTGTTATTCCAGCCAGGTGTCTGCTAGCCCGCCAACCCCAGGATATTGCAGAGGAAAGTGCAAGTGGAGATCAGAGATAATGCCCACCCAGGAATTCCTCACCTCCCACTCCTCTAAGGGGGGGGGGGGGGGGGGGGGGA
>NW_006160026.1:548551-549089 GCF_000334495.1 Tupaia belangeri chinensis | reverse complement strand
GCGAAACCGTTGTTTGTTTTAGAAAGAGGGGGGGGGGGGGGGACTGTTAATCCTTTGGATGTAAGAAATTAGTAACATAAACTACAATACAGCTTACCAGGAAACATTCTGTAGATAACCGTGTAAGGGTGCCCCAGATTCGGAGAACACTCAGAGATTCTATCTCTTAGTGGTAGAACGAATGTTTTACATGTTCTTCTTTTTCAGGGAATGCAAATGGGTCGCTATCTTCTCTAAAGTGCCTAACCTTCTTTCTGTCTTAGCACACCTCACAGGGCTGCTATAGGGTCAAATTAAATAGGTAAATGTATGCAAAGAACTTAGAATAGTTCTCTCATTTATAAAAGTACTATTCAATTCTCTGTGAAGCAAAGTATTTTATCATTTTAAGAAAATTATTCTGAAAGTCAAGGAATAGACAGCCAGTAGACATAGGCGGACTGGACGGCAACACACACACACTCGCAGGTGCTCCGCAGCAGCCCGGCTGCTCCTTTTCTACTTGCTTTAAGCAGACTTCCCGGCCCCAGCCAAGGCA
>NW_006160026.1:547949-548341 GCF_000334495.1 Tupaia belangeri chinensis | reverse complement strand
TCTCGACCCCAAAACATCTGCATAAAAAATGAGGCCGCACAGCCTCCAGGGCTGTCCTCAAAGTTCATTTTTTTTTTTTTTTACCTAGAGCCAAGGCCAGCCCAGAGGGCATTACCATCCTAATAGCCCAGCCTTTGTCGGAGAGGAACGGAGGGCGAGGAAGAGACAGTGGGAAGAAGTGCTGGCTCAGCAGGGCCCGCCCAGCGGAGCATCCCCAGGGGCACGTGAACAGCCTGAGGCCTCTGAGTGTCGCTCATTGTTATTCCAGCCAGGTGTCTGCTAGCCCGCCAACCCCAGGATATTGCAGAGGAAAGTGCAAGTGGAGATCAGAGATAATGCCCACCCAGGAATTCCTCACCTCCCACTCCTCTAAGGGGGGGGGGGGGGGGGGG
>NW_006160026.1:528113-546571 GCF_000334495.1 Tupaia belangeri chinensis | reverse complement strand
ATTCCCCCCCCCCCCCCCCCTTAAGGGGGGGGGGGGGGGAGGGGGCATGAAATGGGGTATTCCAGACAGAGGAGCTGATGGGTCCTGTTTGCACAAAAAAAGACTGCCAGGCTGCAGGGGCCCCCTCCTCCGCCAACCTCTCAAACGTTCCTCCATTCATCCTTCCAGACAACTTGACCTTGGCTGAGGCCAAACACAAGCCAGGGCAGCCTCCCAGCATTCCCAGCATTCTCGGTGAGTGTGAGGGCGCAGCTGCTGACAGCTCTGGAGTGGGACTGAGAAGAGCATCTGAGGCCGGCTGTGCCAGGCCCTGGGAAAAACCACTTGGTAGAGCCCTGCCACTCAGCTGAGCAACCCACCTAGGTAGCTGTCATGCCCAGTGATGATGGCAGGGGAACTAAGTCACTCCATGTAGTGACTGCCAGTCTTGCAAGCAAGCGTACACTCACATACAGCATCAGTGCACACTCACGTGCGGTGTGCGTTCTTTGAAAATGGGCCGAGGCTCCACGAAGACACGTGCTCCCAGCACCATGTGTAGCACCCGCAGAGGTTCGGTGAACAGGAGGCAGGGTACTTAGCTCTCAGGGCTGAGGCTTCCTATCTGTAATAACGTGGACATGTACACAGCAGGTAATGCTGGGGTGATCTGTATCACAGGCTGTGAAAGAATTCAGACTCAGACACTCACGTGGATACAAGAGGTTTGTTCGCTTTCCAAGGGAGAAAAGGGGCACATGTAGAGAGTGGTATCAGCCCAGGGACTGATGCAGGCGGGGACCACAGGGACTTAGGGTGAGGTGATCAAGGTGGTCCTGAGACCAGTGGGTTGCTCAGTTACCTCTGGGTGAGTCAGCCATCTGCAATGGGATCTAGTAGCCCCCGTTCAGGTAACAGTGGCCTTCTCCTCCAGGAACACCTGCTGGAGGAGCCTCCAACAATAGCATAGGTCTCCCCCACCACCCTGGAACACACCACGTGGAAGGCATCTCTCCCCAGATCCCTGCAGCCACCCCACACGGACCCAGCCCACTCCTGTCTCTGCTAAGCCAGGGCTCTTCCTCCAGGCAGGCACCTTCATCGCCCTCCCCACCTCTGGGCTCACAGGACTTCAGGAGATGCTGAGAGAGCGCAGGAGGGGCACACAGGAGGGAAGGCGGAGAGCCCCAGAGCCTGCAACCCAAGCAAGGCAGAGAGGCCTCAATTCTGAAAGCGCAGAGATCTTGGCTGGGGCTGGGATCCCCTTCATGCAGACCTTGGTGCTGCTCTGACATCCTATTCCTGGGGGTCGGGAGTGGTAATGAGGTCAGGGTGGAGGGGCAGTCAGAGTCCCTGCATCGGGAGCTCAAGAAGGCCTATCAGCAGGTGCTTTCTAGTCAGGACAGTCCACTCATCATCTGCAGCTAATGTGCCCTGGTCAAGTGCTCCCAAGATAAAGAAATACTCACTCCAGCAGACCAACCATGAAAACAACATGACAGGAGGGGACGGGCTGGAGAATAATGCACCGTCCAGTCCATTACACCATCATCCTCCCAAAGCCACCTGAGGCAACGGCTAGGCTGCCGGAGGGAGGCGATGGGCAGTGGCCTTTTACCATTTACACAGGGCCTTTATCTCCCCAATCTAGAGTACCTGGTTACTCAAGCCACCCCGGCCAGGTCACTAGGCAGGCGCCAAACAAGGGCCGCCAGCCAGTGCCATGCCCAAAGGGCACTCGCCGCTCCCTCCCCACCAGCGGACTAGGAGGATGGCCATCAAATGCTTCAGTCATTGAATGATTTCCTAGGGCTGCCACAACCAATCACGATTCAGAGGCTCAAATCCACACAAACACATCATGGTAGAGTTCTGGGGCTGAAAAGCCAGAGGGGGTCTCCTTAAGTGTCTGCAGGCTACACCCCTCCTGGACGCTCAGGGGTTTCATTCCTCTGCCTTGTCTAGCTTCTTAAAGCCACTCATACACCATGGCTCGTGGTGCTGATCTTTTCAGCCAGCAGTATGACTTGTCACACTGCATCACTCTGCCCCCCTTCAACCTCCCCCTCTCACTTTTTTTTTTGTTTTTTGTTTGTTTGTTTGTTTTAAGGTTTTAGCCATATGGCCCATGCACTCACCAAAGAGAGACAAAGAGAGAAAGTGAAAAAACACCCCCCTCCCAGCCCATGCCACAATCCCTTCTCCCCTATTCTCCTCCTGGGATTTTGGACACACACTACACATGGCCAGTGTGGTTTTCAAGGCTTCAGGTCCAGCACTTGAACCATGATCAGCCATGTGGCAGTCCAGAGTCTTAACCACCACATCACTCTTCTTAAAACTTTTAAGGACCCTGTGGTTACATGGAGCCCACTGGATAATCTTGGATTCCCCACATTTAAAGCCTGCCTTAATTCCATCTGCAGCCTTCATTCTCCTTCAGTGCCACTGAATATATAATAGGATCTGAAGATTGGATGGGGACATTTGCAGGGGGATGGAGGGCATTATTCTGCCTACCACACCCATATTTAGGTCAGGTCCTCAGGCTACTGTTCAATATGCATCTACAAAGCCCCCGGATTTGGATTTGTACCTACCACCGAAACCCCCACACACACAACACACAAACACACACACACACATGGAATAAGCCAAGCCCATCCTGATCTCAGCAACTACTGGATAGCTCTGACTATCTTCTCATCCCGGGGACAGTCTCACCCCAAATGGGTGAAACTCACTTCACAATGAAGAAATGTTAGCAAGAGACTCTCCTGAGGTCAATCGGCTCCACATAGCAGATATGGGGTTGGAACAGTGTCTTGAAGCAGGCATGCTTTTCACCACACCTACCCAGCCCCAAAAACTCAGACTGGGTCTAGACTTGTGCACTAACCATTCCAGCAGAGTCTCTTCCAGTGCTGGGGTGTCCTCTGCTGCCCACACCTGGTGCCTTGGTGGGCAGGGGCACCTCCCTCTAGTTTGCGCTTCCTACTGGTGTTTCCCAATACCAGAAATACTCTGCCAAATCAAACAAGTGCCCATGGTGAAAAGAAAAGAGGAAAGAAATGAATGCTGGCATGGGCCAAGAATGTCACTGTGTCCTGCCCACAAGCCCTGAGAGCAGGTCCAATAAGCTCTATTTTACAGACAGGAGGCTGGGGCTCTCAGAGAGCCATTGCATGCCCAAACTCACACAGCAGGGGACTGGTAGTACCCTGATCCCAGCTGGCCGGCCTACTCCCTCCACCAGGCCTCCTCCATCCCTGCCCACCCAGGAACCAGGTATTCCCACCCACATGTAGGTTACTTCACCACCGCCCTTAGACTTTTCTGCTCAACTCCCCACCCCCTGGACAAACCCACACCCCACGTGCAGCTTTTCCTGCCAGCAGGACCGGACCTGGAGTGGTAGAACCAGAGTTCTTGGTTGGTTTCATGTCTCAGCTTGTGACAAAGGAAGCTTCCTTGCCCTTGGCTGGCAGGCCCAGGGATGCCATGGCAGCATAGGGCATGAGTCTGGCCAAGCAGAGGGTGTAGTGGTTGTCATCGGACACTCACCTGGAAGCCAGTCTCAATTTTTCCCCCAGATCTTGCTCCAACCTCACTGAGCCATAATAACCTGGGAGGACTACAGGAACAAGGCCTGGCACCCTGGCAATTTTACTGCACCCACTAGACACCAAAGCAAAGCCCTGGGCATAAGTGCAAAGGGTCCTCAGGGGCCCAGCTACAAGGTAAACCCAGACACCTGGTCCAATAGGGGTTCTGCTGCATCGGAGCTGGGTAGCCTCAGGTCAGTTACTTCACCACTCTGGGCCTTAGCTTCCAACTAGCGCTGCACTAAGGGCTGAGGTTACACGTACCATGTGATAGTGTGTAGTGGAGAAGCCAGGATCAGACAAATGTACATGAAATGTACACAAATGTACACAAATCCACCTCAGTTAGAAATTGCAATTGGTGCTGCAAAGAAATCTGCCCCGCCCTGGCCCGTAACTAATTTAGAAGCTCAAGACATAACTCCTTGAAGAGGTGACATTTACACTGATACCTTTAGGTTAGTAGGATTTTTTGTTTATGAAAACAAAGGGAAAGATGCAATCTCCACTCATCTGAAAATTCTAAATTGCCAACTGCCCAGATTAATGAAGCAGGTCCTGGCATTCACTTGCAAAGCATGGCTTTGCTACTGAAATGAGATGCAGATTTATAAAGAAATGTTCCCCAAAGAAATGGAGGTCCCCATTGCTGAAGCAACAAGCCTAACAAAGAGTGTTTACCATGGGACTCCCCCTTGCCCACCATCTGCAAAATCCACAAGCAAATCAGAATGGATCTTACAAATCAATGAGAGAGAAAAAAAAAAAGTCACCAACAGCCCAAAGGAAATGCCTTTAGATGATGATGAATACAAATAAATGATGAACATGAAAAGCTGTTCAACCACACCAGAAGTCACAGAAAAGCAATTTTATAACAAAAAACTGGAGGGGGGGGGGGGGGCTTTTTTAAAGAAATGGGGGGGGGGGGGGGGTTGGTTCTTTTTAATTATTATTTTTGTTTTGTTTTGATTTGCTTTTGTTGACTTGGGTATTTATCTATCATATAGTTCCTTTCTGCCTTAAGAGTTTGTTGCTTAATTAAAGTGTCCATACTTCCAGAGGCTGCCTCAGCAACCCTTAGCAATGTGGAGAGGCTACTGGTAAAATATCCCTAAAAAGAAGTCAGAGTGTGTCGAGACTCTGTAAAACGCCTGATACCCTGGGTAGAGGTGGTTCTTCCAAGGAAACAATCAGAGATGCGTGGACAAGTTTACATGTTACCACAGGCAAAAGTGGAAGGAAGCGTTAATGAATAGTGCTAATCTCATGGAGGCCAACAAGGACAAGGACAGTAAAGCCATGGCAGCCAGCATGCAAGGAGCATCTGCTCTGGGCTGAGTCCTCATCCTCACAGGAAGCCCACCAGAAAAGGGTTTGTTTTTGTTTTGGTTTTAGGTTTAGATGGCTAGATGAAAGGACTGCTGGATTAAAGGGTGCTGGTGTGGACCTATGGTTTTAGAAAGGGTAGTTAGGTAAAAGAGTGGTTAGATGGAGGGGTGTTTAGATAGAGGGCGGCTACGTGAAAGGGTACTTAGGTCGGAGGGCTGCTGAGTGGAAGGGTGGTTAGGAAACTGAGTGGCTAGGTGGAGGGGTGTTTAGATAAAGGGTGGCTAGGTGGAAGGGATGGTAGTAGAAAGGCTGAAGGGTGCCTGAGTAGAATGAAAGACAGAAGGATGGCTGGAAGAGAAAAGGTCTGGAAAGGCAGAAAGGATATAGAGTTATAGATGAAAGTATAGGAGAAAGAAGATATTAAGGTGAACTCATTAGGAAGAGGTGTGGTAAAGGGATCCCAGGCAACCCAGCAGCACCAACCATGAAGAAGGAAGGTCGGGTGGCACATCTGCAGTGACACCCCAAAGTCCACATCTTGACCATGGTCATCGTTGGCCTTTAAGAGCATGCTTTAATGTGGAGGACACTCCACAAAATTTCTCTGCTCTTGAGAGGGACATACAGGAGGAAAGGAATGGACCAGCGGTCAGCCTGATGGACAGAGAGCTCCTCTCATGGTGGTCAACTCTTCTTCCAGCCCACCTCTCAGTAGGTATCTGACCCGCTGCGTGCTCCATGGTACTCCAACTCTTGTGCTCCCAGAAACCCTGTCCCTCGATGCTCCCATCCAGAATTCTCAGCCCACTCCCCACCTCATTCTGGCAGCAGCTGGCAAAGGAGCACCTGTTCCCCGTCTCAGACTACACCCCAGCGCCCACACAAGGAACCAATTTTGCCAGGAGGAGCTCTGCTTCCTGTAGCACCTCATCCACCACCAAAACCTGGAGCTTACCCAGAGCTGCTCAGTGTAGAATGCATGGTGGTTCCAGGAAGTGGCCTGCCCAGATCTGCACTCACCTTCCCACAGCCTGGAGAGCCATCAGTTCTTGTCACCGCAGGCACTGCCATGCAGTGTGAAAGGTGTTCATGGGGTTGGATGTCACCTATCAACTTATACAGCAGCATTACCCCCGGGGCTTGTCACACCCAGACAATATAGGCTTAAAGAGGGGGAGATGACACATACAGGAGGGAAGAGAAAGCGATCTCCCTCAGGATTTGTGAGTCAGCCTTTCTACTTGGAGAGACAGGAACAAATGATTGCTGAGGGCCTCCTATGTACCAGGCATTTCACACATAAGAATCTCGTTTAACTATCTTTGACCTCAATGGTATCATCCCCATATAACAGACAAGGAAGTTGAAGCTAGGACATGTTAAATAAATAGTAGGCCAAGAGTAAACCCCAAATGATTTGAAAGCCCAGATCTGACTCTCACACTGATCCCTTCAAATTCAACATTGTTCCATGCCTGCTCGGTCCAAATAGAAAGCAGCAAGACAGCAAACAGAACTAGGGCAGCTACGATCCCGGTGGAGAATCAGATCTGTATGGATAGTCTACAGACTAATAGTGAATGTGACTGTTCCAACTCACAGCTTCTTCTGTACTACTGCCTGTAAGGTTTGCCACTAGGAGAAGCAGTCCAGGATACCAGGAAGAAAACAAACTCAAAAGACAGAGAGGGTCCAGCCTGGTGTTGCAACTGATAGCATAATGAACCACAGTGTGGAAGCCACATGGTTGACCACAGGTTTGGATCCCTGTGTTGGCTTGAAAATGTGCTGGGCATGTGTCCAAGATCCTGACAAGCTGGAAGGTTATAGCAACATGACAGGAAACTGTCAAGGGTGCTTCTCTCTCTCTCTCTCTCTCATTCTGTCTCTCAAGCACTCACTATCAATAATAAATACACCTAAACACAGGCAGAGCAGAGTTTAAATTCTGACTCTGCCACTGTGTGACCATAGACATTTATTTGCCTCACCTTCACAGTGTTCCTCATTCACACACCCATGCCATCATGCCAGGCTTGGACTGGGCACCCAGGAAATGAGAACCCCATACTTAGTTGTTCTAGTGTGGTTTTTTTGTTGTTGTTGTTTTGTTTTGTTTTGTTTTGTCTTGTTTTGAGAGGTTTTTGGTATAGGGCACATGCACTCACCAGAGAGAGAAACAGAAAACTAGAAATCATCCCCCCCCCCGGATGGCCACACCACAATCCTTTCTCCTCCATTCTCCTCTTGGAATCTTGGGCATGCACACACACGCGCCCGGCATGAGTTTAAGCCACCAGGTCCGGGACTCAAACCGCAGTTGACTACATGGGAGTCCAGCAACATAGCCATTATACCAACTGCTGGTCCCAGTTGTTCTGTTTTTCCGAAGATACAAGAACAATGTCAGGTAGTGGAACAGCCAACTCTTCCACTAAAATTATCCAAACTGAGGCACCCAACTACAAACAAGCATAATAAAGATTGGGAGGGGCAAAGTCCTTTTTTTTTTTCCATTTAAAATGCCTTGGAATCTGAATCTTCAGGGGTAGTAACAAGAGGAAACCTAAAGGAGCCAAGTGGTGGCCCAAGGTCTCAGAATCGTTTTACCCCATAGATTTTATTTTAAACTATTATTTGGGCTTCCTTCTAAGAGCCAGCTCAAGTTCCAGAAACCTTAGTATCACCACCTTTCCTTTACAGACCAGCTTACAGGTTTTAGTCAAACAGAGATTCCACTTCCACATCTGGCCTTCCTATCCACATTGCAGGTGGCTGTCCACAAACAGTGTCCATGTGCCCAGCAGGAGGCGTAGTGGTTAAGGCACTGGACTTCCAGGTGGCAGATCAGGATTCAAGTTCCAGACTAAGGCATGCCCAAAATCTCAAGAGAAGAATAGAGGAGAAGGGATTGACATGGCCATCCGTTCTGTGGGATGATTTTTCACTTTCTGCCTCTCTGTCTCTCCAGTAAGTGCATGCACCCTACAGCAAAAATCTCTCAAGAAACAAAAACACAGTGCTCATTTCCAAACCTCTTTCCATCTCTCATGCACTCTCTGCAGAAGGAACTTCAGGCCCTCTGATCACCTATTTGGAGACACGTTTAATTAGCTGGGGTCTCACACCCTAGACAATAACTGGTCAGAATCATGGGGCCTTACAGGCTGACAGCCCTCAGAAGATTCTGATCATTACACCGGACTCTGTTATCTTAATTCCGCCAAGTGATACTCATATTCCTCTCTCCTCAACCCAGGGCTTACCACCGCCACAGTACACCATTCAGATCAATCCGTTTTGAAGACTGATTTGAAGACAGCTCCAACTAACCAGTTTTCAGTTGTACCAAACACAGATAATTTCGAATTCCTTCATTCAATCAACACATTTTTATAGGACTTCTACTACTGTGGGGCAATACAAGGGGGTGGAGGAAAGGGGCGCACATGAGGGTAAAGCAATGAACTTGAAATCAGAAAGTGAGGCATCAGCCCCAGTGTGTCCCTCACTACGGAGTCCTTGAGGAAGCTGACCTGCCTTCTCTTGATGCCAGCATCACTTGAGCCCCACAAAAGCTCAGTACCTAGGACAGTGTGGACACACGGTAGGCGCTCTCTGGTCACCTGAGACTAAGCTGTACTTCTCGGCCTTAGTTAACCAAACTACAGAGTGAGATGGGGGTTTGGGTGGGATCAAACATGACGCACACCCAGTTCTTCCTAGCAGGGGTTTGGTGATTCTGAGGGCCACAGATTCCCCCAGCAGTGGTGGTTAGAGGAATACCAGTTCAGAAGTTACACACTCCAGGCCTTGCTCCTGACTAGCTGCTAGGCCTTGGTGGCATGCAACTGTGTCCCTCTGAACACCTTGATTCTCTCTCTGTTAAATGGGGACAATGGCAATACTCCCACTCCATTAAGGTTTTGTTTGTGCTTTTGAGGATTAAATAAATTAATATAAGAAAGCACTTGGCTTCCCGGGCCTGCTACAAAGCAAGTGCCTACAAAAATCTTCTGCAGGACACTCAGTGGCATTTCCACACTGTCCCAGCTGCCCAATAAGCCCTCTGTGTTCACACTCTCCACCAGTGCTCACTCTTGTTTTTCTCCGTCTTCCTCCTCCTTTTTTTTTTTTTTTTTTTTTTTTTGGCTATAAGGTGCAGTCTCACTGGAGACAGAAAAAGAGAGAGAGGGAGAAATCACCCCCAGGGAGATGGCCACACTGCAACCCCTTCTCTATTCTCCTCTGGGGATTTTTGACATGCATGCACGTGTGCCGGGCTTGTTTTTCAAGCTGCTGGGTACCAGCTTGAACCGCACAGCTGACCATGGGGGATTCAGCTGCCTAAACCTCCATACCACCGGCTGGCCCACTCACATTTCCCAGAAATACACAGAAGTTTGTTTTCTTGCTCTGCTTTTGACACAAGAAATACTCCACGTTACTCTTTTCTAAAAAGCGAACAACAGGATAAACTCGATTACAAATGACAACTGCCATGCAGCCTCTGTGGGAGACTGGAGATGGCAGGGTTGTGGCGGGGGAACACACAGGGCAAGGGGCAGCTGCCTCTCAGCTCCAGTCTGGAGGGCTACACAGGAGTGGGACCTCCAGCCTGCCACCTCCTCTAGCACCTCCCCCCAAGTAAAGTCAGAAACTCCAATTTCTATGTAAAGTCATAAATATATGTGTAAATTAGTGATTAATTCAAAGGACAATTGTTTCAAACATGCCCAACACCACCCTGTCTGCAGCCAGTTCAGCCCCAGCAGCCTGGTTGAACCCCCACCCCCAACCACCAGGCAGGAAGACTAGAGGATTTACCTGATTCTCAAGGTTGAACAAGGGAAAGTGCTCTCCAGCCTCACCTGGTGAATCCATTACAAATGCAGATTCCAGTCCCCTCACACACACACCCTTGCCCTGCCCTCCAGAGGTTCCTGTCCCCAAAGAGGGATGGGCTATGCTTTAGAAATGTCCCAGACCATCCTCCTTACTTCACAGAACAGACAAGTGGCTCTTGACTCCCACACAACCACCCGCCCAACAGCGGTACAGGGAACCTTGAACCCAAAGAAAAGGAGGGGAGGAGACAGGAGGGGAGGGGAGAAGAGAAGACAAGAGAGAAGAGAAGAGGGCTTCTCTTAGGCCAGACAGGTCTCAATACAGGTTTCCCACCAGAGTCAAGGAGGGACTTTCTTCCTCACACCACAGCCTCTCCCCAAGCCCACCCACAGACACAAACCCTTAGTGTCCTCCCTGCCAAGGCCTCCTGCATTCCCCAGACCCTCCTTCCCCCACCTCCCCAGGCTTCCCCCACCCCTCACCCTGGCAACAGGCTCAATCCACAATGACAGCAGGACTCCTAATGACACTTTTGTTTCCCCTTAATACCCGGCTTCCTGAACTGCCTTTAACTGCCATCTTTAGGGAACATTCCAACAGCCAAACTGGAGAACTAAAGAAAACGGAGAGAAGGGGAGAAATCTGAATGGGGAGAGGCATTTGAAAAGGTAAACCAAGTCAGACAGGTCTGGTGTCAGATTCCAGATGTGCTGCCTTCCAGCACAAAGGCTGCGTCAGGATCTTCTCCCCCAAGACCCTCAGTGTCTTCCACCGTGAAAGGGTACAGGGACATTGCTAGTCTTCGCGGCGGAACAGGAATTGGCAGCAGCAACTCAAGCTGAGTACGTGGCCAGGTGATTCTTGCACCTGATCCCTTAGAGTAAGGAGTGGATTCTCAAGGTCATCTCACAATGCTCCCAAAATGTCCAAGTCAGGAGACTCCTTTGCTCTTCCCGTGGCCCTGCCAGGACATGCGACCTAGCCTTCTCCTCCCGGACCTTGCTCAGCTCACCCCTGCCCCTGTTTGCTTAATCACGGTCCTGGCTTCTTTTCTGTAACGCAGCTGCCCAGCTGCCGCCTTGAACTGACCACTTGGATTCTGGGTACCAGGGGGAAAACTGAGGTTTGGGGTCTGAGTCTCTCTGTCCCTGGCACCCAGGCACAGGCTGTAAAGTGATCCTGGTACAAGAGACCTTTAGGTGGCCAGTGGCAGAGAGGGCCAAATGCCCTTTACATGCTTCAAGAGGCAGGAAGGCCACGGAGGGCCCACAAAGGGCTCCCTGTGAAAGGCAGGGCTGTGCCCGTGACTCACAGGCAATGACTCAGCAGCCCCAGAACGAGCCAACCTGCCTCACGCCCCCAGCTGCCTCTAGGAGCAGGGGGTCCTATGCCAGGCGGGCCAGGCTCGCATCAGCCCTGAGGAATGTGCCCACTACCGGAGACTCACGCAGCTGGCATCCCAGAGGCAGCACGTGACTGCTCTGTCGCTGCGCCAGGGTAAACAGGCGGGAAACGGGGTCCTGGCTTCCCAGCTACAGGGTGAGATCATCCTTCAGAGGCCCAGCAGGGTCAGAGGTGGGTGGGCAGCCCCCAGAGGAGGCAGGAAATGGCTGGGATGCAAGCAATCCTCTGTGCCAGGCTGGTGGCTTCTGGGGCTCCGGAAAGAGAAGCCAAGCAAAGAAAAAGCGGGACAGCAAATGGCAGGGCAGGAGCACAGCCTGAGGGGGATGTAACCTGGGGTGTGACTTATTCTGTGTGATGTTCAGAGACAAAGCATCCTGCCTCCCTTCCTCTTCCTCTTCCCCCATTCCCATTTCTCGTTATATTTCAGAGCTCAGTCTCAATCACTTAACCCAGTACTCAATGTCACACATTTCAGAGCCTTTGCTGCGACCAGACTGGGCTAAGGACCCTTTCAGGCTCACTACCGCGGCCTCCCCTGTGCCTCTACCAGAAAAGTGTGCACACGCACACGTGCACGTACACACACATACACACACACTCCATTTCTCCTTCTATATCCTATGTGGCTCATGTTTCACCTCTTCAGACAGCCTTCCAGGGATCCTCCACGCCTCACATTCCCTCGCCTCCTACTGAACAATGACCTTTTCCCCCACCACTTACTGCTAAGTTAGTTCTTTGGGAGGTAGAGTTTTGCCTCCTCGCCTGAAAGCTGAGTCCTGGAAGACCCACTCTTTCTTGATCATATATGTCAAGGCTCCAGACAACAGATTCTCTTGGCCATAGGAGATGCTCCATCACCTCATGGTGGCCAACTTATCCTGATCTGCAATCTGCACATGGTGGGAGAGGGCCTCATTTGCTCGCCCAGCAGCCAGGCTGCCAGCCCAAGTGATGCTCAGGGTTCACAGGGCAGCTGGCCACAGTGCTAGATGCCACAGAGGAAGAGAGAACCCAGGTCCCACCGTCTAAGGGCTGCAGCCAGGTGACCAGAACACGCCCTTACCTGTGGCCAGGACTTGTAGAATCATAGACACCAGGCTGCTCTGCAGGCGGGAAGAACGGACCAGGACAGGCAGCATGATGGTAATACAGGGCCAATAGAGAACTTTGGTGATGCAGGGTGGACAGTGTCAGGGCAGCAGGGCGGTAAAACACGATGCCCTGTGAGGCTGACCCACATGGGAGGTTTCAGGTTTGTACCCAGAGACCTCCCTGAGCACACTGGGCATGCGTGTGCCACAGCGGGGTCTGGCTGAAGGCCAGCGCTGGATGGGGCAGCAAGACTTCATTTTTGGTGCTGTCTCTCTGTCTCTCACTCACTCGCTCTGTGTCTCTCTCATAGAATAAATAAATAACACTTTTCTTAAAAAAAAAAAAAAGAGCACGGGTGATAATTCAACATAGATGTTAACATAAGCAGAAGAGTAGATTTCAAATGCGTACAACACAGATGTGGGAGTTGGTGGGTATGCCTGCTCCCCTGATGAGATCATGGTATACCATACACATGCTCTGATAAAACCACACTGCCCACACAGGGATGCCCACCTCTTATATGTAAATTAGAAATCACAATAAAATTACTAAAAATGAAAGAGTGGAGCCGGCAGATGGTGTGGTGGTTAAGGCACTGGATTCTCATATGGCCGACTGCAGTTCGAGTCCCAGACCTGGTAACTTGTTTTCTCACTTTGCTCTCTCTTTCTGGTGAGCACGTGTGCTCTGTAGCAAATTAAATAATAATAAATAAAATAAAATAATTCTAGAAAGAAATAAAGAGAACGAGTAATAAAGGGCCCACAGTCTCTCACCTCACAGTTAACTCAGCCTATAGTTAGTGCCATGAACCCTACCCTACCTCCCTTCATCCTGACCATAATCTTTCTGGGATGCTAGGCACTGTGCTATTCACTTTACCTACGTAAACTCATTTAAAACTCCAGTCCTGTGAGACAGATACTGTTACAACTTCCCATTTTATAGATGAGAGAGCTGAGGCCCAGTGTGGTTAACATCTTACTCCTGATCACCCAGCTGGATTCAAACCCACATAGGCTAGTGGCAGTGTCCAGGCACTGACCACTACACTCACTGCCCCCTGCCCCAAGGCAGAATGACATGTCATGCAGGGTTTAAATGGCTCATCCATGGACCCCAAACTTATTGACAACAGGGACTGTCACCTGGCTCATCAAACATCCAAGCATCTTCCAGTGGGCCACCAGGCTTGCAGTCTCTTACAACAGGACACAGAGTCAGTACAACACGGTTCCACGATGCCAACTGCGACTCAGAAGCCGCAATCACGCTCAATCCCAGCTGCGCTCCCTGCTGTTCCTGCTGGGATTCCACACAAAGTAAACACCATCCATCACAGCGATCACCAGTGGGACTCAGCTCCAGGAATCCTGTAGCCTGAAACCCAGGCCGCTCTCCACTGCCTCTGAGCCTTGGTACAAGTTACCCAGAGTCACACGTGGCTGGACGACAGGTCAACCGGTTGGTTCAAGGTCATTCTGGAGAAGTGCCAGCTTGAGCTACAGACCATGTAAATCTAGAGAGGAACCCTCCCCTACGGGACTTCACCCATACCACACCTAGGATGGTGGGAGTTGTGGAATTGTAGAGATGGTGATCACAGCCCAGGAGACCCTGTCTAACAACTCAACAGATTTCTCCCCTGAAGCCACAGGAGCCCATGGACAAAGCACAAGGTGCCAGGAAGATGCTTTGTCCCAACCTCAGTCTTGCCTGGAGAAACCATGGCCTGGAGCCTCAACAACCTGACTCAGAATAAGTGCATGCCTCAGTCAGCTCTCAGTGCTGACCCCTGTCCCCTGGTCCAAATCCACCCTTACCAAAGGCTGGGACGAACTGACTCCCACTGCACACCCACAGGGCCGTAGCCCACTCTGACCTGCATCTTACAGCAGTAGCAGGAGAGGCCACGTCCAGAGAATCACTGAGTGACAATGCCATGAATTGGATGCCAGGTTCTGGGCTATACATTTTCATGTATTTCTCCTCTAATTCTTACCAAAAGCCTGAAAGCTGCATATGACAGCTTACTCACCCCCTAATCCAAACTCAAATCCAAAATGCTCCAAAATCCAAAGCTTTCTGAGTGTCAGCATGATGCCACAAGCAGAAACTCCACACTGGACCTCATGGGATGGGTCGCAGTCAAAACTCTGCAAAATGCAATGACCTGGGATGCTGGGTCCACATGAGAAGGTCCCAGGTTTGCATCCCAGGGCCTCTCTGTGCAAGCCAGGCACACATGCACACCTGTTATCCAGGCTAGCTCAGGCTAGAAATGGATCACAGCAAGAAGGCCTAATTTGGGGGGGGGGGGGCTCTTTCTCTGTCTCTGTATCTCTGTGTCTTTCCCTCACTCTCATGGAAGAAATAAATAAATTCTTTTTAAAATGTTGCAGGAGAGATGGTGGTGCAGTGGTTAAGGTGGCAGGATCCCTTATGGCTGACCACATGGTTTGAGTTCCAGACTAAGCAGCTTGAAAAATGCAGGGCGCTTATGCGCATGCCCAAAATCCCAAGAGAAGGGATTGCGGTATGAACCTCCCCAGGAAATGCTTTCTTAGTCCTCTGTCACATGTGCAGTCTCTCTCTGGGGAACATACGCACCCTCTAGCACATAAAAAAAAAATTTTTTTTAAGTAATAAATGCTGTAATTCAAAAATGTGGTCTAAAACAGCTTTCAGGTTGTATGCATAAGGTGCATGTGGAACATAAGTGAATGTCATGTTTAGACTTCAGTCTCATCCCCAAGATATCTCATTGTGTACGATATGCAGCTATTCCAAACTCTGGAAAATCCAAAACACTTCTGATCACAAGCATTTGTGATAAGAGATACTGGACCTATTCCATATTATCACCAGCATACAGATAAGGACTTCCAGGTAGGTCCTCTGGCATTTAGTAGCCGGTTCACACAGCTCAGGACTGAGTTTGCATTTGAAACTCAGACTTATCTAATTCACAATCCTCCCCTTTACCACAAGACCACCCCAGCACCTCTCAAAAAAGCAGGAGCATAGATCTCAGAAGGGCACCCACCAAGCGTGTCAATTAGAGCAGCATTCACAAGGAGGCCACAGTGACAAATAGGAAGGTATACAAAACATCCTAGTCGCCTGTCCCCAACCCAAAGTTCGTATTTAACATCAAGTTTCTCCACATCTGTTTTTGGTTTTGTTCTGATTTCTTCTACATACTGGTCTTAACAAAAAAAATATTTGGAGTACACATGCAATGCTCCTGGAGTATTTGTCAGGCCACTGGGTCCAGGACTGGGACCATGCAACTGATCATGCAGGATCCAGCCGCCTTAACCATCAGGCCACAGACCTGCCACAGCATGTTCTTAATTTAAGACAAAGGCACTGATTATGACTTCATTACTTCCACGGTTATCCACCAGAGTCTACACAAGAGATCAAAGCACAAAATCCACATAGCAATTTGCTATTTAATCTCCTGTGTAGACACTAATTTTGTGCTTTGAAGACTCCTGTGAGTTCCACAGGCAAAGCAACTCCCCTTAATACCTGCAAAGCTGGCTCTGCAGGAGTCCACACCATCACTGTATCTGGTACCCTACTCGAGCAACGGTCATTTTTACTCTTGTCTTTTTCAGGGTACCTGAGTCAAGGGCAATGTCATGGTGACAACAAGCACAAAGCTGTACCCCCAGCAGTGCTCAGGGGCTGCATTTCCACCAAGTTTCCAATGCTGCAGATCACAGAGAATAAAACAAAGGTTCCAGGGCCAGATGGGGCACAGCGGTAAATCACAGCACTCCACTAGGCTGACTACATGGGAAGGCTCCGGGTTCACCTCCTGCACACAGGGCTGGCTGAGGCTGGGGTGCACTGTGGCATCAGGACCCTGTGGAGTACCTGTCTCTCTGTCTTGCTTTCTCTTTTGCTCATGGAAGAAAGAAACTTTAAATGCAAAATAAAATATACTTTTCCATGCCAAAGTACAACTGTCTAGTTACCGAAGTGTAAACTAGATGTCCAGCATGAGGTTCTCTTAAAGGGAGGTGCCTCAGCCTAGCTGCCCTCCAGTGAGATCTCTGATCTTTCTGGAAGCTTCCAGTCCCACTCAGCTCCCTATCCTGGCACCCACATACACAGGCACACAGGCACCCATACACATGCATGAGCACACACATGCAAGGCCACACAAGTGTACCCGCAAACACAGATTCACACATCCACAGATGCACACACATGGAAAGCCACGAGTGCACATGTATGCCTGTGCATACATGTGCACAGGTGCACACATATGCAGAGACAGAGGCAAACACAGGCGTAGGTACACACATGTGCGTTTATACAGCAGCACACAGGTGCACACACATGCACAGGCACACGCATATTCTCCTTTCTCCTTTGTAAGTGCTCTGTCCGTGTCCTACCTTGATGACACAGCCAGGAGTGTATTGACAGCTTCCTTGTGGAGACAACAGGGCCCTAGAAGTTTCTAAAGATCCTACCTTTATTGGACTGAAAACCAGTCTTTCCACCAGCAGGGAACACTTTGTTCTGAAGCCAGGCCAGGAGGCAAGTTCTGCCTTATCTTCAACAACTGCGAGACTAGGAGATCCACAAGCTGTTTTTTTACCCATGGTTTACTTCTACTCCAGTGGCAAACTGCCCTGACCTCACCATAACAATGCTGATAGGGTAAAGGTCTTCTGGGGTCTAAGAAAAAGTACAGAAGGGGCTATCAGGTGGCATAGTGGTTTTTACTGCTGGACTCCCACATGGCTGACCACAATTCAAGTCCCAGACCTGCTAGTTTGAAACTCACACCACCTGTGTGTGTGTGGTATGCCCAAAGTCCCAAGAGGAGAATGGAAGGGAAGGAAGGGAAGGGATTGTGGTGTGGCCATCTCCTTTAGTCTGTGATTTCTCACTTTCTATCTCTCTGTCTCTCTGTCTCTCTCTCTCCCTCTCTCTCTCTTTTGCGCAAGCACACACACCTTAATAGCAAAAATTTCTCTCAAAAAAAAAGAAAGGAGAAGTACAGAAAGCAGCGTGGCTGCAGCCCTAGCCCAGCTCTGCCGGGCTGGAAACCCTCGAGTCCCAGGTCTGTGGGAATCTGCTGCTGGCCTTCAACCCCCTCCCTGACCTTGACAGCTCCACATGATCATGCTCTTCCTACCCAGCCAGGGCACAGAAGGCTCTCAGCAGCTTCCCAGTCAGGGCTGGCACAGGCCACGAGATGCCTTGCCACCCTTTTCCGGGAAGCTCTGCAAGACACTCAGGGCCCTGGGTTCTGATCCTCTGCTGTATCTAACCTCCTTTCAATGTGGCCCACACCCCAAGCCTGACCAAGGCTATCACTCCTCCCTACGCCTGGAATTCTCTCCCTCTCCCTCTGTGCCCGAGCCTGGCCAAGACTATCACTCCTCCCTAGGCCTGGAATTCTCTCCCTCTCCCTCTGTGCCCAGCCACATCCCAGAGGTCCTTTGCCACTATGCGGGCATGGTGTCCTCTGCCAGGCTACGTAGACCATCCCGGGCACAGATGCTCCACAGCCCTTTCTGAGGTCTCTATGGTGCCAGAGCTCGCCTTTGTCAGTAAAAGGAGGACTGGGAAAGTATTTTGTGGAGGTACTCAACTGGGATTTGTGTAAGTCTTGTCAATAGTATGTATCTTTGAAAGGACATCATGAGAAATGGTACTTGGCCTCTGTGGTCTTCTCCCCAAAACCTACCATGCCAATCTAATCATGAGAAGGTCATGAATGATTTAAATGAAATGTATGATAGAAAACCACTTTGTTTGGAGCCTTTGGGACCTCCAACCCCAAGAAGAGCCTCCTCAAAGCACATTTCAGCCCTGGCTGAGGTCTAAGATGTGGAGTCAGAAAAAGGCTCCTGGTTGGCAATCCTCCTGGGCATCTCTGGTAAAGAACTGCTACCCAACCCTAAGGTTGACAGGGCCAGTGGCAGCCTGCCTGGGACCCTAGAGACAGCGGGCCTTTAAAAACTGCAGGCTAGGACCAGCAGTTGGTGTAATGGCTATGTCACTGGATTCCCATGTAGTCGACTGCAGTTCGAGTCCCAGACCTGGTGGTTTAAACTCATGCCGGGGGCGTGTGCATGCATGCCCCAGATCCCAAGAAGAGAATGGAGGAAAAGGGATTGCAGCGTTGCCATCCCCCCGGGGGGTGATTTCTAGCTTTCT
>NW_006160026.1:525295-527623 GCF_000334495.1 Tupaia belangeri chinensis | reverse complement strand
CTATGTCACTGGATTCCCATGTAGTCGACTGCAGTTCGAGTCCCAGACCTGGTGGTTTAAACTCATGCCGGGGGCGTGTGCATGCATGCCCCAGATCCCAAGAAGAGAATGGAGGAAAAGGGATTGCAGCGTTGCCATCCCCCCTGGGGGGTGATTTCTAGCTTTCTGTCTCTCTGTCTATCTGGCGAGTGCATGGGCCCTATAGCAAAAACTTCTCAAAAAAAGTGCAGGCTGGAAGGAAGGTGCAGCTGCAACAGCCAGGAGTCACCTTCCGTCAGTTTTCCTCTAAGAGAAAATCATCAGTGACTTCAGAATCTGTCTCACACATAGCTCCTTGTCAGGCCTGGAACACTCCATTCTGCTAGTATCTCAAGTCTGCTAAGAATGATTCCCAAATCCAGAGATACTCTGGGCAGTTCATCTGCAGATCTGATGCATTATGTATGCTCCTGCCACCTTCCGGGGTGCCCCAGGTCACGTTACCACATAACCCCACGGCAGGTAGAGGATGATGACGTTGGGTCTGCTTGCATGTACGCTTAGGGTCCAGGGCTAGTGCACCCACATTTCTAGACTCAAATACTGTTTTTGTCCTGCCATTCCTCTCCCTCCCAGTGTACACCTAGTCTAGGCTCTCAAATGCTGTTAATCCTCCTCTTCCTCCTCCTCTTCCTCCCTGCATTCACTCTCTCTCCCATACCTCTGCCAGCCTGCCAAAGAGCCCATCTGAACTTGGGACAAGTCTGTTCAAAAGCCTTGTGGGTCTCCCTACAGACGCAAAAGCACACTCTTAACTCAGGCTATTAATGCATCAATAATCCAGCTTTATATACCCTCCGCCAGCTCAGCTCCCTTCAGCCCTTCCCTGTGACCACTGCCTCCAAGGAAACAAGCATCCCTGCACTCACACGGAGCCTTTACCTCAGCCTCCCAATGGCTTCCTTCTCCCACAACACATTCCCTCCACTTGCTCTTTTTATACCATGCCAAGGTATAAACTCCAGTCTCACCTCCTTGAAGACACCTTTCCCACTGCTATAACCAACACCCTACGTAAACACTCTATCAAATAGGCACTGTCCCAGGCACTGAGATGTATAAACACTTGTTCACCCCCAATGAGTTCAGTCTCAACAGTCATTCTGATGCAAGTGGATGAAAGGGAGTCTGTTTACAGTTAACACAGTGGACTCTGGGAGTCTGTCCTAAAGCCTGGAAGTCAAGAAGGACCTCCTAGGGGAGGTGGCACCAGTTGCATCATTAAGAAGCAAAGAGGATTAAAAGGCTGCAAGAAGGTCATGGAGCTTGTAAAGGAATGGGAAGAAAAGTTCATCTGGCTCTATGGGCAGCGGGGAGGAGGAATACTAGCGTGTGTGCACCATTCGCACCCTAAATGTGCAGACGCTCAAGTAATGATGGCCTCAGTGCTCTCCACTTGTTACTACAGAACGTTCCGAGGCTACAATCAGGACTGCCTTCTCTGGGTAGCCTTTCCATTCACGGGGCTCCAAATTCAGCTACCAGAGGCAAGCAGAGCCTTCCAATAATGACATGTATCAATAACTTAGACATGAGGGAATTCTCCAATGAAAGCATGAATACCAGTCATCTCCTGCCAGGGACGTAGCAGCTTCAGAAGGCATAGCTAAGAAGGCACTGTCTATTAGGTCATCAGAAAAGTCACGATACATTTTTGCACAGAAAAACAGAAAAAACATATGTCACAACTTTTCCAATGACCCAACAAAAAGAAAGGGGCCTCTCTCAAGGAGTCTGTATAAACTGTATAAACATGTGACATCTAGCCCGCCCAGGCAGCCAGGAGATACAAAAAAAGCAAGTCTCCGCCAGAGCTGTCTGCTATATAGTATCTGGCCTGTGATGAACCTCCTCCAACCGGAGCACCCGTCTGCATCCTCCCAAGGACCCTGTAGGACCCTGCTGGCGGCTTCTGCAGACCAGGAAACCAGGGTTCCACCAGACATCCACCCAGCAGGTTCCAGAGAGAGGATTCAGCCCTGACCTCCAGTCCTCTGCTGCTTGCTCTCTGCACCTAAATTCTAGGAAGTCAGGAACTAGGCAGGTCCCTGGAGCCCATCTCCAGAGTGGAAGAGCTGAGGGGCTCCATGACTACTGGTGACCAAGCTGGGTCAAGATGCTGATTCTTGGACTGATTTATCAGCTCGGGGATGAACCCAGTCTCTTCTGAAGTGAGACAGAAGAATCACACACACAGGTCACTGCTGGCTTTGGTACTGACCCAGCCAGGTCCACTCCAGGGGGCTATGGATCACCTTCCAGGAGGGCAGGGTTTGGGAGAAACCTGGT
>NW_006160026.1:512735-525265 GCF_000334495.1 Tupaia belangeri chinensis | reverse complement strand
CTAGAGTCTAGAATTGCTGTGCAGGAGTGAGGAGACAAAAAATTCAGTGCCAAATCCCACAGAGTAACACTGTTTTTCAACTTTTGTCTTAAAAATTCCATATTAATAAAACAGTGCTGGAGAAGGTATAAAATTCAAGGATTTAAAATAAACCACTTGTACAAAATTTGTGAAGGGTCATATAGCATCTTTAAATTTTTTAAAAAATAAATAGTAAAAAACAATTACTGTCAATAAAAAAATAGAATAATATGAAAACAAATACTAATAAAACCTAAAAATACATTGATGTGCATTTGCAAATAAAAAAGCCGGTGTACACGCCTCGTTCGGATGACAGGGTATGACCCTGTCACATGGAGAGAAGCACACAGCTCTGGGGGACTCGCTCCACCACAGATCCCACCTCGGTCATAGCATTCACCTCTAATCAGGCCTCACAGTGAACAGGGCTGGTAGTGCCTGCCTCCCTGATCTTGAGCTGGAAGAGAATTTACTGAGCAGGTACTGGGGCCAGGCTAGTGCCAAGTGCTTCTCACCTTCCCCTCAACAGCCTTTGCTGTGTGCAGTCCCCATCTTAGAGAGGTGAAGACCAAGGCATGATGGTGAGCTCTGTGCCCCAAACATCTATTCCCCAGAGCAAGCTCTGGGGCACGCGGAGGTAAAAAAGACGACTGCTTCCTGCAGGAGCTTCCCGCATCACCTGGGGACATGGTCTCACAGTAGAACCAGAGGGCATCCCAAGCCTTCGGAGCTGAGCCCTGCTTCCCTCCTCATACACTCTCCCCTAACGTCCCCTCCGCCCCCTGGGCATCCTAAGACCACCAGCTCACCAGCAGGACTCAGCTGCAGTCTGACCTGAGAAGATGCCAGCCAACTTTTCATTCCTGGGCTGGGCTGGACCAGCCTCCTGCGTGGCCAAAGCCAAGTCGGTACCACCCTCTTCAGGGAACCCAACCAGACAAGAAAGCGTTTGTGTGCCCGGCTCTGCGGAAGCACAGTTATAAGAGCAGCGGCGTCCCTAAGGCTAGGACTGGTCCCACCAAGGTGGGGTCGGCACAGCCAGCACAGGTCCCCACCCCTTCAGAGCCGTCTCCCAGCATCCCACACTATTTTAAGGCCTTTGGAGATCCAAACAGGATCTGAGGCTCGCTGGAGACAGCCTGTAAAAGTTTTCCACTGGAACAAAGATTTAAATGCTCTAACTCAAAACATGACTTTACAATAGGCTCTGATTATCAAGCATTCCAGAATATCCTCTTTTGAGACACACTGCTCCTTTCTCTTTCCTGTCGTTTATGGGCTGGCAGGCAGGCAGCACGTAGTCCAGGCAGATGTCTCACCCAGAGCAGGCAAAGTAGAGGGCCCTTTTCCTCCCAGAGCCAGCTCGGGGCCTCCAGCCCTCCTCCTAGGGAGGGGAGATAAAGGGTTCTCTGTCCTCCTGAGGGTAGGGGATGTGTAAACATGTCCACTCAGACCGCCACTGGCTTCCCACTCATCCCAAATAAAGCCAAAGGCCCTGGTTGGGGTGGCCCCCTCACCTCCCCACCCCACCTCCTACCTTCTCTCCAGCCATGCAGCCCTCCTCACTGGCCCGTTCCTGTCACTCCCCCCCCCACGACCACCACCACCACTTGCCCTCTGCCATGTGCTCTGTGCCCAGGAAGCTCAGGGGCTCTAACACACTACTGTCTGCTGGGTTCGGTCATCGGGAGTGGTCTGAGCATGGAAGGGCTCAGAGTTCCGAGGGGAATTATGGTGAGACCTTGACCTTCCCACACTCTGTCCAGGGTCACTTCATTAAGCCCACCTCAGCAGAGCCAAATCTCTAAGAGTCCAATCTGGGTGTTTCTAGTGCCCTCTGCCTGCCTCACTATCTGGGTTCAAATCCCAGCAGTGCCTTTTATTATTTGGTCACCTTGGGCCAAGCTAGTCGACCTCTCTGTGCCTCAGCATCTCCATCTGTACAATGGGGTGATGACAATAGCGGTTAGAATACAGGGTCGTTATGAGGTAAGGTGAATGAACTGGCCTAACATACGTGCCTTGTAGTACTGAACAATAAACAGAACCTATTATTATTATTATTATTGTTATCCGAATCAGACCTTGTTTTTGGCCACCTGGTTTTAGATGAGTTACTCACTTTAATTCTCCATCAGCCCTTCAAATGACAAAACTTCAAACCACACCTTCCCAATATCACTGAGCACCCCTGTCCACAGCCTCCTAAGGCGACTGCCCTGGAAAGGACCACCTCATCTACTTGCAAACTATATGATAGATGGCTAAATATTATGTGTGCATAGTTTTTGTGCTTATTCATCGTAGAGTATATAATGAGAGAAAGACAGAAAGACAGGGAGCACCCTCCACAGGGACTGGTCACGCCATGGTCTCCTTCCTCCATTCTCCCAGTGGATCAGACCAATGGCTATTTGCACACATGGTCAGCATGTTTGGGCCCAGCCTGAGATTTGAACCACAGTCACCACGTGGGGTCCAGCTTCTCTTGAGTAGCACGTTCCTGCTGCATCATGGAGCTGGCCCCATGTATTTTTTTTAATTCATAAACAGCTGCTCCTTTAGAACTAGGTCTGCTATGCACAACCCCATGCAAAGAAAGGCCAGGAAGCTCTCCCATGGCCAGTCATACACACGGCAGCACAAAGGCCATGTGTACCAGGGCAGAGTTCGAATCCTCAGGATGAGCTGAGCTAGTTCCTCTCTTACGCCTGTTTTCTCCCCTGTGAAAAATACCCATGCTCGCCAATTCACAGGATCACCATAATAGACACAAAAGTGAAAGGAAAAGCCAGTTAACCCAGCAAGCAGAAAGGGTTCAAATATTAGTTCCCTATTTGTCTGTAATAAAACGAAATAAGTAACAAGGATAACCCAGAAATCTACACAGAAAAAATATACATCACAGCTCTCCACAGCCTCCTAAACACTACCAGTCCAGGGAATTTTTCAAAAGCACATTTTCCAAGATCAATAGTTCACATAGCAATTATGAAGTTTCAAAATGTTCCCTTAGTTTCTGGTATTTAAAAGAATATATGTTTAAATGCTAAAATGTCAGTGGCAGTGTACCACCACCTCTGGGTTTTTTAAAGGCTGCAGCCTTTGGCTGGTAAGGCTGGGGTGAGCAAGCCACAGGGCTCCTCTCCCACTCATGTACACCTGCACCGCTCACCCTGGCTCTTCTGTGGGCACCCAGTGGGAGCTGTGACCGAAGAGAGAGGGAGGCGTTCATCAGCGCATTTGCCCAGGAAACAACTCACCCTCAGACCTGTGGCTCTCAGCCTTGACTCCTTATTCTTTTTGTCTTTTCTTTTTTTTTTTTTTTTTTGGAGCGGTTTTTGCTATAGGGCGCGTGCGCTCACCAGAAAGAAAAAGAAAGTGAGAAAGCATCCCTTATCCTCCATTCTCCTCTCAGGATCTTGAGCACACACACACACGCGCGCCAAGCATGAGTTTAAGCCACTGGGTCTGGGACTCGAACCACGGTCGACTACATAGGAGTCCAGTGACAGCCATTACGCCAACTGCTGGTCCCTTGACTCCTTGTTCTTCAGTGTGGGACAGGTCAGTGAAAAGCCAACTGTAACCAAAAAGGACCCATTCCAAGGACCAGCAGGTGGTGTGGAGATTAAGTGCTTGGATCCCGCATGACCAACTGAGTGGCTTGAGTCCCAAACTCAGCAGCATGAAAATCATAACACATTTGTGCGTGCACACCCCAAAATCTGAGGAGACTGAAGGAGAGGGGTCCATGGTGTGGCATTTCTCCCGGGGGGTGATTCCCAGCTTTCCTTCTCTGTCTCTCTGGCAAGCACAAGCATCCTATGACAAAACTAAAGAAAGTGCCACTGCATATGCAACCAGAGGACTTCATTGTACCACCTGGCACGGAAGCTCTGTGCAAAAACGAGCAAGAGAAGGGACCAGTCCACTCCCCTCGCCCCCAACAGCCTCTCTCAGCACAGGCAGAGGTTAACCTTGGCCTCTGAAGCCACATGCCCGGGTCTGAGTCCACGCTTGCTTGCTGTCTATGGGGCAAATTTCTTATTCTCTCCCTGTCTCAGCCTCCTCCTCCGTAAAACAAAGACTACGGGATCATGACTTAACATGTAGCAGAGCGTGCAACACGCTGCAAGTACTCAGGAAGTTCTTTTTTCATATCACATGTAGCAGAGCGTGCAGCACACTGCAAGTACTCAGGAAGTTCTTTTTTCATATTCTTACATAGGTCATGTGCACTCACTGGACAGAGACAGAAACAGAGAGAGAGAAAGTACTCCCACGAGGGGATGGCCACGCCACAGTCCCTTCTCCTCTATTTCTCCTCTGGAGGTTTTGAGCACACATGCACATGGGCCCAATGTGTTCTTCAAGCTGCTGGGTCCAGGATTTGGACTGCACAGTTGGCCATGTGGGATCCAGCCACCTTAACCACCATGCCACCAGTTGGCCGAGTTCTTACTAGCAGTTAGCACTATTGCTATCACCCCCAGCCTCTGGACCTGTCTGGCTCTGCTCAGCTCCAAGAGAGGAGAGTCCATTTTCTTTCACGATGATTCAGCCGTGGCCTGACCTTCAGACTGCATTCAGGCATTCGTTCACATTTCCTTCACTTGAGGGCATTTATGAACTATCCTCTAACCACCCAGAAAACAGTCACAGCTTTAATCTTCTAGAGAAGGAACATCAAAAACATGAAGCAAAATCATTTACTTTTTGTTAACAGACTGGGATTGGTGCCACAATGGAAATCAATGGCACTTGGTGACAGAATAATGGAGCCTGGGGATAGGGCCTATTAGATGGGTGGTCTGAGGTGACATCAAAGTTGAGATGAGAAGAAACCAGCCTTTCAAAGAGCTGGGGGCAGGGTGCTCCAGGACGTGTGCTCCAGGACGTCTGACCAGCATGTGCAAAGGTCCTGTGGCACAAGGAGGAGGCTGTAGGAATGGACCAGAGACCAGGGCACTGGGCACAGCAGGAGCCCCGACTACCCAGGACTGGGAGACAAGCAGGGCCAGACGGCTCAGGGTTGCACAAGACTGAGGAACTGCAGCCCAGCTGCTGTAGCACACACAGGGTGTAGCAGCTCAGCAGGCCGAAGCCATAAGGGAGACACAGGTTCAGTTCCCAGCCTAATCTCAAAAAACTGGGTGCAGTTACGCATGTTACAATCCCAGCCACTCAGGAGCCTGAGACCAGAGGATCACAGCCCACGGAGACCCTGCCTGAAAAAAGAAAAATAAATAAATAAATAAAGTCTCACACACGCAGAAAAAGAGTAGGAGTTACAGGGAAGGTTTTAAGGAGACTGAAGGGACTTTGCCTGCTAACATGTATGCAAGAGGCTGTAAGGGCCACAGGGAAGGAGAGGGACCAGGCAGTGAGAGGAAGGTGGTTTGCACTGGTGCACTGGGAAGGCAAACAGGAAGACAGTGGGGGTTTGGGAGGGGAATGAACTAAAACTGCAACTAAATGAGGCACAAGGTCCTTAACTTGTCACCTGTGACCTTGTTAGAGATCCAGGGCTCAGGCCTCACCCTAAACTTCCAGGGGTGGCCTGGCCCTCTGGGTGTTGGCAAGGCCTCCAGGTGATTCTGACATCTGCTCTGAGAAGCACTGGACTGATGAGACAAATCAGCACGCAGGTGTGCCCCTGGAAACAGCTGCCCTTCCCTCCAGGGCCAGGGAGGGCCAAACCTCTGCAGGGAAGACACTGAGACCTCCCAGGTAATTTCTGGAAAAGAATTTGCCCATGGGGGTTGATGTCATCTGAGGTCAGCCCAGGTTAGCCTAGAGGAAGTGGAGAGGACCAGGCAAAGCCAGCAGTCAGTGGCACTGGAGCAGGAGGGAGGAGCAGCCTGAATGTCCCAGCAGCTATGGCCACCACAGTACATTCCTGCCCCAGGAGGGAAGGGATGCAGCGCTCCAGGAGGGAAGGAATGCAGCAGTCCTTCAGCACCTGGGGCAAGGCCCTCAGAGGAGGAAAGATATGAGATGTCTGCTTGCCCACCAAGCTGAATCTCTCCATAACCCTGGGTGAAGGTTTCTCCATTTATTCCCTTGGGCTCAAGAAGGCCAAGGGATTCTCTGCAGCCAGCAGGTAGGAAAGCCAGGACTCAATGTGCAGAGGTCATGAAGGCACTCTCTTCACAGGCCTCGGGGTCGGACTTGCCCTCTTAGACCTTAAACATTCCATGCTCTCCTCATTCCTTTCAACCCAAGTGACATTCCGTGTCTAAGGTGACCTAGAAAGGCAGACGCAAGGGCCAGAAGCAGCCAAGAGCACCAACAAGGAATCGTAACAGTAGTCAAGCACAACGCATATTATGAAGCAACTACGCATGCGTTTCACATTTTTGTGCCAAAATGATCTCATACTGTAATGTCTTTTTTTCCCATGAACTTTTTGAAGTCCCCTTATATATGTAGGAAAGATGAGAAAGTGGAAAGGGATGCTGTGCAGCAAGGTTTGGCTTTTGTTCCCGAATGTTACCAGACAGTACAGATCATTAAATAACTTCATGAACATCAAACAATTTTAGAGTTGGATAGTCTACCCAGTATGAAAATGTTCTACCTTATCCAATCTGTGCATGAATCCAAGTTCTATCTGACGAACTCTTGTGAGAGAGAACTCACTCACTGCATTTCAGAGAACACTCATCCACTCAAGCGTTCAAAAAGCCACTTGCTGAGCCCCTGCCATGTACCAGGCACTGTGCTCAGCGCTAGAGTCAGAATGCCAGAGGAGATAGCGTGTTCGTCAGCTGGCTGACAGGCTGTCTGGAATGCTGTAGAGACTTCTGAGGCTGAATCAGGCTCAAAGGAAAAGAAGGTCTTGTTCAACTAATGATGCCTGATCTTGACCACCAGGAGACAAGTGACAAGTATGCCGTGCATTTGCTACCTCTGTCCCAGGGGACACAGGGTTGTCACCAAAGTCCCCTCCTTACTGGGCTCACAATCTAGGCAAACAGAAAAAATAAAAATCACAAAACATTGGGATTATGTCATGATGGGAGTGTCTGACACATACCTCTTACTTTTGAAAAAAAGCCTGAGAAAACTACATGATCTTTTTTTTTAGAGAGTTTTTTTTTTCTTTTTGCCTTAAGGTATGTGTGCTTTCCAGGGAGAGAGAAAAACAGAGACAGTGAGAGGGAAAGTGAGAAATCACCCTCTAGGGGCATGGCCTCACCACAATCCCTTCTTCTCCATTCTCCCAGGATCATGGGCGTGCACACACACATGCTGCCCAGAGTGATTTTCAAGCTACTGGTCTGGGACTCAAACCACAGTCAGCCATGTGGGAGTCCAGCAACGTAACTGCTATGTCATTTGCTGGCCCCGTTACATGACCTTTTTAAGTTGCAGCTTCTTCATCTGTAAAATGAGAATAGGAGCCCAGCTTATTCTGCAAAGGTGCTGGGTTTTGAGAATCAGACAAGCTAATGGCTAAGGTCAATGTTAATGCCAACCTTACTTTTAGGCAGATCGACAGGACATTGTCTTGCCTGGCCAAAGAGCAAGAGAGAGCAACATTCAGGGCAGCAATCCCCATCTCTTTCACTTTCTCCTGTTGCTCCCATGAGACACCCTCACCAGGTTCAACACAACCTCTGTGCTGCCGAACCCGCAGTCACTTTTTCGTGTGTCCTCTCAGCAACGCTGCAAATGAGTCTCCTTCTTCTTCTCCTCTCTGGGCTCCTGTCTTTCACAGGCTCCTAGTCTGCCACCTCACTAGTTGCTTCCCCCCGATCTTTCTTCCAGCGCCTCCACTTCTCCCTTGCTACTAACAGCTATGGTCAGTCCTGTGCCCCTTTTCTACCCCTGCACCATCTCATGGACTTAGACCTTCTGCCTTTGTCATCTCTCTGCCTGTCTTCCAAATGCTTCTCCCACCGTGACTGTCCAAGTCCCAGGCTCACTGTATAAATATCCACTAGACATACCCACCTGGGCATATAACTTGTCATTCCAAATGGAACCCCTACTCCAAGATCCACACCCCATCTTCATTCAAGACACCGTCCACCCAGCTAAAAACTTGCATATCACCTTTGCTTCCCCTATTTCCTCACCCCCCATATCCAATCCATGAGCAATCTGCACTGGCACTACTGCCCAAATACATTGGAAATCCAACCTCTCTCCACTTGCTTAGCTACTACCCAGCCCAGGCCACCACCACTCCCACCTATTCCAGAGCACTGTGGTCTCCCCAGTATCCACCCCACCTCTCCCTCCACACAGCAAGCTGCCGCATCTCATCCCTGCCTCCTCTTCAACTGCCAACCCAACCGTACCCCCAACTCTACTCCTGCCATCTGGGGCTTCTGTTCTTCAAATAACCAAGTTTGCTCCCATCCTATTTGAGAAATACCTATCCATACCTCTGGTGGCAATCATGAAAATACCCAATGTCGTCACCTGCTAGGATGTTTCCTACCGTAAGATGTTAGGCATACATTCTGGGTTAAATTCTCCCTCAAGTTCACATCTGACTCAGAACTTTCTGGAAATAGGGTCTTCACAAGGGTAACTAGTTAAGCCGAGATGAGGTCAGGCCCAGCCTGGTGGCACAGCCGGCAGCATACCGAACTGCAATGCTAGAAGCACATGGGCCACAGCAGGTCCAGGTCTCACACCTGGCCAATACAAAATACATGAGGTACGTGCATGTCCAAGATCCTGATGCGCTGGACGGCTGTGGAAATGCGATTATCGGGACAAAACATTGTCATGGGTGTGACTCTCTCTTCTGTTTGTGAATTTCAAGAAAAAAGATGAGATCATTCTAGATCAGGGTGGGCCCTAAATCCAATGACTAATATCCTTATCAGACAAGTAGAGGACACAGAGGGAAAAAGTCATGTAAAGAAGAGGCAGTGCTCCGGGCCTGTGGCCTAGTGGTTAAAGGAACCAGACCCCACATGCACAAATGTGGTTCAAATTCCAGCCCCAGAGACTTGAAAAACATGCCAGGCACATGTGGACACATGCTCCAGATCCTGACAGAATGGAGAAATGAAGAGACTGTGGCACGCCGATGCCCCGAAGAGGGGAGCTTTCTCCCTCTCCCTCTGTCTTTCTCTCTGGTGAACACATGTACCCTCTGATGATTTCAAAAGAAAGACAGAAGCAGAAATTAGGATGGTGCCACCACAAGCCAAGGAACGCCAAGGCTGGTGGAACCACTAGAAGCAAGAAGATGTAAAGAAAGACTCTTCCTTAGAATCTTTGTGTAGTGTCAGAAAGGAGATGAGAAAGGAGATGTCCCAGGGAGGTCAAGGTCCCAGGGTGGTTAAGGTGGCTGGATCCCACTTGGCCAACTGTATGGTTCAAGTCCTGGACACAGAAGTTTGAAAAACACATCAGTCGCATGTACATGAGTGCCCCAAATCACGAGAGAATGGTCCAGGGGGGTGATTTCTCGCTTTTTCTCTCACTCGGTCTCTTTCTCTCTCCAGTGAGTGTACACATCCTATAGCAAATTTTTTAAAAAGAAAAAGACAAAAGAAAGATGTCCCTTGCTCAAGTTCACAGAGCTAATAAGTGTCAGAGGTGAGAGCCAACCATCATCCAGTGTGGTGGATATGCAGTCACTCTCTTTTCATAGAACAGATGATTTAAAAAAAAAAAAAAAAAAGGAGGTCTGAGAAGCAACACCTGAACGCTTTGCTTGCCTTAAAGGCCTCTGGCATCTCTTCTGTCAGGGCTTCTGGGAAGTTCTGGTTAGCGGGGAGACAAGAGTTGGCTACCAACAGCCTCAGGAACAAACTTCAAGGCCATGGTGGCTTAATTCCACAGTTGCAATGTACATTTGTGTTGCTGGGACCACCCCGCCTCATATAAACATATAAATATATAGATATTTTAAAACATATATATAAAGTTTTATTATAAGCAATATGCAATAATTATTTTTTGCTCATCACAGAGTCCTTTGTAGTCTCTGACCTGAATCATTATTATTACACTTGGCTCAGTTGCTAACGAGCTTACCTTCTGAACAGGCATTCTGGGCAAAAGATCCAAAATCTTTAACTGGTTGAGGCACGGAACCTGGAATGGCTTCTGGTGTATAATTATTTTTAACAGGAGAAAATAGCCCATCTTGTCAGCTTTCCATTCCCAGTGAAGACAAACTGGGCACAGCACACACACACACACAAGGGCAAGTCTGGGAGGACACGCATCACCCTCTCACAAACTCCCTGAACTCCCTGAGTTTGATCCGGATGAATGCAGTCATTCACTCCCCAGAGAAGGGCTGTCCTTAAGGTTCCTCTTTCTCATGTTAAAAGAGAAACTTGGCCTAGCCTGGCTCCCAAAGCCACCGTGGTGTTTGACAAGTTTTCTAAAGCTTCCATAAAAACAGGCCTTGTTTGCTTTATCATTTAAATGGCAAAATACATCTCTGGCCAAGGAGAAATACAAACACCACAGGGCCCATACTACCAGGAAGAAAAGCGACAGAGCCTTACCAGCCCAGCTGGAAACTGAAGCTGCTTCCACTCTGGCAGCAGCCGCTTTTCGTTATTCATTTTATGACTGCTGTTGTCATTGTCACTGTTCCTGCAACTAACATTACTGTCAGATATTCATGAGCCTCCCTCAGGAAGGTCACTCCTGCCTGGGCCTCAGTTTCCCTCATCTGCATGAGGCACTAGATAAACAGTGAGAAGTTCTTGGGGTGGCGTCTACTTTGAGAATGAAAAGAGCAGGGAGCTGGCTCGGTTTGACTGAAACATGCCGAGGTATGAGCAGCCAGAAAGCACAGGGTCGTCTGTCCAAAGAATAGATAATTCCAGTAGTGAAAAGGTGCACTTCCCTCTGACCCGACCATGGGATCAATATGTCTATTTTCATTTTGAATGTCAAAACAAAACGTGTCATTTGGTAGGGGACAAAAATGGTTCACCACCAAACTAAATGGCCTCTGAAGGAAGACCAGGCTGTTTGGGCTGAATGTCCTGGTTCACTCCATGTGACAAGGGAGTTGGGGGAAACGAGGGCTACGGACTTCAGGCCAGGATGGGGATCAATGCTTTCCAGAGCTAAGAAGATGGAGTCTCAGGCTTCTTGCCCCTGCCCCTGCCCCAGCCCCAGGTGGGACCATCACGCAAGATGGCAGGAATCAACTGAAATGACCCCTAAGACTTGGGCTCAGGTGGAGCAGGGAATTCACCCCATGTGCCAGAAAGGCAAGGAAGAGGTTTTCCTAGGAAGCTGCCGACTCTGCACTCAGGACTATGGGGAGCAGCTCAAGGCTGCCATTCAAGACGGTGGCCCTGAAATTCTTGGAACAGGCCTTGGTTCGAAGGAGGAGAAGGAACCGGCTGCACAGGACCTCCCCTCTGCTGCCTGGGCTGTGGAGGGGATGGCTAGGAAAAGGCCAGGGTCCCAGTGTCATGGCTGCTCAGTCAGGTCATGGCTCCTCATACAGGCCACCCCAGAGGGATGAACACAGGGGCGGTCAGCTGCTGGAGACCAGGGGTGGGTGTCTAGGGCTCAGGGCTGGGGCAAAGCAGGGAGGCCTTGTGCAGATGGGGAGGCCATCATCAAAGGGGCAAAGATGGCCCAGGCAAGCATTAGATCCTCTGGCCAGGCTCTCATCTGCCACTGCTGCATTTTCCTTATGCGTTCTTCCGTATCTAATTGGTTCACGTGTGCTGCGTGAGTGGGTACGTGTGTGAGCATGTGGGTGTGTGACATGAGAGAGATGGTCCTTCATACCACCAATGGAAGCAGGAATTCCAAAGTATTCAGTCACCATCTGTTATGGTTTGTATCCTCCTCAAATTCATGTATTGAGCTTTGGTCGTGACAAGATGAAGAAGGTTAAAAAACTTGGGGCCAGCAGTTAGCATAATGGCTATGTCACTGGACTCCCCCATAGTCGACCGCGGTTCGAGTCCCGGACCCGGTGGCTTAAACTCATGCAGGGTGTGCGTGTGCGTGCCCAAGATCTCGAAAGGAGAATCGGAGCGTTCTGCCCCTTCTCTCGCTCTCTCTCTCTCTCTCTCTCTCTGTCTGTCTGGCGAGCGCACACACCCTATAGCAAAAACCTCCCCGCCCCCCAAAAAAAGGTTAAAAAACTTAATACCATCATGGTATCTAAAGTTGAGGCCTTTGGAGTGATTAAGTGACCAGGGTGGGGCCCCTATGACTAATTCCTAATGGGCGTATTAAGAGAGGGAATAAGACCAAGAGACATACCCACGTTCCCGCTTCCTCATGACGTGATATCACTGTGTTGTATTGAAAGTGAGATTTAGGAGCCAGCAGGTGATGCGGTGGCTAAGGCGTTGGACTCCCACATGGCAGACCACAATTCAAGTCCCAGACCTGGCAATTTGAAAATCACACCAGGTACATGTGCACGCCTACCCAAAATTGACGGAAGAGGATGGAGGAGAAGGGGCTAAAGTGTATCCATTTCCCCTGGAAGGAAGATGTCTCATTCTCTCTCTATATATTTATTTATTTATTTATTT
>NW_006160026.1:503044-512656 GCF_000334495.1 Tupaia belangeri chinensis | reverse complement strand
CCACCCCTGGGGGGGGGGGGATGGCCACGCCCCAATCCCCTCTCCTCCATTCTCCTCTCGGGATCCTGGGCACGCAGCACGGTTGACTACATGGAAGTCCAGCGACATAGCCATTACACCAACTGCTGGTCCCATCGTCTATATATTTCTGTGTCTCTCTCCAGCAATTGTACACACACCCTATTTTTTTTTAATTTTTTTTAAAGATACTTCACATGGAGAGACCAGCAGTTAGCGTAATGGCTATGTTGCTGGACTTCCATGTAGTCAACCGTGCTGCGTGCCCAGGATCCCGAGAGGAGAATGGAGGAGAGGGGATTGCGGCGTGGCCATCCCCCCCCCAGGGGGTGATTTCTCGCTTTCTATCTCTCTGTCTCTCTCTGTCTTTCTGGTGAGTGCATGTGCCCTATAGCAAAAACCTCTCAAAAAATAAATAAATAAATAAAAAAGATACTTCACCTGGAAATGGTTTTATCACACTAAAAAAAAAAAACTCTAACAAAGTTTTTGGTATAATGTGATCTCAATTTTTTTTTTTAAAGGCCAAAAACGTAGAAAAAAAGGAAATGCAGCAAAATGAAATGTGTTCGCATTAGTTATTTTCTTTCTTATATTGGCATTTTCCATATTTTCTACAAAGAAAATAGCCTCATTAATGAAGGTATTATTTGAAAGAACGACTGGTGTTCCTGGATAAAATAAAGAACCAGTATCATTTGAAATTAACCAATGAATTTGACTTATTTACTCTTGTTTGCTTTTGCAGATTATATTCCTAACAAGTTTCATGACCCTGCAAAATCAAAATCAGGTGTGAGCTTAGAAAGAGACTGATGAGAGATCTAGTAAAAAGTAGCCACAGCCTAGAACAGCCATGAAGACTGAGAAGGCACGTCCCAGGATTCACCTGCACTGGAGCAGGTCCGCAGCAAGCAGAACTTCGGGTAGCAGGGGGCTGAGAACAGGGCAGTCCTGGCGGAGCTGACTGAGATTCAAAAGCAGCCACTGTGAAGATAAAGCCAGAGTTCAAGAAGTGACTCAAAGGTCCAGGGCAGAGAGCTGAACCAACCTAAGTCTACTACCCAGTTGTGCAGCAAGGTCATCTGGAGACCTGATAATTCAACTCTGTCCACCAAGCACTCAACTTTAGGAGTTAATCTAGCAGAGAAAGCTTGGAAGTCTTCATTACGGATGTAGGAGAGAGCACAAATCTATACACCTCGCCAATATGAACATGGAGATGCCAGAGAACGGGAGGTAGAGGCAGGTGCACACACTCTATAGCAAAAATCTCTCAAAAAAAAAAAAAAAAAAGAAGAAGAAGCTCTACATCCACATGTAGACAGCCATCAGTGGGATACACTAGCAGGGGCAGCCAAGTTTCTCCAACACCTGCCACAAAACTCCAAATCCCCACCAAGTAGAACCTTTAGGTGTGCACCATTGCAAGACCCTTTCTTATGTAGATAAACTGGGATGAGAACACACACTGGGATCCTATCATACAGCCACAATGAATACAAAGGTGTTTAACTTGGGGGGGAGGGGAATAGACGTGAGATTTGTAAATAGCATTTGTTGGTTTTCTTGCAAAAGCTGTTGGTCCTCCCTCTCACACAATCTCCTCAAAGCAAGCAGTTGGAAAGATCCAATCACCACATCCAATCAAGTCACCCCCTAGTCCAAAATCCCTCCTTGGCTCTCCCACAGACTATGGGGTGAAATCCACACCAGCTGCTGGCCTCTTTGAACACAGGTTCCTTCCCTATTGGCCCCACTGCAACTGGCTCAGGCAGACTGAGGTCCGGCACTTAACTGAACCAGGCTCTTCTCTCTCAGGAGCCCCGTAGGTGTGGCTCCACCTGCCCACGCTGCTCCCTCACATGGAGATCTTGCCTGCACCACAGCTCAGAGGGTCCACTTCTCAGCCTCAGCTCAAGTCCCACCTCAGTGGGAAGGCTCCCTGATTTCCCAGATGGACCCCCTGCCCCTCAATAATCACTGCGTTGACTTTCTGCTCCTTCCCCTCTGGCTCCCTGTAGACTGGGCCTTTTTATCCTGGTGTCTTCGGGTTCTAAAAAATCACATTGACTGCAGTAACAGTTATAACAACCAAGACTCACTGACACTGCCCAAAGCACGTTTCGCACGACTTCACTAAATCCTTACAACAACTCTATGAAGTTGGTACTGTGATAATGCTAATTTTTAAAAAAGAATGATCTTACTTAACTTTAGTTATTATGATGATTACTTTCCAGTTTGATCAGAGAAAGAAAAAAGGAGGGAAAATGAGAGAGCAAGTCAGGACTCGAACCGTGGTCAGCCACGTGGGAATCCAATGCCTTTAACTACCATGCCACCTGCCAACAATACTCATTTCACAGATAGGACAACTGGTACTCAGAAGTTAAACACCTTACCCAATGTCACATAACTAATCAGTGCTGGTCCAGGACTCAAATCCAGGCAGTCTGATGTGACCTGGTAGGCCTGCCACACAGAGGTGCACAGACTGGACACTGCACAACTCTGAAGTCCGCCTCTGGTGTCATGGCTTAGCTCAGCACGTTCCAGAGACGTAATCCTAGAGTACCTAGTAGCCACATTTAAAACAATAACAGGGTGGGGCCAGTGGTGGCATATTGGTTCAGGTAGCTAGATCCCACAGGGCTGACCATTTCATTGAGTCCTAGACCCGACAGCCTGAAAAACACACCAGGCACATGTGCATGCAGGCCCATCCCCCAGTGGGTGTACGTCCTCACTTTCTCTCTTCCTGTCTCTGGCAAACGTACATGCCCTATAGAAACTTACAAAAAAAAAAAAATTAGAAGAAAAATAAAAAGATAAACTAATGTTAATATTTTATTAACCCTAGTATATCCAATCATCATTTCAACATGTAATCATTACAGAAAAAACTTAAAGCATGTAATTAATATTATAAAAAATTTAAAGATAGTTTACATTCTTTTTTTAAAAACCAAGTCTTGAAAACCTGGTGTGCATTTTACACACACAACACATTTCGAATATGGACGTTTCCATACATTGTTATTGTTGCTGTTGTAATTTTTTGCCAGAGGGCACATGCGCTCAGCTGAGACAGAGACAGAAAGTGAGAAAGCATCCCCCATAAGGAACAGCCTTGCTGCAATCTCTTCTTTGCCACCTGTCCTTCCTTTCGGGATTTTGGACACAGGCACACATGTACCTGGTGTGGATGTAGTCACCTTAACCACCACACCACTGGCTGGTCCAGATGGCCCCATATTTTAAGTGTTCAAAAGCTATATGTGTGGGGCCACCAGGTGGCATGGCAGTTAAGGGTGCTGGACTCCCACATGGCTGACCGCTTCAAGTCCCAGATCTGGTGGTTTGCTTTCTTACTTTCTCTCTCTCTCTCTCTCTCTCTCTCTCTCTCTCTCTCTCTCCCTCTCTGGTCACACTTAAATAAATAAATAAATAAATAAATAAATAAGTAAGTAAGTTCTCTCTCTCTCTCTCTCTCTCTCCCTCTCTGGTCAAACTTAAATAAATAAATAAATAAATAAATAAATAAGTAAGTAAGTAAGTAAGTAAATGCCTGACAGCACAGGTCTGGCTATAGCTTGAACAGCGCCAACCTCTTGGGGGCCCAGCATCCCCACATTCAAAATGAGGATGGACTTAACGTCTCATTATCAGATTTGGTTTAACAACCTGTCATAGATCATGAAAGCTAGCATGTCTACAGTCCCTTTCAGGTTACACCAGAGAACAGTGCTTTCTGCAGCTCTCAGAAAGTGTCACAGTTGACAGTATCAGAAACTGAGGTCCAGAGAGGTCCACTGCCCATCCCCAAATCACAGAGCCAGGACTCCAGGTGATAGATATTTATGAACACGACTCAGGTCTCCTGCTTGCAAACCAAGTTCCCTGATCTTCACTTACACCCCACTTGCTAATTCTTCACTCAGACATACTAGCGAATAAGTGCCTCCTTCCTGGAGGGATACTAAACTTCCCCAGGGGACTGTAGGCGGTCACTGAAAACTAATGAGCCATTCTGCACATCGGCTTTTAAAGAGATCCCATCAAATACTCTTCTCTACTTCCTGGGCTGAGAAACATCTGCAGTTTAAATCACTCAACAGCTGGGCAACATTCCCATCTTTAAAAAGGATAGTGTATTACTCCACCAATGAAAACCACGCTGCCAATTTGGGGAGAAGGGGTGTGACTTTGCAGCCATCGGTTTCCTGACTGGAAGGGTATGTGTGTTTCCCTGGGCCCATGACCTACCACGTCAAATGGAATGAGCCTGCCCCTAACCTGCTCTTGCTGTTGAAGTCTCATCCTGCACAGGGGCATGTTGCCCAGTGTGGACCAGGTCTCCCAAGATGTGGATGCAGGTCATGAACCTGTGCTTATCTTCTCAACTGGAACTCATCCCCACGCAGGCTGAATGGGGAGCACAGGGCAAAACACACAATAACCGCCACATCATGAACATCTCTATAAAAGGCAAAGCCTTCAACCTTCAAGGCTTGGCCCCACCCTTGGACCCATGCTCCATCAGTGGCATTCCAAAGAAAGAATGCGGATGATCCTTGGAGCTGCCAGATGGAACCAGATGATACCATCTAAACTACAAGGACAAAGGGTATCTGCCTCATAATCCCCCCTGCCACTTCAGTTTACCTGGGGGGCAGCCTGCAGGGCCATGAATAAGCTTTCCAGTGCCCCAGGTTCTTCTGCATTGCACACCTCTGTCAATCTGCCTGGAAGCCTGGAGATAGAGATCGCCTCCAGGCAAGAGAGAATACCAGCTAAGACACACAGACCTTAGGATCAGGCTGTGTGGCTTTAAGTCTCCACTCTGGCCCTGTTCCTGCTTAGCTGTTAACCTTAGGAAGTTACTTCTCTCTCTGACTCAGTTTCCCATCTATAAACCATGGAAACTAACATCGATTGTTTAGACTGTTGTAAGGAATAAATACACAGATTAAATACAGGTTCAGACTGCTCAGAAGAAGATCTGGGACCAGTTAGAGCTATTTACATGTGCAATAACATGAGTTTACAGAAGAGCAAATCGGGTTGAAGAGGAGAGAAGCAGTAAGCGTCATGTTGCAGAGCTAGAACTCAAGCCTGGATCCCAGGACTCCAGAGCTGGGAAGAAGATGAAGTTTGCAAACTATACAGCACTAACACGTGGCTCATTCGACAATTTCTCAGACATCATTTGTGCTACAAACTCTGCACTTCTGTGCCTATTCTGGGGTTCCCGAACTTTCAGCTGGATCTTAAAAACCAGTGCTGACTGAGCTGCAGGTCCTGGGGAAAAAAGGAGTGCAGAGTCTCATTTAGTCCTCTTTACAAAGTGTCTAATAGTTTCCATGTATCTTCTATTATTAAGATGAGGACACTGAGACTGGAGAGGGTAAGAAACTTGCTGAGATCTCAGTCTTTTTTTTGGGGGGGGGCGTTGCTTCAGGGTGCTCTCGCCAGAAAGACAGAGACAGAAAGTGAGAAATCAAATCGCTTCTCCTCCATTCTCCTTTTGTGATCTTGGGCACGCGCACACACGCACCCGGCATGAGTTTAAACCACCGGGTCCAGAACTCGAACCGTGGTCGACTACATGGGAGTCCAGCAACATAGCCATTATGCTAACTGCTGGTCCCAGATCTCAGCCTTTTCATGTGGCAGGGAGGAGCTGAAATCAACAGTGTCGGAACACACCAGGCTCCTGTCCAGTTGGCTTTACTGTCTTCTAACGCATGCAAACAGTTCCCTGTGGCTTTCGGTGCTCTATTGTACCAAGTTCGGCATGATTCAAAGCAGCAGGCAGAGCCCTGAGTGCTTTGAGTCCATACTCTGAGCCTGATGTAATAAGTGAATGAAGAAATCTTGCTGATGAAGTGGCCCCTCTCCTGGAAGAGGGACCTGTCTATTTCCTCCTCCCATCACCTGAGCCTTAAACCTGCAGTGTCAAGCTGCAGCTGCACAATAATTAGGCAACTATTTATTTTTCACTGAGGCATCCGGATGAGGTTAGGGTAGGGCCTCTTGGAAGCCCCCTCTATTCAACTGCAATCAGTTTATCTGTTTCTAAAAGGCTTATCTTGGCTAGGGGTATCCAAGCTCTCGGGCAAATAGACACATTTCCACCTGCAGAAACACCCTACATTCCTACATTCCATGCATAAAATGGGAAGTGATATGAGAAAGAGACAGGAAAACCCCAGATAGGCAGGTCAAGATCACCTGGTTAGAAAGCAGAGATATTGCTGGACTATGAGCCTGCCTGGCATCTCAAGCCCACGTTATGGGGCTACTAGGCTGACGGGGGCTGCTTCCCGAGTTTGAATCCCACCACTGCCACTGCACATCTTTCCACAGCCACTGTTCTCTTCGTCTTCGGTTCAGCCTCTGCATCAGTTGGGGCAGGCCCAGTGACCCATGCACATCCACAGGGACACCACCAACTGCAGGGAGCACTTACTCAGAGGTCACTATCTCCAGCTCCAAACAAATCACGGCTATGCCCTTATCTCATGTAAACCTTAAAAAATAATCCCATCTTTATCCTTAATTCATAGGTCAGGAAAGGAGGCAGAGACAAGTAAGGCTCATGGCACAACAAGTTTAGCGACCAAATGGGGCAAAGGCAGGAGTGATCTCCTGCCTCCTACCTCCATTAGTACCTCATGTACCTCCTCCAAATGCAGGAGGTACATGTTTAGATCATCAATGAGGGTGATATAATTGGCCAAAGAAGTCCCTTCCAATTTTGAGTCTAGGATCCCAGAAAAATCCAAAAGCAGCACTGGGGCCTAGCTAGAGATCCCAGGAACCCCAGCACATGGGGCCAGGCATACAAGCACCCCACGGCAGAAGTGCTTGTATGGCAAAGAAAAAAACTTACATACCAACTACTCTCATGTCCTCGGAGAACAGATAAGTGACCTGTGGTCTGTTCACACAGAGGGCTAGATGAGCAGTGAAAAATAAACCACCCGGCAGGGGTCAACGGGGACTTAGCAACACGTTGTCAAGAGCCAAATGTGCTGCAATAGGATGGAATTTTTGCAAAGCTCCCAAGAAAGAAAAAGAAGTAGCAGAGTACTTAGGGATAGTCATGTACATTGGACATCTTTCCTATTTTTGTTTATTCAGCTGGGGAAGAGCACTGGGGTGTAAGGGGTGAGGAAGATGGGAAAGATGATGCAGTTCAAGTCCACCTTCAGGGGTCGCATCAGGCTCATAGGCAGGGTTAAGGGCCCTTGGCGTTCATCTACTGTTATGCCTCATGACGAGTCTGTAAGTGACATCTGTTATTTTGTAGGCATCAACAGCATATAATGAATTAAAGGCTGAAGCAACATGAAATTCACTCACAGATTCAATCATCCCCAAAATGTTTACTAGCTACTTATTTTACTGGCAGCTCAAATCCCTGAAGGAGACCCCGTGGAAGATGATGTGATACAGCGGAATTTACAGGGTCAGTGCACAGTGGCCCTGCCCCTTGCTGAATCTCCTCAGGTACATGAGGGCTGGATGCTCCCCTCCATATTTGCAAAATGGGGGCGGGGGAGGACAGCACCCACCTGTTAGGACTGCTGAAGGGCCGACAAGTTAACACCAGTAGCAGCTGCAGGAAGCCCCAGCACAGGGTAAGCCTGGCCTCCAATCTCAGGAGATGAAGACCTGGGGTAGAATAGCCAAGTGGTCAAGACTTACACTCTGCCCCTCTGGTATGATGGCCTTGGCTGAGTGTCCCAAAATGTGTGTGACTCACACCGAAATCACAGGCAACAAAGGAAAAATTAGATAAGTGAGACATCATCAAAATTGAAAACCTGTGTGAATCAAAGGGCACACTCAAGCAAGTGAAAAGATAACTCACAGAATGGGGGAGCACATATCTGCAAGAAAATACCTGAAAAGGGATTGATACCCAGAACACCTAAAGTATTCCTACAATTCAACAACAAAAATTTCTCCAAAGGAGACTCAGTGGCCAAAAAGCACATAAGAAGATGCCGACATAGGGGCCAGCAGGTGATACGGACTCCCACAAAGCCTATCGCAATTGGCGTTCCAGACCAGAGGCTTGAAAATTATGCAAAATGCATGTATGTGCATGCCCAAAATCCCAAGAGAATGAAGAAGGGATTATGGTGTGGCCATCCCCCTGAGGGTGAATTCTCACTTTCCTTCTCACTGTCTCTTTCTCTTTCCAGCAAGTGATCACACCCTATAGAAAAAACTTTTATAAAAAAAAAGAGAGAGATGTCAACATCACAATCATTAGAGAAACACAAATCAAAACCACAAAGAGATAAGAGATACTGTTAACAGACGGGAGAATGTCGAGCTGTGCTGTGATGTCCTTGGTTCTTTGGGTCCAGATCACTAAAATTAGAGATCTGTCCTTAGGCGCAAAATGAAACCGCAACCACAAATGAAGTAGCTTGAAGAGAAGGTTTAACAGGAAAGAAAGGAAAGTACACCAAAAAGGCTCTTGGGCGGGCAGATTGCCAGGTGGCAACTGCGCTTGATACTGGTTAATTATTACCTTTATTACTAGAGGTGATCATGAGTATTTCTTGGTGGGAGGTCCGTCATACTACCTCTGTCCTTCCTTTGAATTAGAATCCACGCGTTTTCTCCTGCGCTTGCGCACTTCTCTCACAGTTAAGGAATGAGGAATTTGATTACCTTATTGATCATGCCCGGTGTGAGCCAGGTTGTTTAATTAGACTACCTAATTAATTCGTCATCCTAGTGGGAATTAGGGCATTGACCTGGTGGGAATTAGGGCGCTGACCAAAACGCTTACTTGGGGATTAGGGTGTTGACCAAAATGCTGGTTGGGTCTTTTTGATAAGAGAAAAATCTAAGAATCATCCCTGTATGCTTCCCTCAGGCCCCAAGGAAGGAACATGGCAAATTGCCTCGCCCTCCTGGTGCCCGGGGCTAGGTGAGCCTTTCGCTTTTCTCTTAGGGCTGCCCGCTCATGGCTAACTACCGACCACAATATTAGTTCAAACATACTAGAATGGCTACTAAATATTTTTTAAAAAAGGAAAAACAGAAAACAACAATTACTAAATGTGAAAAATAGGAAGGCTAGTGTATTGCTGATAGAAATATGGAATTATGTAGCTACTATGGAAAACAGCATGGTGATTCCCTCCCAAAATCGGACACAAAATTACCATAGAAGTCAGAAATACCTGTGTATCCACGTTCACAACTGAATTCACAATAGCCAAAAGGTAGAAACAACCCAAAGGTCCACAGAGAGATAAATGGACAAAATGTGGTATGCAGAAAAAAAAAAATCTACCTTGAAAAAGAGTGATGCATCTCAAAAACACTGTGGCAGCGGCGGGCCCAGGCCTGAGCGGCCGGGCCTGCGCAGCCGGGGCTCTGCTCCGCGTTCCGCGGCCCGCTGCCTCTCCGGTGCTGGGTGTGTCCTTTCTCTGGCCCAGCGGGCGAACGGGAGGTGGCACTGGGTCCCGAGCACATTAGCCTGCTCAGGGCTGGCGTGTGGCCACCGGGCCTGTGCGTGCCCCCCCACCCCGCCTCCATCCCCGGCCTGCGGGCCAGCCT
>NW_006160026.1:495223-502086 GCF_000334495.1 Tupaia belangeri chinensis | reverse complement strand
GCAGAGGGTGGGGGATGGGGAATCAAGGATGGCAAAACAAAAGGCAAGGTATGCAGGACATAAGAATTGGAAAATTATTTGCTGAGAACATGTATGTTGATGTGCTTGATTGAGCCAATGCACAGTGTATTTTGGGTGGAAAATTCATTTGTGTGTTGTGATGGTGTATAGTGAATTAATGTAGAGAATGAATAAATTTAAAATTAAAAAAAATACACTATGGTAACTAAAATAAGCCAGTCACAAAAGGACTAATGCCTCATATGAGTATCTAGAGTGGTAAGATTCAGAGAGACAGAAAAAAGCAGTTCCAAGCAGTCTGTGGAATACAAGGTCCATTTCACTCTGAAAGGCCTCCGTAAAGCAGAAGCAGGGGCTTCGGTGATGTCCCACACCCAGCAGCCTTACGCCCAAAAAGGCATCTTTCATATACAGTAAACACGCTGTGATGATGCAAGAGGACTATAGACTGAACAGTGTAACCCCATCCTTTATCTTTTGGAGGGGGTTTTCTATAGAGTGCATGCGCTCGCCAGAAAGACAGAGAGAGACAGACAGACAGCAAGAAATCACCCACCGAGGGGGATAGCCATGCCGCAATCCCTTCTCCTCCATTCTCCTCTAGGGATCTTGGGCACGCAAGCACACGCGCCTGGTGTGAGTTTAAGCAACCAGGTCCGGGACTCAAACCGCGGTCGACTACATGGGAGTCCAGTGACATAGCCATTACGCTAACTGCTGGTCCCACCCCCATCCTTTCTTCTCCTCAGATTCTTGAGTTTCTGATGTAAAGAATAAGGTGCAGCCAATCACTCACCTGCATTATTTTAAATGAACCAATGTAAATTCCTGATGACTTATAACCTCCGTGCTCTTGCTCTTCTCTTTGTTATATAAACCATCTTTCTCGGTAGCCATTTCAAAGAGCGCATGTATGGGAAACTAGGAACTGGATCATCTCGCAGTCTGCAGGTGGTGCTGTGGTTAAGAGCTGGAATCCCACATGGTGGACTGCAGTTCTAGCCCGAGACCCTGTTTGAGCCCCAGACCCAGCCCTGAAACACAACGGGCACATGTGCATGCTTGTCCAGAATCCCAGCAGGAGTGTAAGGGAGAGGGGTCTGTGGCATGACCATCCCTACCAGGGGGCAATTTCTCATTTTCTATCTTTCTGTCTCTCTCTCTCTCTCTCTCTGGTGAGCTCACATGTTCTATAGCAAAAAAATCTATTGAAAAAAAAAGGGCGGGGGCCCGGGGGGGGACCAGCGAGTGGCGTAGTGGTTAAGGCACTGGATACTCGCACATGACCTACGGTTCAAGTCCCAGGCCTGGTGGCTTGCTTTCTCTCTCTCCCTCTCTCTCTCTCTCTCTGGTGAAATTACAAACAAATGAATGAGTAAATATTTTTAAAAAGTTTTTTTGCTCATCTGGGCTATTTGTCCTAAACCCTGGCTTCAAATAATTTTATTTCACTAGTGTCCAGACTTCTTAATAAGGCAAAAATAGAACGGCAGTTACGAGAAGCTGGGAGAAGAGAAACAGGCAGTTAGTATTAAAAGGTACAGAGTTTTGGGACCAGCAGTTGGCGTAATGGCTATGTCGCTGGACTACCCATGTAGTCAACCGCGGTTCATGTCCTGGACCTGGTGGCTTAAAAACTCACACAGGGCGCTTGTGCGTGCATGCCCAAGATCCTCAGAGGACAATGGAGGAGAAGGGATTGCAGCGTGGCCATCCCCCCTCTGGGGTGATTTCTCGCTTTCTGTCTCTCTGTTTCTCTCTGTCTATCTGGCGAACGCATGTGCCCTATAGCAAAAATCTCTCAAAAAAAATTTAAAAAGGTACAGAGTTTTAGTTGGAAATAATGAAAAAAAGTCCCGAAGATGGATGGTGGTAATGGTTGCAGAATAATGTCCTTACTTAGTGCCACTGAATTATACACCTAAAAATGGTTAGAGTGGCAAATTTTATCACAATTAAAAAATTTACATATACAGGGACCAGTAATTAACAGTGCTAGACTTCCACACAGTCGATGGCAGTTCTAGTCCTGGACCCGGTGTCTTAAATTCAAACAGGGCGCATGTGCGTGCGTGCCCAAGATCCCAATGGGAGAATGGAGGAGAAGGGATTGTGGTGTGCCCATACCCCCGGGAGGTGATTTCTTGCTTTTTGTTTCTCTGTCTCTCTCTCTCTCTGTGTTTCTTGTTAGCACAAGTACCTTATGGCAAAAATCGCTTTTAAAAAAAACTACATATACAGTTAGTTGACTCCACGTCCTTGGGTGAGGTGGCCCAATTCCATATGGCAGACCTCACAGTTCAAGTCCTGGACTCACAGACTTGAGAAACATGCCAGGCCCATGTGCGTACAGGCTTAAAATCTCAAAAGGAAGCAGAGGTGGAGGAGAAAAAATTGCAGTGACCATTTCTTATGTGGGATGTTCTCCTCTCCCTCTGTCTCTATATGCCTCTTTCTGGTAAGCACACAAGCCCTCAAAATAAAAAGTCAATGAAGAACAAACTGGACCCAGCTACTGTGGTGTATGATGCTAAAACACTGCGCCATGGTCTGGGATCACGTGGAGGCCCAGGTTGAATTCCTGGACCAACGTACCGGCTGGGAACAGTGGTGTGCACCTGTAATCCCAGCAACCTGAGAGCCTGAGGCAGGAGCTTCTCAAACTTGAGGCTAGCTGGGCAGCACAGTGAGACGCTGTCTAACAAACCAGCAGACATGGCAATACCTGCAGTCCAGCTGGGATGCGGAAGCACTGCAAAACCCATCTTAAACAATCTGTGCCTCGATCCCCACTGCTGTCAAATAATCACAGTAGTCACCTCAAAGGATTTGCCAGGAAGATTAAATAAGTCACAACCTGCTGCACAGAGTCCAGCATGCGGCAGGAGCTAAATAAACGACAGCAACAAGGAGGCACCAGCCACCCAGGAACTGCTCATTAACACCCAGTCCCACCCTCCTGGCCTGGGGAAGAGGTAGAAACTGCACATGTGAAAAGCCAGCTTACCCACGACAGCTCTCCCAGGCTGGCACAACAGGTAAACTCAGGGATCCCAAAGAAGTGCAGAGATGGTCCGTGTGTCCTCAACTCACGGGCGCCCTGAAACTCTTTTCTTTAGGGAGTAATGAGGAAGGCAGTGCTGTTGGGGGCCAAGCCTAATAAACCACGGGCAGTTTCTCCTCTCTCCGGGTCGGCTTTCGGCCAGCCTCCTAGATGAAGGAAAGCTCCCAGTTCAGGACAACAGACAGCGCCAACACAACATCCTTTCTGCAGGGGCCAGGAGGTGGTGCAACGGTGACACGTCTGGACCCATGTGGAAAGGAGCCTGGGTTCGCATCCTCCTTGATCAAGCCGGATGTGTGTGCCGGTGATCTGGGCTGGTTGAGACCAAGGGCAGAGCTCATTGGGAGGGCCCGTTAGGAATGCTGTCTCCGTCTCTTTAGAAAATAACTTTAAAATAATAATGATAATAGCAATAGTGTCCCATTTGCATGGCTCACAGTCCCACCGACTGGTGCATCGTGGTCCTTCGCTTTGTTGGTTCAGGGGTGACAATGTTTCCATTTGAGGAGCCAGGAGCAGCAGACCTGGACCCGACTTCCTTCCTGGCCTCCACCAAGGTGCTGTGCAGTGTGGGTTCTCAACCACCTCTGGGGGAGGCTGATTCCCTGATACCCCAAACACAAGGCCAGAGTTAACAGGTGCCCCCTAAAGTTGTTCTGAACTCAATTCCTCATCTATCAAATGCAGATGATGAGGAACCCCTGGACAGTCCTGACCAGGACTGCTGAGGTCAGACCTAGTTTTTTTTTTTTTTTTTTTTTTGGGTTAGAGAGACAGCAAGAGGGAAAGTGAGAAATCACCCCCTAAGGGGGATGGCCACAATACAATTCCTTCTCCTCTATTCTCCTTTTGGGATTTTGGGCACAGACACATACACACACACACACGGAATGAGTTTCAAGCATCCGAGTCCAGGATTTGAACCACAGTTGGCCATGTGGGAGTCGAGTGCCTTAACCACCACGCCACCTGCTGGGCCCCAATCTACATTTTTATCAGGATAATTCTGCCATCTGAGGATGTACTGAGAATCATGTCACAATCATTTGAAACTGAGATGATCCTCAGATTGACAGGAACTGGTAAAAACTGGGCTTACTGTGACCTTATCAGAAGAATGGTATTTGCGAGCGTTTACTCATGTAACTTTCTCCATGACCCTAGGATACAGGGCTGTTATTTCCATTTTACAATCCTGGAAATGGAGGCACAAGGACTGAAAAGTCATGCAGTTACTTAAGGGCAGAGCTGAGGCTCAATCCAGCCTGCCACCAACAGGGCAGAGGCAATAAAATAAAGGTCAGGCGGGCACTGCCATTATCCACATTGCGTAAACAGAGCCACACATTGCCTAAACCAGGACCTGCTTACCAATCCGACCGGGAGGGCACATGAGGTCTGCCCACGAAATCACACACGGGGAGCCAGGGAGGACACCCAGCCCAGCAGGGCCCCTCTCCCCTGCAGCCTTGAGGTCACCTCCCCAGTCTCACTACCTTGGATTTCTACTGATCATTGTAACTAGTTGACACACAGGAAAAACGAAAGCAAAAACAAAACTCTAGAAGTTGTTTATAACACTTAGGGAAATGACTTCTTTAATTTTCCCTTTTCTCTTTTTTTTTTTTTTTTAAATATGCTAGAGGGCACATAATCTTGCCAGAGAGACAGAAAGGAAGAGAGAAAGTAAGAAAGTATCCCCGTGGGAGTTTTGTCCATGCACGCACAGACACCTGACATGTTTTCTGAGCCACCAGGTCCAGAAGTCGAGCGGCACAGTTGGCCATGTGGGATGCGTCCACCTTAACCACCACACCACTGGCTGGCCCATTCTCCTCTAAGTTCTCTCCTCTTGCCCATTCTCTCCTCTGTCCAAAGATCAGATAAGAGACTGAGAAAGGGAAAAATAAACTAACTAGAACTAATGTAGAACCAGAGGCATGGGTAATGACATCTAAACTTAGCAGTCAAAATTGTCCTCCCCTTTTGGGTTTTCATAAAGGTGAGATAGGTAAGCTAGAGTGAAAATTTAATAAAAATTTTTTAAAAAAACTTCAGAGAAAAAGACTTCTATTTCCTGGAACTGTGAGGCTGCAGATTCAGAATTAACGGACTGGTTCCCAACAGTCTTTGCTGTCCGACCAGATCTATCAATGCCTTTTAATATAGCTATGTGAGGCTGGGAAACCAACCGACCTCCCCGAGCCTCAGTTTGTCCCCTCTGTAGTGCATGTGAAGCATCAGTCCTGGGCCCAGCCCAGCGGGCTCTCACAGAATGTCAGCCACTGCAGTGATCATATCAGTACCAGCGCTCCAAACCCTCAAAGTCCACCAGAGGCCGGAGTAAGTGGACCAATGCAGAGATAAGAACCAGGAATCAGAGCCCCTCTGTCCATCAGCCAGGTCTCGAGGCTCATTCTTCCCAGAAGTAGCTCCCAGGCCAACTGGACCTCAGCCTCCTGTTTCCCAGAGGATCCATCTATGCCACCTCCTCCCAGAAGCCTTCCCTTGTCATCAGCTGCTTCCTTCCTTGAACTCTAGCAGTGACCCGTCCATCTCTCTGAAGACCCCTACCTTACCCTGGCATCTTCGCCCTGTGCAAAATCATACACCTGTGTCCCCGCACTATACTCAGAGGGAGGGGCTCCGTCTGCTCACCTGCATAGCAACAAGCCTCACACTCAGCAAATGGTGGGTAACGGAACCAGACTGTTCACGTGTGGTTCTCATGTGTAATCAGTATGTGTTTACTATTCACATGAAGTACTATAGAAAACGTTCTTAAAACAAGCCCATAGAGCTTAATATCTATATGATATCATTTTATTAAAGCTACTGATACTACTAAACAGCACAATGCTGCCTTGTAACTAAGTGCCTACTACATTATCAACGCTGGCGTTCTCACTGTGTCTCAAAGGCAAGGACTGGCTCTAGCAGATCCTATTACTCATAGCTTTTCATTCTTCCCGACAGCCTCACACAGTTATGTATTAACTACCTATAGTTCTCGACCCTCATGTATGGAATCCCCCTTCTCACAACACTCAGAATGTAACAAACTGGAAAAAGCTGTTCAAAATAGAGTGGGTTTTGTTTCTTTTTTGTTTGTTTGTTTTTGTTTTTGTTTTGCCTTGGTAACTGATTGGTTTGTTTCTTTAAGAGGTTCTCACTGGAAATCAAGAGAAATCTGAAAATCGAGCTGTTCTCGGGCTGGAAATGAGCAGTGGCTAACCAGCCTGGAGGGCAAATGTCAGGGAACTGACCGGAAGCCACACTGCCCAGTAGTAGCTGGCCCACATACTAGAGACCTGCTAAACATCAGGATTCAAGAGCACTGACTTCCTCCAGAATGGCCAACACATACTAAGGGGGTGGAGAGGGAGGGGAAAGGGTAAGAACAGAGTGTTCTAGACTGGAGGAAGTGGTGACTTTTCCAGGCACACACAGCCTTCCACTAAAGCATGTAAGAACTGAAGAAGTGATTCAGAGTAACGTGACACACAAGAGTTTGGTTCTAATGGAAGATACGGAGTGTGTGTATGTGTGTGGGTGGTGGTGGGGGGTTGGGGGTGGGGAGGAAGCTTGCTCACTGCAGCATTCATTCAAGTCAATAACCAGTAGGTAGTACATACCCACCAGGACATGCCAGCTCCCTGCCAGGCACTGGGGTACAGAAAGGAAAGGCCTGGCATGTCCAAGAGGGGCGAGAGCAACCAGATGGAGCAGCTGCATGCACCTAGAGGCTGGGAGCCAACGGCACCGGGGCCACCGCTTG
>NW_006160026.1:479399-494684 GCF_000334495.1 Tupaia belangeri chinensis | reverse complement strand
CGCGCCCTATATGGAAAATCTCTCCAAAAAAAAAAAAAAAGAAAAGAAAAAAAAGAAAAGAAACTAAACTAAAAAAAATGGAAAAGCAGGAGAGCTTACTTTTTAAAGGCTTTTCTTCTCTCTTTTTTTTTTTTTTCAATTTGTCAGCAAGCACAAGCACTAGTCAGAGAGACAGAGGGACAGAAAGAAAGAGTGCCCCATCCCCCGATGAAGCATGGTCATGCCACAATTCCTTCTCCTTTAGTATTTCTCCATCCTGTTAGGATTTGGGACATGTATGCACACATGCCTGGTGTGTTTTTCAAACCACCAGGGCCAGGACTCCAACTGTGCAGTCAGACATGTGGGATCTGGCTCCCTTTACCACTAGACCAGCCCAAGATTTCTCTTTTAAAAGCAGAAGCTCAAGACTGGCAGGTGGCATCGTGGTTAAAGGCCCTGGACTCCCACATGACCAACTGCGGTTCAAGTCCCAGATCTGGCAGCTTGCTTTCTCTCTCTCTCTCTCTCTCTCTCTCTGTGTGTGTGTGTGTGTGTGTGTGTGTGTGTGTGTGTCCCTCTCTGGTCAAATTAAAAAATAAATAAGGTTAAATAAAATAATTATTTTTAAAAAGAGGCAGAAGCTCTGGCAACTTTGGATCTACCTTTTGTCATAGGAAAAGCAGAGGCTGGGGAAAATGGAGCAGTAATTAAAGAACAGCAGCCACCCTGGAGAGAGGGAACTGGCTGATTTGCCAACCTAGACACTCCCTATGGGATTCTCTCGGGCCCACCTGGTGTGTTTATATACAATAAAATGCTCACCCCCTAAACAGCTGAGTCTGCAACCCCTGACAGACTCTACTCCCCTACCTGATACCCCAGGTGTGAGCTGTGAGAACTCCTGTGAGTCCAGAGAGCTGGGATGGATCAGGCAGAAATGGGACACTCCACAGTTGCTTGGGGTAATGAGGGAATGCTTCCTTGAGGAGAGGACCCTGAAACAGATTCGTAAAACATAAGGAAGAAGTGGCTGATTCTCTCATTGCATAAGACGAGAGTCTTAGGAAAGAATCTGCAGGCACAAATCTTCTAAAAGAACCACTCAATGCAGACCAGAGGAAGACCTCGCACCCTACCTTCACTCGCAGCCTCTGGCCTGTCAAGCTTTGCTCTGATCCAAGCCTGCAGCATCCACAGGGCAAAAAGCACTCAGTCTACAGGCCAGTGAGGGCTGGCTTCTCACCTCAGCTCCACCCTTCATTCATCAACTCAATAAATACACCAGAGCCTATTACACAGCCAGGACTCGGCTAACAATGCATAGCCATTAAGCACTTATAAGCAGTTGTTTCAGGATGTGGTTTGCCTGTGAAAAGCTCACTCCTGCAGGAGAAGGGGAGGGGGACAGCAGGGTACCCCAATCCAGACAGGCCTGGAGCTCCTAGGTGGGAGTGCTAGAGCAGCAATAGCAGCTCTCACTGCTGGCCCCACAGGAAGAGCAGCACATCGTGGTCAAGGTGTCAGGAATCCCTGGGAGACAGTGGAAACCTCACCACTCTCAACTGGTAGCGGCCAAGGCAACTTCCGTGTGTGACGGTCACTGAAATGAAATAGTCCTCTCCCTTTCTTAGGCATCTCTGGTTTTTGACAAATCCTTTACTTTTCCTTTTTAAAGAGAGCCAACATGCAGGGAACATCTTTCTAGTAGAGAAAGCACACATGGAATATCCAGTTATGACAGCAAAAAAAGAGACAACGTTTGCAGGAGGAGGGAGAGACCAGAAAAGGGCTTGGCCAACTAGGAACTTGACACAGGGCAAGGCCAGGGGACAGCCCACAAGCCCCAGCACACCTGAGCTCCGTGCCAACCATTCCCAAAGGGCAGCCTTCTAGGACAACACCTCCTCCCAGGTGTTCTCAGGGCAGGCATCCCTGTAAAGGGCTAGAGGCAACAGCCAGGGAAGAAGCTCCTGGAGAAGAAGCCACCAGTCCCCACTGGCTTTCCCCACATGGCCAGGCTAGGACAGTCCTGCTCTGCTTGTGGGCTTTTCACAGCCTCAAACACAACGTTTTGTAAAAAGCAATACACCACACAGATGGGCACGATCCCTGTAAAAATCTCCTAGAGGGAAGATTGGCTGATGGAGCCCAAGGCCCCTGCTGGCCCAAGTCCATGAATCATTCCTTAAGTGGGATCGGGACTGTGGAACAAAGCCAGTCACAATAAACCGGAAGAGCCTCTGTGTTCTACAGCAGCTCTCGTAAATTCCAGGGGACTTCCCACACACAGGACCTTGCCTTTTCCTATTTCCTTTTGAAACAAAGGAAAAGCCAAGCATCCAACTAAAGGGTAAACGATGCCCTCTCTGTTGGCTAGAGTGTCTTCAGAAACTCCAGGCAACACCTATCTCTGACATACCACTTTAATCTCTCATTTCTGCCCCAGCTCAAAACCCGCAATAGCTCCCTGTTGCTTGCAGGAAAAAATTAAACCTCAGCAGTGTTTGGAAGACCCTGGGTTCCTCTTCAGGTCCACTTGGAACTCCTCAAACTTTGTCCTCCAAGCAGAAGTCTTTTCTGTCCTCCAAATGCTGCATTTCTACTCCTCTCCCTCTCCACTGCTCGAGCCAGAATCCAGCCTCTCTCCCCAGTTTCTGGAGCCTCCAGCTCCCATCACTGACTCTCCAATTCATCGTCCGCCTAAGAAAAAGGCCAATCAGAGAAGGCCCTGCCCCACCTGACTTGGTGACAGTTCACCCTAACTCTAGATGCTCACTGGGCTCCTGACATTCCAACAGCCCAGCCCTTTTCCTGCCTCACACACAGGGCTCTTTACCAACTGTATCCCTCCTTCTAACTTTTCTCAAAGAAACTTAATGAATCCAGAACTGACAACCACGAACACCTTGTCATATGTGATCCAAGTCCTTATTTCCTTTCTTTTTTCTACATGTTTATTTTTTGAAATATTTATTAAATGTTATTACTATTATTATTATGATTTTTAATCTGACCAGAGAGACACATGGAGAGAGAGAGAGAAAGAGGGAAAATGAGAAAGCATGCCACCAGGCCTAGGACTTGAACCGTGGTCAGCCATGTGGGAGTCCAACGCCTCAAACAACATGCCACTCACTGGCCCCTACATGTTTATAATAAAATTACTAATTTTATTTCTAACTTACATGTAATAATTATACATATTCATTTAGTACATTTTTTGTTGGTTTGGTTTGGTTTGGTTTGGTTTGGTTGGTTTAAGATAGTGGCCGAAAGGCAAGGGACACATCCACCATCTCTAGCACTCAGCATCTCTCATATTATATTTCTTTGTATGCATTTTCAAAATGTGTGACACATGTCAGTGTCTATATTATTTCATAAAGCATTAAAGGTAGGGTCAGCTCCATAGCACAGAAGTAAAGCCTGCTCAACAGAGGATCCATAGGATCCTACAGGATTCTGCGTCTCGAATCCCAGATCTGGACTGTGCGAGACGTGGTAGGCACACACACGAGTGCCCGGGTCCAGTGGGCTGGAGGACTGAAGGAAGAGGACTGCAGCATGACCAGGTCCTACTGAGGGTCTCTCTCTCCCCCTCCCCCTCTCTCTTGTACATGGAAAAGACAAAACAAAATACATTGAAGGTAAAACTAAAGCAAGTTTGGACCGCATGGAAAAGACAAAACGAAACGCATTGAAGGTAAAACTAAAGCAAGTTTGGACCCTAATCAACACCCCCACTTCTCTCCCCCTCCCTCCAGATGATGACGGTGAGTTTGCTACTGAACTTTCCAGCCTGTTTTTATAACATTCACATTTACCCGTAAGTGTCCTTAAGTAACAGAGTGTGAGCTGCTAATTAATTTACTGGGGAGCAGACTGTGCATGTTTTCAATATGACTACGCTCTGCTAAGTAGTCTCTGAAGGACATCACACACTCACCAGCCAAGCTGTGGGATCCTGGACCACACGGCCCCACCAATGCTCAAGTCAGACTTCCAATTTCTGGCACATTTAACACATGAAACATGTAGGTCGTAGAAACAACCCAAAGGTCCTTCAGCTGGAGGAGGGATAAGCAAACAGTGCTAAATCCATACAACAGAACACAACCCAGCCATAAAAACTACCAAACTACTACTGACACTGGCAACATCAAGGAAGAATCTCAGATGCTTTAGGCCAAGTGAAAGAAACTGAAAGTAGTCAAAATGTAGTGAAAACACTACGTACTGTGATTCTGCTTATGTGACATTCTGAAAAAGGCCAACTGTAAGGTGAGAAAACAAGTTGGTGGCTGTTACCAGCTGGAGTGAAGAGACTGACCACAGATGGCCAGGAGGAAATTAACTGTGTGGAGGGATGGGAATTATATTTTGATATGATGATTATATAATTATGTCACACATTAGATACGCATTGATCAGAACTCTTAGCATAGCATACTAAAAGGAATGAATTTTGCTATGTAGAAATCACACCTCAATAAATGTACCATTTAAATAAAATTCAGTCTTTTTTCACATTTCATCCATTTTGTTTTCTTCTTTCAACAACTGTATCTTTTACCCACTTTGCTATGAGGCTATTTTGTTGTCATTGTTTTTATTTGCTATTGACTTTTTTTTAAGAGTCTATTTATTAAAAAAATTTTTAAAAAGAGTCTATTTATTTATTTAATTCCACTTGTCACTATTATTTTAATTTGGCCAGTGAGAGACACAGAGAAAGCGAGAAAGCAAGCCTCTAGGTCCAGGACTCGAACTACAGTTGGCCATGTGGGAACCGAGCACCACTAACCACCACGCCACTTGCCAGCCCCTGCTATTGATTGACTTTTACAAATTCTTTGTAAGTTCTAGATGATAATGCGTTGTCATGAGTTATGTACATTGCAAATAGCTTCTGAGTCTTCAAGTTGGCATTGAGTACCACTAGAGCATTTGTTGCTTAGAGGTGCTTCTTTCTTTACTATGTGGCAATATCTATCCATCCTGGTTTTGGATTTGTGCTTTGCTCGTTTTTTTTGTTTGTTTGTTTGTTTGTTTGTTTTTGAAGAGCTTTTTGCTATAGGGCACATGCACTCGCCAGACAGACACAGAGAGACAGAAAGCGAGAAATCACTCCCCAGGGGGGATGGCCATGCCGCAATCCCTTCTCCTCCATTCTCCTCTTGGGATCTTGGGCACGCAGGCACACGTGCCCAGCGTGAGTTTTAAGCCACCGGGTCCAGGACTCGAACCGTGGTCAACTACATGGGAGTCCAGCGACATAGCCATTACGCTAACTGCTGGTCCCACTTTGCTCACCAGTCTAACTTCGACCAAGTGTTCTTGTCTCACTCACAGCCAGTTCCTCAGACAGGACTCCAAGTGCTAATCCCCTCACCCAGGTGAGCCATCCTGTCATGTTATTCTAGTTCGTATTATTTTATATTCCTGACAATAGTATCAGTTTTTCGTCTCTTCACTTGTCTCCCCCAATTAACAAGCAGCCACTTAAGAACGAGTACCACATCTACTTTGTCATGACTAAATAGTCAAGGCTAGAATAGCTCTTGGCACGCAGTAGGGGTGTACAAGATCTGCTGAATAAATAGGTGTGAATAAAAATCCAGTGCGTATGACAGACATATGTATGTGTCTAGCATGTAACATACTACACACATTAATGCCATGAGTGTTTCAGGACAGCGCCAAACATCCCACATCTCACGAGGAAACTGCAAGTTCAGTGTCTGGGCCATGTCCTCATGAACCATGTTATTTATCTCAAACTAAAAACATCAGAACACTCCAACACAACAATGCTAGGACAGGTGGTTTACCAAAACAAAGGCAGAAAGCCTGGCCTGCATTCTGTAAGCAGCTATTGGGAAGCTAAGCATCCCAGCCAAAAGCCTGACCAAGTAAACAATGAAATAGTTACTCAACGGAAATGATATCTACCTAATCAAATGACCTGGACGGGCCGGCCTGGTAGCCTGTAAGGAAGGCAAGATCCCACATGGCTGACCACAGTTCAAATCCCAGTCATCCCAGCCTCGGCAGCTTGGATAATTGTCAGGTATAAGTGCATGCACAGAAAAGGCCAAACTTCGGGTTGCAGCATGACCATCCTCCATGGTGGGGGGCAGATAGGGGACACTGGGTAGTGTTTTTGCTCTCTCCCTTGCTGTTTCTGTTTCTCTCTGGCAAGCACTTGCACCCTCTGGCAAAATAAATAAATAAAATAAAAGGGGACCAGCAGTTAGCGTAATGGCTATGTCACTGGATTCCCATGTAGTGGACCACGGTTCGAGTCCCGGACCTAGTGGCTTAAACTCACACCGGGCGCATGTGTGTGAGTGCCGAAGATCCCAAGAGGAGAATGGAGGAGAAGGGATTGCGGCATGGCCATCCCCCCTGGGGAGTGATTTCTCGCTTTCTGTCTCTCTGTGTCTGTCTGGCGAGTGCATGTGCCCTATAGCAAAAACCTCTCCAAAATCAAACAAATAAACAAATAAATAACATAAAAGACGTGGGCCAAGTATATATGATATTAGAGAATGCATATGACTTTACGGCAATGAAAAAAAATCAGGGTGGCAACATACACTCCACGATTACAACTCCTTACAAAAATAAAAGAGGACCAGCTCCATAGCCTAGTGGTTAAGGGAACTGGATCCTACATAGCTGACTATAGTTCAGATTTCTGCCCTGGTGCCTTGAAAAACATACCAAGCATGCCCCAGACCCAACGGAATGGGGAAATGGAGGAAAAGGGATTGTGGCATGACCACGCCCAGTGGGAAGTGCCTTCTCTCTCTGCCTCTCTCTGACAGTCATACCTGCCTTCTGGCAATTAAACAGATAAATAAATAAACAAGACAGAACAATGATTGTACTGACTGTATTCAACTCCATAAATATTTTTAATAATTTCCCACTGCCTGTCCAGATTTTCAAACATTTGTATTTTTCCTTTTTTTTTTTTTTAAGAATTATTTACTTTTACTTTTTCTTTTTTTAATCTGTCATAGAGTACATGCACTCACGAGAGTGGGGAAGAAATGAGAGAGCAAGTTGGCAGGTCTGGGTCTCGAATCGCAGTCAGCCATGTGGCATCCCAGTGCCTTAACCATCAAGCCACCTACTTTCTTCCTTTCATTTGAAGAAAGATCATTTAAGTTTCCCTGGTCACAGCTCTGTTCACGAATGACCTGGAATCCACAAGTCAGAAATGCCCTTAAAGACCACCTTTCTAAATGCAAGTCTGGGAAGTTACTCCTTCCAACCTCCAACAGCACCCACAGTTTGCAGGACCCAGCTGAAATGGCTTCCCCTTGTTCATTAAAGCTCTGACAGTGCTCTGTCTCTCCCGCCATCCCCTGGCCCACTTGCCTTTCCCTTGGCCACCTCAGTGGACCTGCTATCCCAGGACACAGATGGAGGGAAGCTTTGGCACTGCTCGTCCACGCTGAGACCAGAGACCCTGTCATCCTACTCCCCTCCTGGGCAAGGCCTGTCAGGATTTTCAGCCACACTGGACCTGGTTGGCTGTGGTCCCATTCAACCTGCCTTCCCTCTCTCCCAGCAGTTAGCATGGGCAGTTTGCCTCTCGCCCCTCCTGGAAGCTTCTTGAAGGCACAGATGGTTTCATATTCATGGCAGACTCGTGCCTGGCACTAGCTCTCCGTTCACTGAATGCCCAGCATGTCAGCGACACTGCTCTAAGATAGCGCTGTTAATGGAAGTGTAATTTGAGCCACATGCAATTTTAGATTTTCTAGTAGCCACTTTTTTAAAAGAATTGTTTATTTTATTTTATCTTTTTAAAAAATTTGACCAGAGAGAGAGAGAAAGAGAAAGAAGGAAAGTGAGAAAGCAAGCTGCCCAGGTCCAGGACTTGAATTTTGGTCAGCCATGTGGGAGTCAAACACCTTAACCAGAACACCACCTGCCGGACCCAGTAGCCACGTTTTTAATAAGTTACAAGGAACAGGTGAAAATAAATGTTTAATTGCCAAAGGACATGTGCACGAGAGAGAGAGAGAAAGAACCCCCTAATCAGGCATGGTCACGCAGTAATTTCCCCTTCACTTCCCCATCCTGTCAGGCTCTGGGGAACACAGCATACGGTATACTTTTTAAGGCTCCAGGGCTGGGATTCAAACTGTGGTCAGCCATGTGGGAGCTAGCTCCCTTAACCACTAGGCTATGAGGCCAGCCCCCAAATCATTTTTAATATATATTGTATTTATCCAATATATCCATACATTATCATCAGCATTAATCTCACTGATTAGTGAGGTGTCTTACACGCATGTTCACCCCAAGGCTTGGCAGTCCAGTGTGTATTTACCATGTGCACTAAGTACACACTGTATCAGTTTCACATTGCATGTCCCTAGCCAGGGAAGGCCAGTGGCTGCCATCCTGGCCAGTACAGGTGCAGAGGCGGGGATACCACAGCAGTGACCCAGCCACCCACTGCTGCAGCCACGTCCACCCCACATCCCGGACCAGGCACCAGCTTCACAGCAGGTATCTGCTGCTGCTCAGCCTTCTAACCCTCATTTCGTCTGTTCACACAGCAGCCACACAGACCATTTAAAAAGCCAAGTCAGGTGGAATTATTTTTATGCTTCAAACCTCTAAATGGCTCCCCATTTGACTGAGTAAAAAAGACAAAACTTTGGTGACCAGGAGACTCTCTGGAGAGCACCTGCACATGGGGCTCAGGGTTCCCATCGTACCAGTGCCCTGGCTCACGCCCCTCCCCCAGCCACTCCTCAATCCCGCAGGCCCACTCCTGCCCTCGGCCTCTATCCGAGCTCTTCCCAGGGCCTGAAGTGCCCATCCCAGACTACCTTTTTCCCCTCCTACAGGATGGGCAGCGGAGCTTGCCGTGATCAGCCAGCTCAATGGTGCACTCCGCAACCCACCCCCCCTCCTCTGCTTGGCTCTCAGTTTCCAGAGAACTTAAGACCCTGCAATGCACTACTCATGTCCTGGGCTACCCCCAGGTACAACGTGAGCTCTCCTGGCATGGAAGTATGGCCTTCGATGCATCTTTCTGCCTCCCCAGTACCTAGAACCATGCTTTACACAAGGCAGGCACACGATAAATGTGTGTTAAACAAGTGAAAATGGGTAAATTAATGGCTGCAAGCCCTCAGCCTTAGAGAGCTTACGCTTTAGTGGGAGGAGCCAGATTTAGGACATACCAGGAAGATGCATACTTCGGAGAACAAGGAAACTCATGAAGGCAAATGGAAGAAAGGGAGGTTGCAGTTTTATGAGGCAGCCACCAAACAAAATACTACTAATAATATGAAAAAACATAGCAGGCCAGTGGGTGGTGTGATGGTTAAAGAGGCTGGACTCCACAAGGTCAACTGCAAGGTTCAAGTCCTGGATCCAGTGGCTTGAAAAGCATGCTAGGCCTATGTGCATGCATGCCAAAATCCTAAGAGGAAAATGGAGAAGGGATTGTGGCATGTATCCCCCCCACCAGGGGGTTGAGGGGGTCTCATTTTCCCTTTCTCTCTCTCCCTCTTTCTCTCTTTCTCTGAATGCACCCTACAGCAAAAATACTAAAATAAACAAATAAAATTTTAAAACATAGCAAGGGGTCAGATGATGGGGCAAGGGAACACAAGCCTCTGTGAGTCTGACCCAAGTCGGAAGGTTCTGGGTTCACATCTGGAGATCTCCACGAACACACCAGGCATGCACATGCCCATAAGCCAGGACTGAACAAGCTGAAAATGGATTACAACATGAAGACCTGGTTTGGGAAGCTATTTCTCGCCCACCTTTTTCTCTCTCTGTCCCATGGAAGAAAGAAAGACACTATAAATAAATAAATAAATAAAATAGCAACCACCACTTCCATAGTAACCACATGTCAGGCCTGTGTGCAGCACCCATGTCCACCAATGCCATAGCGGCCATCAATGCCATAGCGTCAGGGCCCCTCTGAATTGGGGTTGGGTTTGCCTGGGCTGCCTCTGTCTGCTCTCTGGCTCTTCCCAGGAACCGCCCATCCCTAGCATGTGGCTTCAGATACAATAGAAGCTGTGGAAGAGCAGGGATTTGTGTGTCTCTCTGCTCCTCGCTGGACCTCCGGCAGCTGGAACAATGCACAGCACATGGCAACTGCTCAGTACAAGAATGAGTCCATCCGCCAGGAACCACAGAGCTAAAGTTAGAGCTAACTCACCAGGAAAACAGTCCTGAAGAAGAATAAATACCTGTGACGACAGCTGCTTTCATGTCTTACTCAAGGACTTCCTCTGTGCTAAGTGCTGCCCCATCCCTGGGAGGAGAACCTGTTCCCTCCCCTGCTAGGCAGCGGAGGAAATGGAGGAAGAGAGAGCTAGAGTGACTCGCAAAGGCCGTCTGACATCGGAGGAGCCTCCCTTCTGATTCCTGTCTTTTCTGAGACCCACTTCTGCAGCTTACTTGCTTTCTTATCTTCTTCTGCCTTCTATCAGCCAGGGTTTCTCTCTGATGCCTGCAAAGAGTTGTACTGCAGTCACTGCCATTTTATGAACTATGTAACCGGAATGTTGCTTTACACTTGAATATGTATTCAGAAACCACTACTCGATGCAGCCACAGGAAGTAATGGAACCCAATAATTGTAACAGTAATGATATTAGCCAACTTTTACTAAGTGCTTACATGAGCCCAAGCTGTCTGCCAAACACCTTCTGCTTACCGCCTATTTCCTCCTCAAGCTATCTGTGAGGTTGGTGCTTTATATTTCCATTTTACGGGCAAGGACACTGAGGCTTAGAGAAGGAAGTAACTCACCCAAAAGTAACCCAGATCTACACTGCCCAGCTCTCTTAGATGTCCCCAGATTCCTCTCTCTGTCCTCTGGTTTCCTTCTCATTTTTTAGTGTCCTTTCCCTACTCATTTTTTAGGGTCCTTCCCCTACAGGCAAGTCCCCAATTTCCTGCCACGTCGAGCATCAAAAATGGCACGGACTGTAGGCTGAGCTACTTGCTTTCTTGAAACCAAAGCTGTTCTCCACAGCCATTTCATTCAGACAGGGATGAGGCAGCAGACAACCTGCTTTCAAGAAATGTACAGTCAGCAATGGAAAAGAGGCAGGTAAACAACATCCCATAGTCTACCACCCCTGTAAACAGATAAAAGAAGAGGAAAAAGAGAATGAAAGACAGTTCAGAAGTCCGGAATGTAAACGTGAAGGAAAGGGCCAGTCCTGTGGCCTAGTGCTTAAAGGATTCAGATCCCACATGGCCGACCACAGTGTGAATCTCAGACCCAGTAGCTTGAAAAACACGCCAGGCATGTGCACGTGTATGTCCCAAATCCCAACAGGATAGAGACGTGAAGAAGGGATTGCAGCATGACCACGCCCCACCAGGGAGTGCTTTCTTTCTCCCTTCCCTTCCTGTCTCTGCTTTCTCTGGCGAACACATGTGCCTGCACTTGGGCAATTAAGAAAAAAGAAGACCGTTTCGGCATCATCTAAGTCCTGTGTTTTATGACCCAATGTTTTTATCTTTAATGACAGGGTTGGTAGGGGGCCACCACAATCTCTGTGATGCACAGGGTCTCTATAGACCTACACATGGTCAGGATAGAGGTGGGCCTCAGAGCAGCTGGGGCGGGGGTAGCAGTGTTCTCTTGAGAAGGGTGCTATCCCCCATGCCCCGGAAACGCTGATAGCAAGATCCTGGATACAGTCTTGGAGTGGTCTGGGTCACAGAGCCAAGCGGGATACCTGGGTATCACCTTCTGCAAATGATCACAGATTCTGCAGCAATGCTGAGGCTTTGGACTGTTACACAAGGCTCCTGCCCAGGGCCCCAGCCTTTCCCAATCCCTTTCCCAATCCCCAGCCCAGAATCTTTCCAGCACTCCAGCCCTCCCCCAGGGCCTTTTAGCCCCCCTGCTTTGTGGTCTGCTCTGCAAGGGCAGCAAAGGCCGACAGCCAGAGCAATGGGCGCCCTTGTGCACGATGCCCAGGGTTCTCCTTGCTCCTAAAGTGAGCTGGAAGGGTGGGGTGACACTAGCCTCCTGCTCCAGGCAAGGAGCAAGCACCCTTTCTTGTTCTTAAATTCACTGTCTGCCAACTTCCGGGGAGAGGGACAGTGTCCAACAGCCTTGGTCCAAGTCTCTGTGTGACCTGGGGTGATATTTTAAATCTTTGAGCTAGGAGCTCCTCATTGGAAAATAATAATAGTAATACTCCTATCTTATGGAATATAAGAAGAACAAATGAAAATGATCTATGTCAAGTATTTAGAACCAAGCCTAGACCACGACACGAACTCCATCATGGCTGGATATTTTAGGTGCCTCGTGGGGCTACAGGGAGCCTAACTGTGAAGAACACACTCAGCATGATAAACCATTTCAACTTTATGACATGCAGTTATTTGTTATTATTACTAATTATCATTATTACTGTTATTAGTTCCCTAGATTACTTGGGGCCAGAAGAAGAGAAGAAGCTGAAGCAGGCTCCGCCCACTGAAGGATCCATGTTGGCAGCATGATCCTGTCGGGCCTAGAGTTTCTGCCATCTTCTAGGAAGATACGGAAGAACTGTCAGCAGCATCAGCAATGGTCAAACATACTGCCAACGGCTGCTCTGCTTCCATCCTGGGTCAGAGTCCCACTACGGACACTGCGCACATAAAGGGTACAGGAACCAAGGTCTGAGACCACAAGGTGGGTCTTCACCTTCATGCTGGAACAAAAAGGGCCCCGGGGTCTTAGAGAGATCACAAATTAGCAATGAGGGAAAAAATAATAAAAAGATGTAAAATGTCATTATCTACCACCAACAATTTAAGAAAATGCACACTGAGGGCTGGCAGGTGACTTGACGGTTGGGGCGTTAGACTCCCACATGGCTGACCTTGATTAAGTCCTGGACCTGATGACTTGCCTTCTCACTTTCCCTCTCTCTGTCTTTCTCTGGTCAAATTTAAAAATAAAAATAAATCCCTCTTAAAAAAATAATAAAAGAAAATGCACACGAGAAAGCCCAGGCATCCACACATGCCATCTGCCACATGAAACCAGGTATAACCATTAGCAGGCTGCCAGACACCTGCCCAAAAAGCACAGACAGCTACTCTCCAAGGTCCTCAGCGTCTCTGGGAAAAGGTCGACCCGCCATTGGTCCGGCCAGATTTGAGGAAACTCACACAAAGAGGTCAGTCTGCCATTAGTCTAGCTGATTCGGGGACACACACACAAAGAGGAAGAAAGGAAGGGTGTCTTGTCGCCCAGGAGACTCCTTAGCTGAGCTCTCCTGGGTGTCCCTCGTGGCCCAGCGGAAGGCCCCCAACATGGCGAACACGGGCTCCAGAGCCAGCCAGTCTGCCTGGGGATGGCTCCACGTGGGTCGTGAGGATTCACCAGGGCTGCGGTCATCGCACAACGGAGGTCAGTTATTTCCGAACCCAGAGAACTCCCTCTTCCCAGCCCAGAAAAGCTCCAGTCACAGAAGCAGCATGGCGGGAGGGGGATGTGTAAGAAAGAGCAAAAGGAAAATCAAGCAGCAAAAGAAAGGGATTTCTTCTACTTCTCAAGAGAAACTGGTTTATGCAAAATTCTGCACTCGAGGTAGGCAAAGCAATGAGAAGCAGCACCCGCCCTAAACCAGGCAAAACAACAACATAACCACACAACGAACTGCCCCTGGGAGTTCTAGGGCTATAGCACGTGGCCCACAGGGACCCACAGGGACCCACAGGGACCCACAAGGAACCCATGAGGGCCCTGCCCGGCCTACCCATCACCAGAGCCCTGGGTGGATTCCAGGAGGGCCCTTTCTCTTCCAAGGCCTAAGACCACGAGGCAGGTCCTCACCTTCATCCCGGAACTCATCTCCCACAGTGGAGTCCAGACCACAGAGGTTTTTCTAAGCCATAGGTTCTATGTTTGTCCTTCTGCTGCTTCGTAAAGGCTTTTCTCCTAATAAATCTTTCAAGAAGTTCCACTCAGGCTTCCGAGGGTTGATGCAACCCCCTTCTCCACTGGTGAGACTTCAGAAAGATTCGCTATGACCACAGGACTGTGTCAAGTGAACAAGCCTCAACTTGTCGCAGCCAGTATGCAAAATAGGCCTGCAACATCCTATAACAGACATCACCGCAGACACAGCCCCAGGTCCCAGCTCCAGGCCCACCCATCACGCACAAGCACGCTTCCCCATGCTTTCCTCCTGGAGCAAATAGTTCCTGCAGCCACGACCCATGGTGGTGGAGTGGACCAGGAGCTGCTGGCCTCTCTCTGGAAAACATAAGGCCAGGAAAGAAACGCCAAAATCTCACTTCTCCCCCTAAACCCTCACAAGAGATTTGTCCTCTAATCTTCCAGAAAGGCCTGCCGTTCCGGGCTTAAATGCACAGACTCTTCCACTCCTGCAAACTATCAGGAAAATTCATGATGTATCCACACGGACACATGCTGCTCCATGGCTGCGCTTCCTGAAAGTCTACACCCAGACCACAAACCCTGGCATAAATAAAAGCACATTAGCTAAGGGAAGGCAAACCTAATTCCATCAACAAACCATCCGAAAAAAACTACCATGAGGAGGGTGTGGGGGCGCCTGGCAAACCTATCAATGCCATACAAAAGCAGAATAAGTTTCCAAACACAGAGTTAATGAGTTTTCAGAAACCACCTTCACCCAGGGCTTGGGGTGGGGGAGGACGGCGAGACGAGGAGGGGGGAGGGGCGGTCCAAGGATGGAGGGAGCATCCCACGTCTGCAGACTTCTAGTTTCGCAAAAGGGGGCCTCCAAACCACACGGGTGGCCCCAAATCTGTGCGGATTGGAGAAGGGTCTATTTTTAGAGATTAGGTAACATGCCTTTGATCAAGTACACTCATCCAGAATTACCTCTATGCACGGGCCATTCCGGGTCCCCCCCTTTCTCTGGCCCTCCCCTCCCCCATCCCTGAAAGCCCGAAGTCGCTGCCAGCCTCAAGTCTGGTGATGAGGAAAGTGCACGGTTACCACACACACCTCCGAATCCGAAAGCCCCTTTCCTCCATCGGACTACTCACTGCCCATCCCTATCCGCAAGGCCAGGGCTCGCGAGTTTCCAGAAACGCACAGGACAGAATTAGAACTTACTGGAGGCTGGATCCAGCCGGGTCTCCGCAGGTCACCGGGTACGCCAACATCCGTCCCGCGCGGAAATCCACTCAACGGGTGCCCAGGGGTGTCGGGGCCCATCTCTGCTCCCGGCTCCTCGCTGCTCCTCCGCGTCCCGGCCGCCCAGAGCTGCCGGGCCCGCGGGCCCATGTGCT
>NW_006160026.1:473877-478706 GCF_000334495.1 Tupaia belangeri chinensis | reverse complement strand
GAGGGCCAGATGGCGCGGGGGAGGGCGCGCTCTGCACTGGGCAGGGGCCTCGCTGCCTCCCGCCGGACCACACCGAGCCTGCGGGAAGCCATCGGTGATGCCAGCTCGCCTGAGCGCAGCGCTCTCCTTGTCCAAGCCCTCCCCACCCCCCAGCTTCCTGGAGACTAGTTTTCCCACTTTCCAGATGGGGAAGGAGAATTCGGTGATAGAGGGAGGACCCAGACGCTCTGAGTGGTGCAGTTCCCTCAGAAGAGCCCTGGTTTAGCTCCATCCTCGGGGGTCTTCCTGGGTACCCCCAGCATCCTCAGGCCTGGGGAGAAAAGACAAGCCTTTCCCGCCTCCTTCGACGGCTCGCGATGCCCCCGGGGGCTGGGTTGCAGACCCGTGCAAGGGTCGGCTGTGAGCGCGGCTCCCTCCACTCGGGCAGATCTGAGCCACGCAGGGTATTAAACTCGCCGCTCAAAGGCCCGGTAGTCCTTCCAAAGGCACAAGAGGACCCCTGCCCCCCGTGGGGCGCGTTCTTCTCGTTTTCTCCTACATAACCCCGAGACTGGACAGATGTGAGAAGCTGCCTCCTTCCAGATCAACATTTACTGAGCGCTTAGTGGGAGCCGGGCCCCAGGCAGAAGATGGGGAGAGGGTGTGAAAAAACGAGCTGGACGCAAACCCTGCCAGGAAGACACAGTCGGGCAAAAAGTTGGGCTCTTGAATAAATGGGTGATATAAGTATTATGGGACGCCAAAGGGACACCACATCCCACATTTCAACCTTCGGGCTGCGGGGGCTGGGACAGGGAGGGTCTTCGTCTCCTTCCTCTGTGTGGTGTTCGTATTCCTCCCTCTTCCCCCGGGCTTCTTCCAGCGTGGCTGGTCCTCTTCTCTTGAAAAGGAGGGAGTGGATCTTCAGTTGATGCTCCAGTTGGTACCGCGCATCTCACACTCCCATTCGTGAGAGCACCTGTTTGGACTTGGCGTCCCGCGAGGAGGCTGGACAGGTGCCTGGGTATTATCACCTACCTTTTCAGATAAAGAAGGTGATTGCAAACCTCTGCTTCTGTACACGGTGCTGTAGGAGTCGCCAGGACTTAGTCCTTTCACTGCTCGCACAGTTTTCCAGGAACCAAACACTGTGACCTTGAGGAATCACAGTTCTCCCCCTGGGTGCGGATGGCCATGAGAGGTCCAGCTTCTAAAGACAACCTCGGACCGACCATAGGCTGGGCAGACGCCGGCAGCGCAGAGGTTCAGGGCTGCAAAGACACCCGCGCTCCCGTTCGCTTTAACTTTGGCCAAGATTCTGCCTCACTGGGTCTCTAACTCTGCTGTGCTAATCTTAGATTCCACTTCCCTCCCCCCCCACACATATTAAAATTCGTTTTTTAGAATGAAATGTTTCAGTAAAAGCATAAAAGAAAAAAATCGTATTTTAGCATCTCTACATTCAAAATAAACGTTTTGGTATATAACTGCTTCCATTAAAAAAAATCACTTTTATTCTTCAAAAGTGATACCATATTATGAAAACACTATTCATGAATTTCAAGACAGTTTGCATCAAGTTAAAATCGTACTTTAATTCTATTTTCTCTCGAACTTTCTGAAGTCCTTTTGAGCATCTTAACATATTGAGACTATGCAGAAAAAATATATAGAAAACAAAAAATGAGGGCCAGTTTGTGGTGTGGTGGTTAAGGTGGCTAGATCTATATTATATAGCCAACTGTGTGGTTCAAGTACCAGACCTGACAACTTGAAAAACACACTGGAAGTGTGTGTGTGTGTGTGTGTGTGTGTGTGTCCAAAATCCTGAAAAGTCTAGAAATGAAGGAGAAGAAATTGAGGCATAAACATCCCCCATTGGGGGGAGGGGATGCTTTCTCTCTCTCTCTCTCTCTCTCTCTCTCTCTCTAGCAAACACACATGCCCCTTGGCAATTTTTTTGTTTTTTAAAGAGAGGGAAAAGGAAAACCTTATCAAACAGAAATAACTTTTATGACTATTAGATAAATCCTACACATCTTTATAGGCCTGGATAGGTATTGTGATATTGTTCTAGTTCATACTATATCTAATAACAGAAAATACCAGAAACTGGGTAATTTATTTAAAAAAATAGAAATTTCTTCAGCTCATGGTTTGAAGGTCCAAGGTCCAGGTCACCTCTAGTGGGTTTTCCTATTGGTGGCTCCACATGGGCATCAAATAACACAGGGACAGGAATGTTCATCTCTATGTGCTCTTCATGTGTCCCTGGGTTTTGCATTTTTGTTTTTTTTTAATTTTCCCAGAAGGCTCACGTGCCCACCAGAGAAACAGAAAGAGAGAGAGAAAGCACCCCCCATTGGGGGCACAGTTATGTCACAACTCCTCCATTTCTCCATCTTATCAGGATTGGGACATGCACGTGCACGCACACACACACATACGTGCACATGCACACACATGCGCGTGCACAAGCACATACCGTGTATTTTCCAAACTACACACCACATATTTTCCAAATAACAGGGACCAGGATTCAAATTGCCTGGTCAGTCATTTGGACTCCTGCTGCCTTAACCACCAGGGCATGAGGCTGGCCCTATCCATATATCTCTTTTATAATATCCCCTCTCCTTATAAACCCACCAGAGGCCAATCATAGGTCCCTGCGCTACTCATTTAATCACACCCAAAGGCCCCACCTTAATCCCCTCACAACCAAATCCCAGCACATGAATTTTGCGGGAAACATCTAAACCATAATAGATATTGATATCGAGATATATGAATGAACAACAGATTTGACTGATAGATGAGAAAAAACTAATTTATTTTAAAATGTTAATACTTCATAGTTGCTATTTTTACATTTAAAGTATCTTTTCTTTAATGTTTTCTTTATTCATAATACAGCACGTGCACACACGCAAAAATGACAGAGAAAGAGAAAGATGAGCACCCTTCACAGGATCACACCCCGTTCTCTTCCTGCAGTCCTTCAGCCATCTAGATCTTGGGCACCCACGCACGTGCCCAGTGTTTCAGGCTGACCAGGCAGGGGATTCACACCACGTGAACGCAGGGGATCTGACAGGACATTATTGCTCCACCGCTGAGCTACCCAATTTTCTTTTAATAGAAGAAAAGGAAACTAACACAAAACTAAAGCACTTTTACATAATTCTTTACCACATGAGAGAGATCATTTCCTAAATAATCCTACAGAGGTCCAGAAAAGAGATGACAGAAAACAATAGAGTGAAATAATTGTCTTTTATTGGTAGATCTTTTTTTTTTTCAGTGATTTTTGCCATAGGGCATGTGTGCTCACAAGAAAGAGAGAGACTGCCACGCCGCAATCCCTTCTCTTCCATTCTCCTCTTGGGATCTTTGGGGGAACGCACACACGCGCGCCCAGTGTGAGTTTAAGACGCTGGGTCTGGGACTCGAACCATGGTCAACTACATGGGAGTCCAGCGACATAGCCATTACACTAACTGCTGGTCCCTGTAGATCTCTTTATGTTAGAGAGTGGATAACTTTTCTGCTATGACATTAGCACATTTCTTCCAGCTGCCTTTATTCACATCCTATATTTGCTAGTTGTGTTACTGTCTTTCAATTGCTGCTTGCCATTCTATAACTGTAATTCTCATGGTTGTTTGTATTGGATCTGTAATTCAATCGTTCCAATTCCAGCCCTCTCCTCTACTTCTGCTTTCTTACCTACGAAATCCATCATTCCTTTATCAAACATTATCTACCTTCTGCTATGTGCCAGACACTGTGCTAGTCTCTGTGACTATGTGGACAATAAGACAGGCAAGGTCCTGCCTGTTCTTGTGAAGTCAGTGTTTTAGTGAGGAGAGACAAATTAGCAAATAAGCAAGATAATTTCAACAGTGATCAATGCTATTGAGACAGTCAATCCGGGTGAAAAGCTAAAGCAGGATGGAGCAAGACAGGGACTATCTCCAGATAATCGGGCCTACAAGAAGAAGCCAGCCATGGGGCCTGGAGAGAGTGTTCCAGGAAGAAGGAACAGCAAGGGTGAAGGCCTAGAGGCACACAAAAACAAGATTATCAATCTTCAACAAAGGCTTATTGAGTCAGACAGGCTGACAGTTGCAGTCATCATTTCTATTGGGTCAAGAATCACATGTCCTGAGCTCGCCATTTTATCTCTAGCACCAGCTCAGCATATATATAAGGGGACTTCAAAAAATTAATTGAAAAATGAAACTAGGAGTCAGCCAGTAGCATGTTAAGGTGACTGAATTCCATGTGATTGACTGCACAGTTTGAGTCAGGACAGGGCAGTTTGATAAAAAAACACCAGGGCCCACGTACAATTGTGTGTCCAAAATCCTGAATGGAGGAGAAGGCGCTATGGTGCAATCATCCCTTTGGGGGAGTCTTTCTCATTTTTCTCCGTCTCTCTCTCCGGCAAGTGCGTACACTCTATAGCAAATTTTTTTGAAAAAGAAAATAAAAAGAGGAAGTGTGGCAGAGAATATGTGGGAGAACAAACCCACCAGACAGACATGTCAGTTCCTTACAAACCCTCAGGCTTCAACCATGGGAGCCCCGTGGTGATCTTAACCCTAATCTCCCAAAGGTCTCCCCTTTCAACAATGAAGTTGGACTACGTTTTCACTCTCTTCATCCCATCAAGACCAAAACTTGACACTTGACCTTCTGGGAGACACATTCAGATGACAGTAGTCTTCTGCTTTCCCCCTGACCTCCAGGCCTTGGAGTCTGTTTGCTGGGGCTCCCATCCTCCCAGATGCTCTCTCGCCAATATCTATGCGGTATGAGGTCCTATTGATTCATCCACCCACTCT
>NW_006160026.1:465402-473846 GCF_000334495.1 Tupaia belangeri chinensis | reverse complement strand
TCAATCATCATTCTGGAATAGCTTTCTCTCCCTCCCTTCTGGGTTCTGCAGCAACCGAACCACTCCCTTTGAATTTAATTTCTCCACACTGATAGCTTCTAAATAGTCTCTCCAAGTTTATCTTATAAAGACACAGGTTTCTCTCCACTCTAACCATGCAGGATCTAAACATCCCATCTCATTAGCTTTTTTTTTTTTTCCTCCCAGAATGTCCTTCTTTATCTTCATCTTAGGCACATGCTCACCAGAGAGACAGGAAGGAGAAGGAGAAAACACCTGCCCCAATGGGGCATGGTCACACTGCTCTCCTTTCTCCTCACTTTTCCATCCTATTGGGTTTGGAGCCTGCACACACATATACCTGGCATGTTTTTCAAGCCCCCCACAGCCAGATTCAAATCATGGTTGGCCATGTGAGATCCAGTTTCCTTAGCCACTAGGCTATAGGACTGGCCTTAGAATGTCCATTTATAGGGATCCACTGTACTCTGTCTTCTGTGACTTGGCCCCAGTCTCTCCTCTTCCAGGAGCACTTCTTAGAATAGCCTAGGCTTCATCTTCTTTCCCCTAGGACTCATGGTCATGCTGGCTTCAGCCCACCTGGCAAACCCCAGTTACTATTAAGTCAACCTTGTCTTCCTCTTCAGCCTCTGAACAGCCCACAGGTAGAGACTGTTACAATCCTCAGTCGTCAAGTTAGACAGTCAAACTGAGGCCCAGAGTACTCTCCGGTATTGGCTAAGCAAACAACCTGCAAGTGGCAGAACCAGGACTTAAAAACAAGGCACCTGTGTCCTCAATAGTCCAGTTACTCCTGAGGTAAAATGAAGCCAGGATGGTGTATTTCCACCAGCAGAGATAAAGCTTGCCAACCTTCTGTGAATTACTGCTTCCTGGAATCACATGGCTCCTCCACTCTCTCTCCATCCAAATACTCAGGGCCAGCAAGAGCATCTGGTTGATGTCAGAGAGACCTTAGAAGTTTCCTTTTATGACCAGTTGATTTCACTTACCATGACATCCTCAAGGTTCATTCATGGCATAGTGTATTTCAGAATTTCCTCCCTTTAAAAGAGATTCCTTCTTCTTAAAAAGATTGGATAATATTCCATTGTGAGTATATCTCATGCTTTGTTTATTCAATCATCCATCCATGGACTCTTGGGTTGCTTTCACCCTTGGGCTATTGTGAATAATGTTGCTAAGAACCACTAGGACTCGGGGCCAGCCCAATGGCATTAAGTACCATTGTGAAACCATCACCCCACCCATCTCTGGAACACTTTGCATCTTGCAAAACAAAAATTCTGTACCAAATAAGCACTAACTGCCTACTTATCCCTCCCTCCAGTCCCTGGCAGGCACCATTCATTCTATTGTCTCTCAGAATTTAACGACTTTAACTATCTCACTGTAAGTGAACACAATTGTGCAAATATCTCTTTGAGACCCTACTCCCTTTATACACCCCCAAATTGAAACTGTTAGCTTAGCAATTCCATCTTTAATTTTTTGACAAACCTGCATACTGTTAAGATATTTTAAGCAAAGTTTTGTTTTGAAATAATTTAACATTTACAGAAAACTTGCAGACACTACAGAGAGTCTCCAAATACCCGTCACCAAAGTCCCACTAGTGTTAAAATTGTCCATGTTTATGGTAACATTTTTTATTAGAAACCAATGTTTGTATCCTACTGATAACTAAATTTTATTTAGATTTCACTGGTTTTTCTATTAATGTCATTGTTTTTCCCAGGATCTTATCTATAATGCGACATGATTTTCGACGGTATTGAAGTACTGAAGTATGTAATGGTAAGGCATTTTGGTAAATGTCCATCAGATTGTCTGGTGGCTTTCTGTTGTTTTGTTAACTTGCTAGAGAACATGTATGCTCACCAGAAAGAGATAGGGAGGAGAAGTGAGAAGCATCCCCCCATGAGGCCTGGTTGTGCGGCACCCTTTTCCTCCATTTCTCCATCATTTTGAGATTCTGGGCACACACTCACCCATGACATGACCTTCAAACCACTGCGTCCAGGACTTGAACAACACCATCATGCAGGATCCAGCCACCTTAAACACCACACTGATAGCTGGCCTTCATGGCTTTCTGATGATCAAAATCTCAGGTTTTTTATCAGCAAAATGGGGACTAACATATTTCCTTCATAGGTTAGATGAAATTGAGTGAGCTATCATAGTTTAAGACCGTACCTCGGTGGGGCTGGCAGGTGGCATGGTAGTTAAGGTGCTGTCTGCCTCTCTCTGGTGAGGCCAAGTGCCCTCTAGCAAATTGGGGGGAAAAAATCCTTCCTTTGAAGACGAAATGTAACTATAAGAGGGTTGAAAATACAGGCTCTAGAGTAAGATGAATCTGCATTTGAATCTATAACCTGTATCAACTTGCTGTGCCTCAGTTACCTCATCTGTAAAATGTTTCTATTAGGTCACAGAATGGTTGTGAGAATAAAATGAACCAAGTCATTTAGAACCCCATGCCTGGCACTTTGTAGGCACTTCAGAGATGTTAGAGTTTATTAATTTCAACAAGCTTCTTACATGGGCACTTAGCGGAAATCTTTATAGTCTTTGGATTTTTTTATGATTAGTAATGCACAGATGAATATTCATTATTAAAAATTTCAGAAAAATGTAGAGAAGATTAAAATTGTCTAGAATACTAGTGACTAAGATATCTACTGCTAATACTTTGACTTTTTTGGATCTTTCTTAAATATATTCTATATTTAGTATGTAAATGTAAATTTATTTCATTTTCTAAAAATATATCATATATATTTCTTTGTAACCTGATTTTCTTCCTAAAAGTTATTTATTTTTTATTATTCTTAATCAAAGCATAATATTTGTACATATTTATATAGTCCAGTGTAATTTTTTGGTACATGAATACAATATGTAATGATCAAATGAGAGTAATTAACATATTAAACTTCTGAAATATTTATCATTTCTACATGTTGGGAACATTCAAATTTTCATTTAGCTATTCTGAAATATATAGTAAATTATTCTTAGCTATAGTTAGCTTTCTGTGCTATAGAACACTAGTGCTATAGAACTTATCACTCCTAACTGTAATTTTGTATTTATTAACCAACATTTCCCTTCCTATCCCCTTTTCACCCTTCCCAGCTTCAAGTAACTATTCTACTCTTTAGTACTATGGAGACAACATTTTTTAATTTCTTTCTTTTTTTTTTTTTTTTTTTTAAGATTTCTGTTATGAGTTGCGTGCATTTGCCAGAGAGAGAGACAGTGAGAGGGAAAGGGAGAAGTCACCCCCCACCCCCCAGGGATTGGCTGTGCCAATTCACACTTTTACTTATAGTGTACAAGTGTTCCTTCACTTCGTATTCTTGCCAGCACCTGTTATTTTTCATCTTTTTTTAAAACAGTCATTTTAACCCAAGTGAAGTGTTATCTCATGGTGGTTTCGATTTGCATTTCTCTGATGATTAGTGATGTTGGCCACCTTTTCATGTATTTGTTGACCTTTTGTATGTCTCCTTTTGTGTGTCCCTTGTCCAGTTTTTAACTCAGGTTACTCATTTTTCTTGGAGTTGCCTGCATTTTGTATATATTTTTAATATTAGTCTCTTATCTTATGGTTTACAAATATTCTTTTCCATTATATTGGTTGTCTCTTTACTCTGTTGCTTGTTTGCTTTCCTACATAGAAGATTTTTAATTTGATGCATTTGCATCTGTATATTTTCACTTTTGTTGCCTGTGTTTTAGAACCATTGCCCAGATCAAAGAAAAATGAACATTTTTGAAATGCTACCTATTGACAAATTATTTTTCAAAAGGGTTTTTCCTGTGAGCTTGCATATTTCCCTGCATTTCCAACCCAAGTGTGCTTTTTCCTTGGGGAAGAAGGATAGATTCCAGTTAAGTAGGAAAGAAGAAAAAGAAAAGCATCCTATTTTTGTTTTAATTGCATGTTGGTTTATTACCAAGAATGAATATTCACACTCTTTTTATCACTTTATTGCTAATTTTTTATGAGCATATTTTGCTTAGGTCCATTGCCCATTTTCCTGTTTAGTTGTTATTTTATATTCTGGTGTTTGTTGACAATATTAAGTCTACTTATTTATCTTTTCTATTAAAAATCAGTACATGTTCACTATTAAATATTCTGTCCAGTCCAGCAGATGTCATGGATGCTAAAGCACTAGATCCCACATGGCCAGTTTCACAGTTCAAGTCCCAGACCTGGTGGCTTGAGGATCATGCTGGGCACATGTACATGTGTGCCCAAAATTCTAGACAGAGACAGGAGGAGGAGGGATTGCAGTGTGGCCATACTCCTGGGGAGTGATTTCTCACTTTCTCTCTCTCTCTCTCTCTCTGTCTCTCTTTGGTGAGCACATGAGCCATATAGCAAAAGCTAATATATATATATGTATATATATATATATATATATAAATAATACACACACACACACACATGCACACATACATACATATATACACACTATCCACCATAATTACCATTGTTAGTTCTGGAATATATACCCTTCTAGGTATTGACATACATACACACACATACACACACACACACACCACTCCTACATTTTCCTTAAGAAAGTAAAATCAAACTACATACATTATTTGTATTCTGCTTTTGTCATGATTGCCATGACAGTACATATATTTCTACAGCATTATTTTTTAATAGTTCCACAGCATTCTTTTGTAAGTCTGTATCATATTTTACTTAACCAGTACCTTATTGTGAGAAGTTCATCTTGCTTGCAAATTTTCATTATTAAACACAGTACTTCTACAGACATCTTTGTGACTAAATCTTTGCATATGTCCTTAATGATTTCCTTAGGGTCAATTCTCAGAAGTAATTTCTGGGATATTAACACTTCATTTGCCATTTCAATTGTAAATATTTCTCCCTCGTGTCTTACTTCCCTTTTTATTTTGTTTATAATGGGTGGTTTTAGACATACACTTTAAGTTCACATTTACCTGTCCTTTAATTTAACATGTATTCCTACTGTTTTTACATTCAGAAAATCATTATTCATCTTGTGATTACATTTACCTACTATAGGATATGCTTCGGTTAATGCCCCAATATCCATTCCACCCAGTGATTAGTCTAAGTGTAGCACGTAAATCTATTTCCTTTGCTGATGAACAGTTCAGTAATGGATTGACTGATCTATTTCTGGGCAAATTGCATGTAAGATGAAGGTTATTGGAGAACTGTTGTAAAAACTTAAATAATCCTAAGTGAGAGACAAAAGAAGATATCATTGGCCAGCCACAGCAGTGATGTGATTTTAATGCAATGATCCACAATTTTGAGGCCATATGGCTTGCATCCTGAGATTTCTTCATGCACACCAGATATGTGTGTGAATATTCATAATCCTGGCTTGTTCAATCTGGGGGTACAACTGTGGTGTGAGGACCTCGAGGGAGGCATCTCTCTCTCTTTCTCAAGAAATAAATACATAAACTTTTTTTTAAAAAAAGAAGAAATTATTCTCTTAATATAAAAAATTAAAAAAAAAAAAACAATTTTTGCTAGAAAGCATGTGTGCTAACCAAAGAGAAACAGGGAGTGATAGAGAGGGAAAATGAGGAAGTGATCCCTTCCCATGGGGGATGGTCATGCCACAATCCCTTCTCCTCTAAATCTTTTTTGGGAATTTTGGGCAAGCACACATACATGCCCAGTGTGTCGCTCAAGCTTCCAGGTCCAGGTCCAGACAGTCAGCCACGTGGGATCCAGTTACTTGAACCATCACACCACTGTTGGAGACCGTAGTTACCCTTAAGAGTGCTTTCACATATATGTGACAGAAAATTCTACTAAAAGTAGTTTGAATGAATAACCTCTTATACATCTCCTAACCAGTACTCAGCAGCTCAGTGTCATCAGGTCAGCATAGCCGTGATTTTCACGGCCTTTTCTTTTTAACTGTGAGGTGGCTGTTGTAGCCTTAGCATCACATGCATGGCTAAAACAGAAATAAGTAAAAGGAGCAGCAACAGCTACATCTGACCCTTTCCTTAGAAAAAGGACAAGTCAATCCGTCTGCTTTGCCATGTGTGGGAAGTTTCTTTTAACCTGAGTGGAGTTCATGAGCTCTCTGTTGCTCCTCGATGCTGTGTGAGGGAATTGTAGGGAGGACGTGGCGACACCTGGATTCTGAGAGATGGAAGAAGCTTGGGAGACTAGAATATTAAAGATCAGTATCAAAATGTCAAGAAAAAACTAAGAAGCCTCATTCTATAGAGACCATATAAATGAAAAGAAGGTGGAGAAACCATAAGTCCTATGACAGACAACCACCTGAATGAGCAAAGTCCTCCTGAATTGAAACCGTATGAAGGCAGTGCAAGTGGGGAAGACTTGATTCATTCCTATCTCAAGAGGTCTACTAGAGCTCCAAGAGGATGGAAACCATATAACTGTAAGGAATATGCAAAGAAGGCACACAGACATAAGCAAAATAGAAAACCCTTCATTTCCAGTGAAACTGTGGGAAAAGGCAAGGGGTCACAATATGGAGTTGGACCTTGTAAGTGCAAGGTATGCTGGAAAAAGAAAAAGGACAAGTCTTCTTACTAGCCCTTGGTAGACTTCCTCCTTAGCGAAAACCAGCACATATTTGAAAGTTAACACAGCACATATTTGAATTTTCAACCTCCGTAGCAAAGGCAGCCCAAGGAGGAAAGAGATTCGGACCTGGACTTGCATTAACCAACCAATGGTATCTGCCTCAGTCAGCTTCTGTTCAGGTTTCTGGTGTGGTGTGTGAAAAGCATCTTAAATGGAAGATTTAATTTTTTCTCCTTCCATTCAATAATTGTCTTAATGGTTTCCTTTTTTACTTAGGAATTTTTTCATCTGTCTGAAATTTAGCTTTATTAGATTATAGAATGCTGAAACTTTCCTTCTAGGAGAAAATAGGAACCTCAACAGTACCTGGGAATATTAAAATGCATATTTATGCAGCAAACCCTGCAAAAAAGAACATCAACCCTGAATGTTGATGTTCTCAGTCTGTGTTGAAGAACTACCCAACTGGTTTGACTGTCCAGTTGAGGAAAACTTACAGCACTCTGTGGCTGATTTTCATTCAGACCTGGGCAACTTAGCACTTTGGTCAGGGTAGTGCTTCTGAATTTCAGGTTGTGGTCTCCATTCTAATTCAGTCTACCAAGTTCTAAGCTAGAGAAACTTTATAGCTGCAGCCTATACCCATAGAGCTAGAAATGATCTAGTCAGGTGCCTTCCACAGGAATGAGGTTCTTCAAAGGAGACATTAAGTTTGAGGCACTGAAGATGACTCAAAAAAATAGAGATCATTGCAAGAAAAAATTTGCCTCCATTAATCAAGCATTTCAGCTCAATCAGCTACAGTATGTACATACATGTATTTATTCTATGCATGCATTTTTATTGAAAAAAAAATCTTGATGCAGGATATAGTAAAGCATGTATAGCTTTTGTGTCAGAGAGCATCACAGTAGAATCTATAATGATCTTTCACCACTAATCTGAGTTGGGTCAAGCCTCAGCCTTCTTTTCTCATAAACAACGAAAATGATACCTGCTTCACTTCAGGCTCATGAGGCTAAGATAAGATAAACTCCTAGAAATTGACTTTGTCCACATTGCCCAATCTACATGTGATACTTTTCTTAATAGCACATCTCGATATTTTCTTGATTAGTACTACTGGATATGTGATTAATTAATGAATGATCTATTGGCTATCGCCTTCCTCTCACTGGAACATGAGTGCCAAGAAAGAAGGGATCTTGTTTATCTTATATAGAGAAGCTATCCCCTGAGCCAAGCAGGTACTCAGTAAAATTTGTCAAATATTTATAGACTGAATATAGACCCTATGGTAGGGTGTGACAGCTGACAAATATCACTCTGTGAATGTTTATTCTTTAAGCTTTTCCCAGGAGCTAGGTAGCAGATTGTAGAATAAGAATCAAAATCTCACCATCAGAAAACTGAGTTATTGTTTCAGGTTTCCTAGGGCAGAGCTGTGTGTTTTTAGAAAAATTACTTCCCTTCTCTGTACTTCTGTACCTCTATTCTGTTTCTCTCTCTCTCTCTCTCTTTTTTTTTTAGAGGTTTGGCCATAGGGCGCATGCATTTGCCAGAAAGACAGAGAGAGAGACAGAGAAACAGAAAGCAAGAAATCACCCCCCAGGGGGGTTGGCCATGCCACAGTCCCTTCTCCTCCATTCTCCTCTTGGGATCTTGGGCATGCACACACACATGCCCAGTATGAGTTTAAGCCACCAGGTCTGGGACTCAAACCGCAGTTGACCACAATGGAGTCCAGCAACATAGCCATTATGCCAACCGCTGTTCCCCCTCTATTCTGTTTTTTTTTTTTTTTTTTTTTTTTTTTTCTCTT
>NW_006160026.1:446192-464455 GCF_000334495.1 Tupaia belangeri chinensis | reverse complement strand
CAGTTGAGGAAAACTTACAGCACTCTGTGGCTGATTTTCATTCAGACCTGGGCAACTTAGCACTTTGGTCAGGGTAGTGCTTCTGAATTTCAGGTTGTGGTCTCCATTCTAATTCAGTCTACCAAGTTCTAAGCTAGAGAAACTTTATAGCTGCAGCCTATACCCATAGAGCTAGAAATGATCTAGTCAGGTGCCTTCCACAGGAATGAGGTTCTTCAAAGGAGACATTAAGTTTGAGGCACTGAAGATGACTCAAAAAAATAGAGATCATTGCAAGAAAAAATTTGCCTCCATTAATCAAGCATTTCAGCTCAATCAGCTACAGTATGTACATACATGTATTTATTCTATGCATGCATTTTTATTGAAAAAAAAATCTTGATGCAGGATATAGTAAAGCATGTATAGCTTTTGTGTCAGAGAGCATCACAGTAGAATCTATAATGATCTTTCACCACTAATCTGAGTTGGGTCAAGCCTCAGCCTTCTTTTCTCATAAACAACGAAAATGATACCTGCTTCACTTCAGGCTCATGAGGCTAAGATAAGATAAACTCCTAGAAATTGACTTTGTCCACATTGCCCAATCTACATGTGATACTTTTCTTAATAGCACATCTCGATATTTTCTTGATTAGTACTACTGGATATGTGATTAATTAATGAATGATCTATTGGCTATCGCCTTCCTCTCACTGGAACATGAGTGCCAAGAAAGAAGGGATCTTGTTTATCTTATATAGAGAAGCTATCCCCTGAGCCAAGCAGGTACTCAGTAAAATTTGTCAAATATTTATAGACTGAATATAGACCCTATGGTAGGGTGTGACAGCTGACAAATATCACTCTGTGAATGTTTATTCTTTAAGCTTTTCCCAGGAGCTAGGTAGCAGATTGTAGAATAAGAATCAAAATCTCACCATCAGAAAACTGAGTTATTGTTTCAGGTTTCCTAGGGCAGAGCTGTGTGTTTTTAGAAAAATTACTTCCCTTCTCTGTACTTCTGTACCTCTATTCTGTTTCTCTCTCTCTCTCTCTCTTTTTTTTTTAGAGGTTTGGCCATAGGGCGCATGCATTTGCCAGAAAGACAGAGAGAGAGACAGAGAAACAGAAAGCAAGAAATCACCCCCCAGGGGGGTTGGCCATGCCACAGTCCCTTCTCCTCCATTCTCCTCTTGGGATCTTGGGCATGCACACACACATGCCCAGTATGAGTTTAAGCCACCAGGTCTGGGACTCAAACAGCAGTTGACCACAATGGAGTCCAGCAACATAGCCATTATGCCAACCGCTGTTCCCCCTCTATTCTGTTCTTTTTTTTTTTTTTTTTTTTTTTTTTTTTTACCTATATAACAAGAGAATTACAAGGAGATGATCATTTCTAGCTCTCACAGTCTGAGTTGTAGTGTCTTTCCTGGCAGAAGATGGAAACTGGCCAATAACTAGAACTACTGCCAATAACTAGGCTACTGGAGCTGAATGTGACTTCAAGTTCCCAACCTATCCACTGTTTTGTGCATGGATTGACATGTGCAAGGTCATAGAACTAGCTATAGACCAAGCCAGGACCAGAACTAGGTTTCTTAACTCTCAGTGTCTCCTTTCCCATTGTGTAGGTTTCCCGGGGACTTTCTCACTTTTCTAGATATACGCATGTCCACACATGTCCACTGGGTTTCAGTCCTTTTAAGTGCATAGATACCATCTCTGGGAAAAACTAAGGGTATTCTAGTGTACACAGTTAAGAAATGTTAGACGAATGGTCTCTTCCAACTTATTTATTTTGAGAGAGATTTTTGCTATAGGATGTGTGTGCTTATCAGAGAGACAGGGAGAGACAAAGAAACAGAAAGTAAGAAATCACGCCCTGGTGTGGGGGGGGTTGGGGGGGAATGGCCATGCCGCAATCTCTTCTCCATTCTCCTCTTGGTGTTTTGGGCACTGACACACACACACCTGGCATGCATTTTAAGCCACCAGGTCTGGGACTTAAACTGTGGTCCCAACACATTTACCCATAATACTATTTGGGAGTCCAGAACCTTAACTACCATACCCCCCACTGACCCCCCAATTTAACCATGATTAAACATTAACCAATTCCTTTTAGGCATGCGTGGCCAGTTCACACTGTTTCCCTGTCTTCTTTCAGCCTTGATTCCTGGAATCACCATCTTCCTGTCTTTCTTTGCTTCTCTAAACTTTATCCATCCCCATGTTTCGACTCAGTGGTTTCTCAGATCCAAGGGTTTTGGAGAAGTAGAATCTTTTCTGTATACTGTACTCATAGGTCTTTGTGCTTTGGTCTTAGGTGAAACTAGGGTAACTGTAATTCACATGTCTTTTCAAATTTGCTCAGCCCAAAAATCGATGTTGTGTGGTCATGACACTGAATCTGAGGCCAAAATGATCTGGATTCACATTGCTTATACCACTCACCAGATTTGTGATCATAAGTAAGTTACTGACCATGCAGATCCTTGACTTACTTTGTTTATGTATTTTAAGAATGGGAAGCCAAGTGAGATAGCACATGCTTAGAATCCCAACTAGTCAGGACCAGCCTGTGGTGTAATGGTTACATTGCTGGACCCCCATGTAGTCAACCACAGCTTGAGTCCTAGACCCTGAGGCTTAAAGTTCATGCCAGGTGCATTTGTGTGTGCCCAAAATCCCGAGAGGAGACTGGAGAAGGGATTGTGGCATGGCCATCCACCCTAGGGGGTGATTTCTTGTTTTCTGTCTCTCTCTGTCTCTGGTGAGTGCATGCACCCTATGACAAAAATCTCTCTCTAAAAAAATTTTTTTTTTTTTTTTACCTATATAACAAGAGAATTACAAGGAGATGATCATTTCTAGCTCTCACAGTCTGAGTTGTAGTGTCTTTCCTGGCAGAAGATGGAAACTGGCCAATAACTAGAACTACTGCCAATAACTAGGCTACTGGAGCTGAATGTGACTTCAAGTTCCCAACCTATCCACTGTTTTGTGCATGGATTGACATGTGCAAGGTCATAGAACTAGCTATAGACCAAGCCAGGACCAGAACTAGGTTTCTTAACTCTCAGTGTCTCCTTTCCCATTGTGTAGGTTTCCCGGGGACTTTCTCACTTTTCTAGATATACGCATGTCCACACATGTCCACTGGGTTTCAGTCCTTTTAAGTGCATAGATACCATCTCTGGGAAAAACTAAGGGTATTCTAGTGTACACAGTTAAGAAATGTTAGACGAATGGTCTCTTCCAACTTATTTATTTTGAGAGAGATTTTTGCTATAGGATGTGTGTGCTTATCAGAGAGACAGGGAGAGACAAAGAAACAGAAAGTAAGAAATCACGCCCTGGTGTGGGGGGGGTTGGGGGGGAATGGCCATGCCGCAATCTCTTCTCCATTCTCCTCTTGGTGTTTTGGGCACTGACACACACACACCTGGCATGCATTTTAAGCCACCAGGTCTGGGACTTAAACTGTGGTCCCAACACATTTACCCATAATACTATTTGGGAGTCCAGAACCTTAACTACCATACCCCCCGCTGACCCCCCAATTTAACCATGATTAAACATTAACCAATTCCTTTTAGGCATGCGTGGCCAGTTCACACTGTTTCCCTGTCTTCTTTCAGCCTTGATTCCTGGAATCACCATCTTCCTGTCTTTCTTTGCTTCTCTAAACTTTATCCATCCCCATGTTTCGACTCAGTGGTTTCTCAGATCCAAGGGTTTTGGAGAAGTAGAATCTTTTCTGTATACTGTACTCATAGGTCTTTGTGCTTTGGTCTTAGGTGAAACTAGGGTAACTGTAATTCACATGTCTTTTCAAATTTGCTCAGCCCAAAAATCGATGTTGTGTGGTCATGACACTGAATCTGAGGCCAAAATGATCTGGATTCACATTGCTTATACCACTCACCAGATTTGTGATCATAAGTAAGTTACTGACCATGCAGATCCTTGACTTACTTTGTTTATGTATTTTAAGAATGGGAAGCCAAGTGAGATAGCACATGCTTAGAATCCCAACTAGTCAGGACCAGCCTGTGGTGTAATGGTTACATTGCTGGACCCCCATGTAGTCAACCACAGCTTGAGTCCTAGACCCTGAGGCTTAAAGTTCATGCCAGGTGCATTTGTGTGTGCCCAAAATCCCGAGAGGAGACTGGAGAAGGGATTGTGGCATGGCCATCCACCCTAGGGGGTGATTTCTTGTTTTCTGTCTATCTCTGTCTCTGGTGAGTGCATGCACCCTATGACAAAAATCTCTCTCTAAAAAAAAAAAAAAAAAAAAAAAGAATCCCAACTAGTCAGGAGCCTGGAGTAAGAGAATAATTTTGAAGTCACTCTGGGCAATATAGCAAGACACTGTCTAAATAACAAAGGTAGGATTGAAGGATAGTAATGTCTATTTCATAGGGTTATATTGAAGCCTGAATGAGGCTTTGTGGGCTTTGTGGGTTTAGGGAACAGGCTTGGCCTAGGCTGTTCATTTTTTTAAAAAAAAATTTTTTAAGAATTACTTATTTAATTTTATTTATTATTGTTATTTTAAATTTGGTATAGGGTACATGTCTTTACCATAGAGAGACAGAGACAGCGAGAGAAAGAGTGAGAAAGTAAGCCACTTAGTCCAGTACTTGAACCACTGTTGGCCATGTAGGAGTCCAGTGCCTTAACCACCATGCCCTCTGCTGGCCCCAGGCTGTTCCTTTTTGACTATAAAAGTCCAAGGCAGATACTCAAGTGGTGAGACAGTCTTTCTAGACAGTCCCTCAGGACTCTAGGCTAATGACAATTCTGCCTCTTCAATATGCAACTTCTGGGTTGTCTTGGGTGTGCCATCACAATAAGCCTGTAAGGGAAAAGGGCATGAGAAGTGAGAATAGGTGGGGTAGTAGTTTGTAGGCCAGAACTGCAAGCTGTTCCCATCATATTTACCCATATTACATTTTGTCAGAACTCTGTGACATACTATGTGTTCCCCAAAAGAAAAAACAGACTTGATATTCATGTGGCAGTCTCTGGCATATTTCAACCACTCATGTCTGTCTCCTTCTGTGTTCTAGTCTGTTCTGTTGCTAATAACAGAAAATACCTGAATCTAGGTAATTAAAAAAGACTAGAGATTTATTCAGCCCATGCGTTAGAGATCCAAGATCCAAGCACTTCATCCTGTGAGAGTTTTGTTGGTGGTGGGTAACACAGCAGAGGGCAAAAGTGAACGCGTTCGTGTCTCTGTGTTTCCAGTTTTAGTCCCTCTTCTTATAAACTCAGAGAGCTTCAATCTGAAGAACCCCACTCTGATTACCTTAATCCTAATCTTTTACCAAAGGCTCCATCTTTCAACACCATTGCTGTTTAAGTTTTTACTCTCTTAATTGCTTTACAACCAATTTCAGCACATAAATTTTGGTAAGACACATTCAAAGCATAGTACTTAACAGTTAAATTTTATATGTTGTAGCTTAGATATCTTCAAATAGTTCACCACAAGTTCTCTGTTTTGCTCTTGGCAAATGAGAAGGGATATACTGATTATTGAGCATGGGTTATGTGTTGGTGCAACAGTCAACTTTTGCTGCAGCGACAAACAGCTCTAACATTTTTGTGGTTGGCAAATTGCTTTCTTGCTCACAGATGTGCAGTTTAACTGTGGTTGTGCATGACTTACTTCAACGTATCTGCTCATTACTGAATCTGACATGATGAATAAGCTCATGGATGGGACATGTTGTTCTCACAGCAGAGTATATGGGCAGAGGAGACATTACCAAACCTTGAACATGTATTTAAAGATTCTGCTCAGACATAGCATATATCACACTCATTCACAGCCCATTCATCAAAGGAATTATCATGGCTAAGCCCAAAGTCAGTAAGCACAGAAGCATATTCTACCTTTAGCAAAGTAGGGCAAGAATGAGGAAAAACAAATAATGTGAACAAACAATAAAGTTTATCAACCTATTGGTATCTTAGCCAGATTTTGGATCAAAGATGTAACAAATACTATTTCATGAATCCTAATTTTGCTTGCCAGAAAGTAGGTTTCGAAGGAGTTAAAACATGCTTAAGTGCTCAATGGTTGATAAGTAGCAGAACCAAAATTGAAACCCAGGTCTTCTGGACTGCAAAGCATAAGTCTTTACCTTGCTCCTCTTTGAGGAGTCACAAGAAAACTGGCTCAGAATGGAGCTTTCATGTTTCTCTGTGAGTTTCTTTCTTTTTCCAGAAACAAGAACAAAAATAAGCCTAGGAGTTATTATGTTTTCACTCTTGTCTCTCCTACTTTCTCCATGCATTCCTGTAGCTCTCGATTGCTCGGTTGAATGCACCATGAAAATATTATATGTTTAAGATGAACACCTCCTACATGAAGCCAGATCTGATATCTGCACACAGCCTTTGGCCCTCTGGGGCTACTCTTGTGTCTAATATAGGAACTGCCATGTCATGTTAGGTTTGACTATAGAAGTTGGTGCTTTTATTTACAATAATGTGGTCCTTAACCAGTTTTTTTTTTCTTTTTTTTTTTTCTGGAGAAGTTTTTGCTATGGGCACGTGCACTCGCCAGACAGACAGAGAGAGATAGAGAGACAGAAAGCAAGAAATCACCCGCCAGGGGGGATGGCCATGCCGCAATCCCTTCTCCTCCATTCTCCTCTCAGGATCTTGGGCATACACGCACACATGCCCGGCGTGAGTTTAAGCCACCAGGTCCAGGACGTGAACCGCGGTCAACTACATGGGAGTCTAGCGACATCGCCATTACGCTAACTGCTGGTCCCCCTTAACCAGTTTTTTTAAAAAAAATCTGTGTAGAGAGTGGTCATGCTTCCTTTTGAGCTAATCATGAAAATACGAGTCTTCCACTTTGGAAAAATTTATACCTACATGTGCCCACAAATTCAGTGGTCTGTGGATTTTCAGTGGACAATATGGTGTGCTATTGGCTACAGAGCACAGATGCCTGAGTTTGTGTTTTTGAAAGGCAGGCAGGTTTACCACTATACCACCAATGCTCGGTATTGTTGTAGCCCCAACAGCCAGCACAGAGCTTAGAGCCTGAAGTAGGTCCTTAGTCCATGTTGGTTGAATAAATGAATGGGCGAACTATAATACAACTTACATAGGGCTTATTATTATTACATGTCAGGCACTGTTTTAAGTAATTTGTGTGTGTGTGTGTGTGAGTTACCACATTGAATTGTTGTAATAACCTGTGAGGGAAACATTCTTAGTAATCTCAAATTACAGAAAAGAAAATCAGGGCATAAAAGCTTCAGTGGTTTGCTTTACAGCACTCAGTTAATTCCAGGGCCCATAATTATAACTTCTACATTGTAAGGACAATGAGGTAAAGCATTTTCAAAAAGTGTTTGTTTGTTTGTCTTTTTTAAATTTGCCAGAGGGCATGTGTGCCTGTCAGAGAAAGACTGAGAGGTGAGGGGGCACTCCCCAATAGGGTGTGATCACACTACATTCTATTCTCTATCTCTCCACTCTCTTGGGATTTTGGGCACTCAAGCACATATGTCTGTCATGTTTTTCAAGCTGCCAGGGCAGCCATGTGGAGACAGGCTCCTCTAACCACCAGGTAATGGGGACAGCCCTGTTTTGTTCCTATTCATTGAGCTTCACCTGATATCTTTTGAAAATCTACCAGGGACCGGGCATTATACTGGGTGTTTCCAACTCAAGCTCTAAAGTAATACCCCACTTCCCCAAGCCTTGAACGTAATCCAAGTCAAATAGAAGTTTCTCTTAGCTCTTCTTACCCATTGTGAGGTCAAGATTGAGCAATTCTGAGTTCTTGAACAGAAGCATTTTCTTATAAATGGCCAAGATTAATGAGGTTGATTTATCACCTTCTTAAATACATTGACATCAACCCTGAATATCATAAGCTGGTTGAACTGGCCTATCTGGTACAAAGTCTTTGATGCCTGATCAGCTCAATTTATCTAGAACAAACAAAACCACGTGCCCATCTGTCATTGAACAAACCCAGAGAAGCTGATTGCTTTTACATTGTCATTACGGAATTTCCTGGCTCCTGAGAAAATTATGTAAGCTAAAGACAGTGGCTGTGGTTGGAAATACCCGTCAAGGGAACATCTCATTTCTGCTCCTTTTGTGTTATTGAATTAGACACTTGTCCCTCAGAGTCTGAGTTTCTTATCAGTGAGATGGAAGAACTGTAGAAGGAGCTCTTTAAAGTTCTAATCTCCAAGCCAAGGTCCAGCAGAACTTACTAGTGACACCAGAAGCTAAGAGAAAAGCATGGAAAAGATTCTCACTCAGAGCCTTTGAGCGTTAATGACCCTATTAACACTTTGATCTTAGACTTCTGGCTCCAGAACCATGAGACAATAGGTAACTGTTGTTTAAGCCACCCAGTGAGGGATACTTTGTTAAGGCCGTCTGAGCAAATTAATACAAGGATCTTGCACATTTAAATAAGGAGATGGGGAAAGACCTTACAGGGAAGGTAACTTTAGGGGAGGTGAGGGAGTGAGTTATGTGAATATCTGCAGTAAGAATATTTCAGGTGGGAGGAAGAGCAGTTACAAAATCCCTGAGGTGGCAGTGGGCCTAGCATATTTGAGGAATAACAAACGTGTTCATGTGGGTGGTGGAATCAGTGAGAGAGAGGAATGAATGCTAAAATCAGGGGGTAAGGAATCACAACACTATGTTAAGTAAGGTAAGAGACAATAACCTGTAACATGCAAGCCATTAAATATTAGCAAGTGAGGAGTGACATGCTATGACTTCATTTTTAAAAGGGTACAACTGGCTCTTGTAGGAGAGGGTTCTCTGATGTCAAAGGTGAAAGGCGTAAGGCAGTACTTAGCTTAGACCAAGGAGGTATGATGGTGGATAAGAAGTGATCAAAATATGGAGAATATGAGAGCCTTCAAAAGGCTTGTGAACAAATGGAGTTACAGTGTGAGTTTTGTTGGTACAAAAACTTTTGGAATCCATGTAGGGTTTTCCCCTAATACCCATTTTCCATGAAGTTTTTGAAGACTGCACACTCAGTCATAGTAAATATGTCTTGGAAAGCCATAACCTTGCGAGGATATCTAGATCTATCTCATTCTTCCCTTTTCCCCATCCATTCTCTGACTCCATTCCATTGAACATGGTCTTATACTTAGGTTGAACTGTACAAAAATGGACATTTTTGAACATTAAAAAAAAATAGTGGCCGTTTCAGATGTTTAACCTCAAACTTCTCTTGGATTTAGCCCCAATTCCTGAGAAAAAGGAGATGTCAAATTGCACAAGGTGGAATTTTTACCATCCTAGTTGATGGGAGCCTAAAATACAAAGTATGTTGTAGGAAAATGAAGAAGGTCGTGTTTCTTACATGGCAGATGATTATTGGACTGAAATTTATACCTGTGGCATGAGGAGGCTCATCCTGGATTGCCTGACACCTACATGGCTGCTGTACCATAGCCACTGATGGACAGTCTGTGAGCTGAGTCAGTGAACCATGGTGGCCCTCATGAGAGCTGAGGTCCAGCATAAAGGAGATTCTCAGCAATTATTATTAACCAAGAGTGTTTTCACATATGTGGGCAGGTTTCAGCAGAAGGTGGTACCTTTCTCTTCAGAAAGTGGTCTTCTACAATGGAGGCATCACAGTTTCTATAACTATTGCCAGGTGGCTTCTGATTTTTTTTCTAGTATGCATGATACTGCAATGAATACCTTTGCATGCTTCAGGAGATTTTTCTATATTTTTCTTTTCGTTTTTTTAAAAAAAGTTATTTCAGTCTTCGTAAGAGAGAAAGAAATTTTTTTTTTTGCGAGAAAGTCAGGCACCCCCAACAAGGTTTGCATGCCACAATCCACACCTGGCCCCACCCAGCACAGATCCTGGCACACCCACATTCAGCACGTTAGAGAAGCCTCTGGGTGTAAACCCAAAGCCTTCTCATGTGATCAGCCTCATGGAGTGTTGCATTACTATTGCAACATCTTCTGATCCTTTTTTTTTTTCTTTTATTTTTACTTTTATTTTATTTTTCGCATCATTTTAATGGAAAACTTCTTAATTGCCAGAGGGTGTGTGCACTCACCAGAGAGACAGAGAGAGAGAGAGAGGAGAGAGAAAGACAAAGAGATAGAGAAATGGAGAGGGAGAAAGTAATCCCTCCCTCCATGGGATATAGTCATGGCACAATCCTTCTCCTCCATTTCTCCATCCTGGCATGATTTGGAGTATGCATGGGCATGTGCCTGGAGTGTTTGTCAAGCTGCTGGGGCCAGGATTTGAACCTGTGCAGTTGACCATGTGGGAACTGGTTCCTTTAACCACTAGAGCATGGGGCCAGCCTGAGACCTTTTCTTTTTCTTTTTTTTTCAGACAGAGTGTTGCTCTGTTGCCATCCTTCTGCCTCAGGTTCCCAGCTAACTACAGGCATGCAGCACCCTACCAGGCCTGTAGGTTGGACCAGAAAGGAAACTCAAACTTGTTATGTGGTCCCAGCCTGTGGAGCAGAGAATCTTAGCAGCATGCTACTGTGGCTGGGCCACACTTTTAAACATACAGAAATACACAAAAAGGATAATACAGATCTATTGTGTAGGTTCATCAAATTCTGCCACATTTGTTTATATTTATGGCTGAGCTAATTTAGAGTAAGTTACAGATACTCTTCTTTTTTAACTCTTAAATGTTTCGATATACACCTCCCCAAAACAAGGACATTCTTATAGCCACAACACTATATCCACATTTTAAAAATGAAATAATAATGATATATTCAAAATTTCCCATCTGTCCTTCGAATAGCTTTTACAGCTATGTATTTCTAAAGCCAGATCCAATCAAGGACAAGACTATGAGTCTCTTAACCTATGAGTCACCTACCTCCTTTTTCCTGTAACTTTGACTTTTTGAAGAAATCAAGCCTGTTGGTGTGTAGAATATCCTACATTCTAGACTTGCCTTTTGTGTGTGTGTATGTGTGTGTGTGTTTTATTCTATAGAAAAAAACCTACTAGGTCAGTGCTAAATTTAGTTATTATACATCAACTCAGCACTTGTCAAAGTGATGCTTTAACTGGATAGATTCTCAAGCAACCATTAGTGGAAGACACGGATTCCAGTGCAGTGGTTTTCTACTAGGGGTGATTTTGTCCCCTAAGGGTCACCGAACACTGTCTGGAGTCATTTTGGTTGTCTTAAATGGGGAGGATGATGCTATGGTATATGGTGGGTAGTGGCCAGAGATGCTTCTAAACACTCTGCAAAGCACAGGACAAGCCCCCATGACAAAGCATTATCTGGCCCAAGATGGTGACAGCACTGAGGCTGGGAAGCCCTTTCCAACTCTGTGATTCTGACAGCCACTTGCTCTGGGACCTTGGATGAGTGCTACTCCATCTCTGGATCCCCGTGGAGGCTCTTTCCAGCTCTCACCCACTTGGATGGAGGCGAGTTCTGCCCAATTGCTGCAGCTGGGCTGAGTGGTTCAGGAACATGTCATGCCAAAAGTCCTGTTTGACTGACAGTAGGTTGGGGCCACACCCTCTCTTATCGCTCACATCCTCTTTCACACACTGTGGACAAACCATGGGGCCATGCCATACAGAACTGTTTGGGAAGATTCAACCAAAAGAGAAATGGGATGTGGCTGAACAATACCACGCAGTGTTGCCTGTCTGGGGATTCTCAGACTGACTCAATACCTGGATTATGAATTGGTTGAAAAGGAGAGTAAATGGGGAAACAAAATGTCACACAGACACACTGTTCATTATTCTTGGGAGGTGAGATCAAGTGATCCACGTAACTTCAAAATAGGTTACCTGAAAAACTCAGGCCTCTCCTGAGATTCCAACTACCCTTGGTTCGGGTCTGTGTATAAGCCAGTCACTGCGAACTGAGGATCTACATGAGCTAGACACTGTGCCAGGCCTCCAAAACGTACCACCCATTTAATTTTTAAATTCTTACAATTCTGTGGCAAACTGTACTTTCCTGTAATGGCCACAAGAAAAATCTCCCTCCCATGAGCAATTCCCTCAGTGTGAGTTGGTATTCCTTCCATGGGGGTGGGAGCAGTGTTTCCACTGCTCGACTCTAGATGGGTTTGGGACTATAACAGAACCGTCACTCCAGCACTTCTAAAGCCATACAGAGTCTACCTGGACCCTCATTCTTGGAATTGAGCTACCCTGCTAGGAAGAAATCTATGCAAAATCTACATGGAGGAAAACCAAGGCTCCCAGCATACCGTCCCAGCAGAGCTCTCAGCTCACTGGGCACCAACCTCCCCACCAGCCATGTGAGCACCCCATCTAAAGTAGGGATCCCCTACACTGCCTCAGCATACACTACACGGAGCAAACCTGAGCTAGCACTGCAGGGAACTTCCCGAATTGGCAATTCACAAGCCAGATGAATGACTCTTGCTATGCTGAATCATTTTGCTTTAGGGTTGTCTCTAATGTAATATACAACTGTATTAACACCTACGTGTAGGTGTACAGATCCCTTTTTTATATATTCACAACAGAGCATGTATGCGCACACGTGAAAATGAGAGACAAGCACCCTCCACAGGGTCTGGTCATGTTGTGGTTCCTTTTCTCAAGTTCTCCAGCCCAGACTGTGGCACTCAGTTAGCCCAGCTATTACACAGGTTGGCTGGGCCAGGTATTCGAACTGTGGTCGCCTCTCTCTTTTTTAGAGATCTGATGTTATTTATTTGTTACCTTTTTAAAGAATTATTTTTAAACTTTATTTATTTATTCATTTTAATTTGATCAGAGAGGAAAAGAGCAAGAGAGCAAGCAAGAGAGGAAAAGTGAGAAAGCAAGCCACCAGGTCCGGGACTTGAACCATGGTTGGCCATGTGGGAGTCCAAAGCCCTTAACCACCATGCCACCTGCTGACTCCCTTATTTATCTGTTACTCTTATAAAAATCTTTTTTTGACTGGATTCATCCAATGCATCAACAACGGATAGGGCCATATGCATCTCATAAAAAGTACAAAGTTTGCATTCACCATGTGCTTCAACGAGTTTCTGGCAGCCAGTGGCTAGAAAGTGGAGATACTCAGCTTCATCCTGAAGCAGCGAATCTCCGCCGAGGTGCCACGAGAAAGGATCCAGCTTCTCTGCAGCAGTGCTTTACCGCTGTGCTACAAAGCCTGCCTCATATTGTTATTTTATAACGGAGAATGCTGCATTTCAGAGTGACAGCCAGAATTCAAACTTAGGTCTGTTTCCAAAACCTGTGCCCTTAACCACCATACACTCCTACCCATTGAGTAACACACAATCCTGATTTTTAAGGAGTAGAAATCCTATTTGGGAAAAAGAGATCTGTACTTCATAGACCAATAAAAGCATTCTAAAGTTATATTGTCTGTGGTCAGATAACATCAACCATGGGAAGTTATTTGAAGGGAAAAAAAATCCAAAAGGACACGTTACATATAACAACGAAAATTCTCAAAGAGCTTAAATGTTCCGTAATCAGAAAAGCCTAATAAAATACTATGATACCATTAAAATAATACCACTCTGGAAACCAGGAGACAATTTGCAAGGCTGATCGCAATAACACATGAAATAATGAAAGTAAACCACAAAAGAAAAAAGGCGCTATGTTTAGGACATCGCAAAGGGCAGAGAGGGGATCACACTTATTTAACTTGCCCTTAGCTCCTGACATTGTGTAGATTACTCCTTAATTTCAGCTGTTAAACAATTTTATTAGGAAGTATTACCTTTGTTTCACAGAGCAGGGAAGTGAAGTTCGGAGATATTAGGTAACTTCCCCAAATCAAACGCTCGTAAGTGGCTGAACCAGGGATCAGACTCAAGGAGAAGAAGGTAGGGAGATAAGGATAGATAGGCCTCAGATGGAGGCAGGATCAGAGGTAGGGCAGAGGAGAAGAGAGCGGGAAGAACAGCAGAGATGAGACTTAATGCCATTGGTTGCATTTGTTTCTTTCAGCAGAAGCAGATGGACCTTTCAGGTGATGGTTTCCTTACGTTCATTTAAATTGGCAAGCACCTATTTAGCAGCTGCTGGGGTGGCATTGTGCCAAGCCCTCAGGGCACAGAGATGAATACAGCACTGGTTCTGGCCTGAAGAACTCTTCATTAGCTGAGCATGATACAGGCCCTATTGTCTATTTCTGGGGACACTCTGGGACATCTGAGGGCAAGTGGAAAGGTGAGAGGAAGAGGTCAGTGAGAATGAGCAAGGCTCTGACTTTATAACAGATCAGGTAGTGAGACTTGGTGAAGTGACCTAATTCCCCACGTCGCACAGCTGATACACGGCAGAGCTGGCACTACAGGTCGTGGTTCAGGACCTGAACTTTCATTGCTTCCCCTGTTGCAATCAAAGTCTCAGGATAGGAGGCAAAATATCTACAAGAAGGCCTGCACTCTGCGGTGTAGTCAGTGGTGGCGTAGATGGTGGAGTTGGAAGCCACATGCTGACTGTGGTTGTGTCCCTAGCCTGGTTGGCCTTAAAACATCAGGGGCTCTTGTCCATGTGCTCAGAATCCTTGTGGGGTGTAGGACTGGATGAGGCACTGACGGCGTGACCAAGCCTTGTAGAGGGTGTTTTCTTTCTCTCTCTGTCTCATATGTGGCCACGTGCTCTATTATGAGAAAACAAAACAAAAACCCAGAAACAAAAGAATATCAAGAAGAGAAATGTCAAAGAAGAGCCAGTGACTCCCTATTATCTCAAGCCAGACCCTGTGTTCTTATTCCCTCGTCTCAGGTAGAGGCAGAGATGGACTTGGCCTTTTCTCTAATAATTTGAAATCTAAGAGCATTAGAGGGCAGAGCTTTTAAAGTGTCAGGAATTGTGAATTGTGAGTAATATTGTAATAAATATGAATGTACAAATGTACCCCCCCATAACTTACAATGATTATATGTAAATCAGAAATTACAACTGGCAAAAAAAAAAAAACAGAATTGGAGGACAGTCTGGGACTAATATTTGCTAGGAGTGGTGGGAATGACTTTCTAGCTGCTGTTCTGGATTTTTCTGTTACTATGGAATGTAACAGCCTTCATGTCTGCCTGGTTGCCTATTTATTGACATTTTAGGGTTGAATGAATAAAAAAATGGTTTTTGTTTTTTTAAGAAAGTGCATGGGTGCATATGAGAGAGAGAGAGAGAGAGAGAGAGGACCCCTCGAACGAGTCTAGTCTTGCCACAGGCTGTTTTCCCTCTCTTTCTCCATCCTGTCAGGATCCTGGGCATGCACACCTGTGCCTAGAGTGGTTTTCAAGTCACCAGGGTCAGGATTAGGCCTGCTACACATAGGGCCTGCCTAAGGAAATGGGACTTTAGGTGTCAGCGAGGTAGGGAGTTGAGTCTAGGCTCATCACTAAGCCGTGGAACAGTTGTGAATTTTTTATTCCAAGGCTAAAGAAAACAACTATATTCTTCTTTCATTCTTCATTATTCTTTTCAAGTGGTTTTATGGGGAAAAAAAAATGGGTTTTAGAATTACAGAGTTCCAGGGACCAGCAGTTAGCGTAATGGCTATGTCACTGGACTCCCACATAGTTGACTGTGGTTCGAGTCCCAGACCTGGTGGCTTAAACTCATGCTGGGCGCGTGTGTGTGCGTGCCCATGATCCCGAGAGGAGAATGGAGGAGAAGGGATTGCAGCATGGCCATCCCCTCTGGGGGGTGATTTCTCGCTTTCTATCTCTCTCTTTCTGGCAAGCGCACGTGCCCTATAGCAAAAACTTCTCCAAAAAAAAAAAAAAAAAAGAATGACAGAGTCCTGGATTATAATCCTGATGTAGTGTCAGAGTTGGGGATATCATCAAATCCTTAAATCTCAATTTTTTCATGTGTAAAAGTAGGCATATCAGTAACTGTAGTAGAGTTCTCCAGAGAAATGGAGCATGTATGTCAACATGCACGTGTGTGTGTATGTGAGAGTGTATGTACATATATGTATGTAGGCTTACGTAATTATAAAAACTGAGAAGTTCCCTATCTGCTCTTTGTCAGCCGAAGAGCCGGGAACACCAGTGATCTCACTGGAAGCCTGAGAACCTGGGATCCTGTGGTACAGACTCCAGTGTCAGCCTGGAGACCTGAGCATGACGACTGCTGAGAGCAGACATCCAGTTTCCAGTTCAAGCAGTCAAGAGGAGAGAGTGAGTCTAGTCTTCCTCATATTTTTGTTTTTTTATGTTTGTTTTTAGTTTGCCAGAGGGTATCCAGACATACCAGAGACAGAGAAAGCGAGAGAGAGGAAAAGGAGAAAACACCCTGTGAGACGTGGTCACACCTCAATCCCTTCTGCTCCATTCCTTGATCCTGTCAGGATTTGGAGTACACATGCACACGCGCCCAGTGTGTTTTTCAAGCCGCCAGGTCTAGGACTTGAACCACATGGTCAGCCATGTGGGCCCCAACTCCCTTAACCACCAGCCCACAGGTTTTGGTTTTTAAGTTAATTAATTTTGTTCATGGGAGCAAAAGACAGGAGAGAGAGAGAAAGAGACAAGCATCTTCAATAGGGTCTTGCATCACAATCCCCCAACCTGCTCCAGCCTTCCCAGCCATATATGCCATGTGGGTGTGTGTGTCCAGCATGCGCAGGCCAATCAGGGAGCTGCTTGCTGCCTCCCACATGAATCTAGCATATCTGAGCAAGACATGGCCGCCTCACCACCAAGTCATCCCCCTCCTCCTTTCCATTCTCTTCAGATCCCAAATGATTATGTAATACCCACCAACGTCGGAGTGGGGGTGCTGTTCTGTACTCAGGCTGCCGAGTCACATGCTAGTCTCTACTGGAAACCCTCACCACCATACTATGAAATAATGTCTCACCAGCTCTCTGGACATCTGTAATGCAGACAAGTTAACGCATGAAGTTCACTAGCACAGTACCTATCTTCCAGCTTCTTGTGAAGAGTTTAGAGCGTGTACATGAATGAGCCTAATAAATGATAGGGAGATGCCCGGTAAGACTTATCTTCCTTTTTATTCTTTTTTTTTTTTTTATTTTGGAGAGGTTTTTGCTATAGGGTGCGTGCGCTCACCAGACAGACAGAGAGACAGAGAGACAGAAAGCGAGAAATCACCCCCCAGGGGGGATGGTCACGCCACAATCCCTTCTCCTCCATTCTCCTCTCGGGATCTTGGGCACACATGCACGTTCACTAGCACAGTACCTATCTTCCAGCTTCTTGTGAAGAGTTTAGAGCGTGTACATGAATGAGCCTAATAAATGATAGGGAGATGCCCGGTAAGACTTATCTTCCTTTTTATTCTTTTTTTTTTTTTTATTTTGGAGAGGTTTTTGCTATAGGGTGCGTGCGCTCACCAGACAGACAGAGAGACAGAGAGACAGAAAGCGAGAAATCACCCCCCAGGGGGGATGGTCACGCCACAATCCCTTCTCCTCCATTCTCCTCTCGGGATCTTGGGCACACACGCACACGCGCCCGGCGTGAGTTTTAAGCCACCGGGTCCAGGACGCAAACCGCAGTCAATTACATGGGAGTCCAGGGACATAGCCATTATGCTAACTGCTGGTTCCCTTCCTTTTTATTCTTGAAGGAGATCTTGGAAACCAGGTGATAGTCAAGAAAAAAGGTCATCTCCAAAGGTTCTTGAATCACCAGTTTTTTCTAGGCTTAAAAGAAACTAAGTGGATAAAGTCATTATCCTTTTCGTATTTGTATATCTGCAAATCTCACGAGAGGGTGTGCATGTGCACATGAATGCACACACGTACCCACACCCACTCATAACACTTACAAAGTCATTGCCAGCCAGAATTTTCCTCAATCAATCGCCAAGTACAGGTGCCTTTTAGATGCATCTGCGCAAGTGACTTAGGTAATCACAACCGGAAGTAAAGCATACCGTGTAAGTCCTAATTAAAGTTATTCCCTAAGTTAGCCTGTAAATTATAGGTTTTACCAAAGACAGGATCAGAGAACATTTATCCACAGCTCACGGTGGGCTGATAACAAACTGTGTTCAGAGCAGAGGAAGACTTGACTAGACTCTGAATGAGCCTCATTAGTAGAAACCTGGTCCGCTCTCTGCCCTCGGCTAGCAGGCGTTGGTCCAGAATGCCACACACTGCTGCTTTGTTTGGGGTGTGCTGGGAGTTTTAGCAAGCTTTTGCCAAGCACAGCTTTGGGGAACCTGTGCCGAACGAGCTAACTTGTCCTGCAGTATTTCTTTCTTTCTTTCTTTCTGTTTTTTTTTTTTTTTTTTTTTTT
>NW_006160026.1:439636-445864 GCF_000334495.1 Tupaia belangeri chinensis | reverse complement strand
TTCCTTCATTATTTTTTTTTTTCTTTCTTTCGTGTTTTTTTTTTTTTTTTTTTTTGGAGAGGTTTTTGCTACAGGGCGCATGCGCTCGCCAGACAGACAGAGAGAGACATAGAGAGAGAAAGCGAGAAATCATCCCCCAGGGGGGATGGTCGTGCCACAATCTCTTCTCCTCCATTCTCCTCTCGGGATCTTGGGCACGCATGCACACGCCTGGCGTGAGTTCTAAGCCACCGGGTCCAGGACGCAAACCGCGGTCGACTACATGGGAGTCCAGCGACATAGCCATTACACTAACTGCTGGTTCCCCCTGCAGTATTTCTTAACATCAACCTTGGATTTGGAAGAGCACACCTGGATGGGCTCCGCTCTTTTCTGGGAAGCCAGCTTCAGCGGTAAGAATACATGAAGTGCTTAGCGGAGGTCACACTTTACCTGTTTGGACCAACATGTGTGTGAGGACAACCTCCACTGGGGAAAGATGGCCACAATTCTTGTCTCTCAGGGAGGCTTCATGCAGAGTGGGAGAGGCAACCTGTGCAGTCACCCAGGATTTCCCACTCATAAGGGCCCATATTCAGTTTATCACTCTGCTGCAGCTGTCTTGAAGTTCCTAGTAACAGCTGAAGAAAATGCCCTGCATTTCCACTTTACACTGGGCCCAACAAATTATGTGGCCAGTCCTGTTGCTTCTTCTGGGCCTTCTTACATGCCATTTCTACCCAGAGTCCTCTTCTCATCTTATCTGCCTGGAAAACCCCTACTTTTTTCCCCTTCCTTCCCTCCTTCCTTCTTTCTCTCCCTTGCCTCCCTCCTCTCCCCCTCCATCCTTTCTACTCTCCTCTCTCCTTTCTCTCTTCCTTTTCCAATTTCTCTCCCTCTCTCAACAGTTATTGAGTCCCTGACTTGGACTATTCCAGAAGCCAGCAATGTTAGGTTGGCAAGGCAGAAACAGTCCCAGTCTGTAGGGAATTCATAATCTATTGATTATAATTTATAATCTATAGTTTTGTTTATCTTAGATTACAAATGATAAACAAACTCATACGAAAACAATAAAATCCCACACATTACAAATATTGCTAGGGAGTAAATTACAGAGTGCCAAACAGAATCACAACCACGTGAGGCGAGGGAGGGCAAGGGGCCACTTTAGAGAGAGTAGTCAACAGTCCCAGGTCAAGCCTCTACCAGAACATCCCCTACTCTCTGTTCTCAGAAGAGCCGGTAACTCCCTGTTTTAGTATGTTCTCTTGCTAATAATAGAAAATACCTGAACCTGGGTGGTTTGCAAACATGGAAGTTTATTCAGCTCACAGTTTGGAGGTTCAAGGTCCAAGGGCCGGTTCTGGTCGGGTCTTACAGTACGCTGAGGCTTCATTTCAGAGATGAGAACGGAGCAGCTGTGTGTCCATGAGTCGTTCTGTCTCTCCCTCACCTTATAGACCCACCAGGAGTCAATTGTGGAGACCCTGCCTGTCAATTTCAATTCTCATCGCTTCCTAGAGGGCCCAAATTTCAACATCATAGTTGCTTTAATCTTTCTAAAGAATGACTTATTTAATTTAATTTATTTATACTATTTTTTTTTTTGGAGAGGTTTTTGCTATAGGGCGCGTGTGCTCACCAGACAGACAGAGAGAGACATAGAGACAGAAAGCGAGAAATCACCCCCCAGGGGGGATGGTCACACCGCAATCCCTTCTCCTCCATTCTCCTCTCGGGATCTTGGGCACGCACGCACACACGCCCGGCGTGAGTTTTAAGCCACCAGGTCCGGGACATGAACTGCGGTCGAGTCCAGCGACATAGCCATTACACTAACTGCTGGTTCCCTATTTATACTATTTTTAAAAATTGCAATAAGACCCATGCACTCACCAGAGAGAGAGGAGGAGTGAGGAAACAAGCCGCCAGGCCCAGGACTCCAGCCACAGTCGGCCATGTGTGAGTCTAGTGCTCTCGCCATCACATCACCTGCTGACCCCTTAGACTAATTCTTATCCTCTTAATCCCATCACAGCCAAATTTTACGACTCTGGGGAAGGGATGACACACAAACCGTGTGCCCGGTTTACGCCTCCCTCACTCACTGCCTCATTCCTGTGCTGGCCATGCTCAGCAGCATTCATACATCTCATGCGTGAATAGCCTGTCCCCTCTACTGCGCTACAAACCCCAAGTCACTTGACTAGCGAGACCATGCCTTCACGTGTCTGCCCCCCAGACTCCACATGTGTGTTCGCTAAGTATTAACAGCATCACAATGCTTTATTACCTTATATCTGTGGTCCTCACAAGAGAAGAGGGGGAGATTTTGCCTGCTGAGGGACAGTTGGTGATGTCTAGAAGTAATTTCAATGGTCACGACCTGGGGTGAGAGGGGCTATTGGCATCTGGTGAGCACAGGCCAGAGATACGACAAAACATCTTTCAATACATAGAACAGCCCCTACAGAGACTTACTCTGCCTAAAGTGTCAATAATGCTGGAAATCCCTGTTCCACACCTTACACATCACATGAAATTATACACGGTCTTGCATCACTCAGTGATAGGGATATCCAAGAAATGCATTGTTAGGTGATTTCGTCACGTGCACCACACAGAGTGGACTTATACACACCTAGATGGCATAGCCTGCTGCACTTGGGAGAGCCTATGTGCTCCATATGAGACCGCCATCATACATGTCATCTGTCATGGACCAAAACAGCATATGTGGCACATGGCTGTATACAGATCATTTAAAAATAACAATTAGTATAACCATCCCCTGCTTTCCAGCAGGACCACGTTAGAGAAGTTCTTCTTTAGGAAGGCTCTCAGAGGCAGCCCCGTGTCTCTTGTGACACACTGTGTCTACCCGCCCAGAATTGCAGTCCCCTCTCTCCCACTGTGGGAGATCACATATGTGAAGTACTGCAGTAAGCACCGGACAGCCCTCACTTCCTCTGATCTGGCCCTTTCTCCCCAGCTTCCTCTGACCGAGTTTCTCCTGATGCAGCAGAAATCCATTTCCTCAGCAGGAGGTTGTTCTGAGCTCACCAGGCTGCTCTGCATGCCATCCATGAACAGGATTGAGCAAGTTCAAGTGCAAGTAGCTGCTCAGGGGATTTTGGGTGAAGGAAGGAAGGAACTAAAATTTGGTAAGAGCTGTTATTAAGGGCCAAGCACTTTCCCCAATATAATTGTCAATGTAAAATTTCAAGGGAACTATTATTAGCCTATACTTCCACTTCCTCTAAAAAGGAAGAAACAGAGACACAGTAATTCCTGCAAGATCACTCAGCTACTAAATGGTCAAGCTGGGACTGAAACTCAGACATTTCCTGATGTTAATCCTTGGGCTTCTCTGTCACTGACATTCACAAATTATGTTGTTCATTGATGTGGAGTTTATTACGGAGACATATATTACAATAAGAGAATGAATAAAGAAATGAAGGTAAGTAAAATGGGAAAAGAAAAGAAAAATAATGAGAAAAGAAAAATAATGACAGAAAAGATAAAATGAAGCCAAGGGCAAGATTTGTATCTTTATTGATATTCCCTCTATGTGACTAAGGATACATTGTGGGTTAGAAGCAGCCGTTGTTAATAACTCAGGTGGTGCAAAGGAGTAGAGTCTGAGGAAGGACGTTAAGGAGAAAAGTAGAGAGGCAAGTCACTTATGGGACAAAGAAATGGGTTATTATCTAGTGAAGATAACTTGATAGCACTGTTACCTGGACTGGTGAGAAATGTACACGTGTTGGAATATTCACTTTGCAAGCTAAGTAACAGGTGATTGAATGTATAAAAGAAATTGAAATAAAAAAGTTAAAGAAAACTCAGATGGCAAGATTATAGTGTGATATGTTGATTAACTGAGGATTGAGTTAAGTTACAGTTGTCTAGGAAACAGTGTGGTTCCTATCAGGCTAGGCCACGCCACACTGAGGTAACAGACAACACCAAAATCTCAGTGACTTACAATTACTGTTAGTTTCTCACTCATGGTGTATGTCTCTCTTGAGTTAGCTAGGCCACACCACACTGAGGTAACAGACAACGCCAAAATCTCAGTGACTTACAATTACTGTTCACTTCTCACTCATGGTGTATGTCTCTCTTGAGTTAATGGGTTGGTTCTGTTCTTTGTCATATTCAGCCTAAAGCTCAGATGAAGAGGCTTTATTTCCATGAGTCCGGGATTTTCATGTAGGAAAACAAGGAACGTGTCCAAAGTGATTTGCATATTGGATCTTAGAACTTTTCTCAGAAGTATCATATCTCACTTCCACTCACATTCTATTAGCTAAATCAGGTTGGATAGCCATTTTTATTTTTTTTAGTATTAAACAATTTTTTTAGAATTATTTTTATTTAACTTCATTTATTTAAGTTTGACCAGAGAGGGACTTGGAGTGGGGGGAGAGTGAGAAAGCAAGCTGCCAGGTTCAGGATGTGAACCACAGTCAGACATATGGGAGACCAGCACCCTTAACCACCATGCCACCTGCCAACCCTCAAGGGCCATTCTTAACTGAGAGGGTGGAGAAGTTAATCCTACCGTGTCTCTAGAAGAAGAAAGAACTGGAAATCCCTGGTAAGTAGGACCAATGAGTATCCCTATGGAGTAATTTTTTTAAAATAGTATGTTAGTTATTTACTATACTTATGTTAGTTATCTACTGCTGCGTAATGACGTATTTTCAGTTAGCAAGAGAAAACAATGAATTACCTCACAGTTTCTGTGGGCCAGGGGACTGGGCTGATGGTTCTGCTCATGGTCTCTCTCAAGGCTACACTCAAGGAATGGGTCAGAGGTAGAGTCATTTCAAGGCTGGCTTTCCCTCCCAGAGTCACTCACACAGACTCTGACAGGCCATAGGTCCTTGCCGACCGTGGACTGGAAACATCAATTCTGGGTTCTTCATGAGCAGCCACACCACACTGCAGATGGCTTCCCCAGGGATGAGTGATGGAAGGGCCCAAAATGAGAGCCATAGTCCTTTTATAATCTAACCTCAGAAGGGACATATCATCACTTTCCATATATTGGATTTGTTATGTGCTCAGGGGGAGAGCGGATTTGCACACAGTGTGAATACCAGGAGGCAAGGGTCACTGGGGACCACCATTTGTACAATGGGGTCAACTGGTATGTACTCAGATCTCAGTTCTACCACCTACCTGAATTCTATTGGGTGACTGGGACAAGGGGCAGTAGTAACAGCATTTGCCCCACTGAAAAGCTAATATGATTTAATATTTTATTATTAAGTTATGATTTACATATGATTGAAGTATACCCATCTGGGTTACGGTATTTTTTTAGTGCATTCATACAGTGAATAAGAATTGCATAGAAGTTACACACATATTTATATTCAACATTGAGCATAGTCAACTGTGGACCCGGTGGCTTAAAATACACCAGGCACATGTGTGTGCGTGCCCAAGATCCTGAGAGGAGAATGGAGGAGAAGGGATTGCAGCTTGGCCATCCCCCTGGGAGAAGGGTGATTTCTCACTTTCTGTCTGTCTCTGTCTCTCTTTCTGGTGAGTCCATGCACCATATAGCAAAAACCTCTTTAAAAAATCCTTATGAATAGTGTGGTAGTTAAGGTGGCTGGATCTTACATGGTCAACTATGTGACTCAAGTTCCAGACTCAGTAGGTTGACAAACATGCTCGGAGAATATGCATGTGTGCCCAAATCCAGAGAGCAGAATAGAGAAGAAACTGGAATGGCCATTCCCCACATCCTCTGCTGGGAGATGTTTTCTCACTTTTTCCTCTCTCTGTCTCTGTCTCTCTCTGGTGAGTGTATTTGCCCTATTGAAATTTTTTTTGGAGAGGTTTTTGCTATAGGGCATGTGTGCTCACCAGAAAGACAGAGACAGACAGAGAGACAGAAAATGAGAAATCACCCCCTCAGGGGATGGCCATGCTGTAATCCCTTGTCCTCCATTCTCCTCTTGGGATCTTGGGCACGCATGTACACGTGCCCAGTATGAGTTTAAGCCACCAGGTCAGGGACTTGAACCGTGGTCGACTACATGGGAGTTCAGCAACATAGCCATCACAGTAACTGCTTGTTTCAGCACTATGGAAAATTTAAAAAGAAAAAGTTGTCTTTCTTATGAACCATCTAACCACTCCCCACCAAGCAGCTCCTAGATCTACCATTGCTATATCTGGTTGCATGTTTTCACGATCTTTGGTGTGCATCAGACAGTCTGG
>NW_006160026.1:431812-439585 GCF_000334495.1 Tupaia belangeri chinensis | reverse complement strand
AGGGACAAATGCTATTTGTTTTTCACAGTGTGGTTTATTTCTTAGCATTGTAACTTCTACATTTGTCAATTCTGTGTCAAATGGCAGGATTTTGTGGTCCTTTGTGGCAGAGTAATAGTCCATTGTGTATCTGTGCCATGTTTTCCCAATCCGTTCATAGGTTCCTGGACACAAAGGTCCACTCCATGACATAGCTATTGTGAATAATGCTGTAATAAACATGGATGTGCAAATGTCTATCTGATTGAGTGACTTCCTATCTTTTGGGTAAATACCCAACAGTAGTTTTACTGGATCATACTGGTGTTCAATTTTTAGGTTATTGAGGAATCTCCATACTGTTTTCCAGAGTGGCTACATTCATTTATAGTCCCACCAAAAGTACACAATGGTTCCCTTTTCTCTGCAACCTTGCCAATACATTTTTTAGGGGGTTATAGCCATCCCTTATGTTAAGAGATGTAGAATATTTCTTCATATGTTTTTTAGCCTTTTGGATGTCTTCCTGAGAGAGTTGTCTGTTTGAGTTATAATTTAACATTAGGTAATACACGTGAACATGTCTCGCCTGTCTGGTGGTAAATTCAAACACTCATTCTGCTTCCCCCTCCTTTTTATTTTTTTGTCTCTCTCTTCTTTCTACTCTCTTAACCCTGTTCAGATTGTGATATATTAGGAGATTATATACTAAGAGTTGATGATTCTCTCTTATTTTATTTTATATTTTATTTTATTTTTTGGCCAAAGGGCATATGTACTAGCCAGAGAGAGAGACAGAGAGAGAAAGTAAAAGAGAGGAAGAGAGCATCTCCCAATGGGGTGTGGTCATGCTGCAATTCCTTTTCTTCCATTTCTTCATCCTGTCAGGATTTCGGCCATGCATGCACACACTGTCTGATGCGTGTTTTTCCAGCCTCCAGGGTTGGGATTCCAATTGTGTGGTAGGCCAGGTGGGATCCAGCAAACTTGACCGCTAGGACACAGGCCAAACCAAGATGCTCTTTTTTAATGGAATAGGAAAAAGCACTGGACAAATGCCATTGGGTATAGTCACCATTCCATTGAGAGTTTCAGGTTAGAGAATTTAACAGGTCTGTCATCTAGGCCATCTGCTGAGTCCAGCGACATAGCCATTACGCTAACTGCTGGTTCCCAAGATGCTCTTTTTTAATGGAATAGGAAAAAGCACTGGACAAATGCCATTGGGTATAGTCACCATTCCATTGAGAGTTTCAGGTTAGAGAATTTAACAGGTCTGTCATCTAGGCCATCTGCTGATCTAATGTGTAGTCATACATTCTTTTTTCTCCACTCAGCTGGCTCTCTTACCAAATAATCGGGACATTTTCTGAAATTGGGTTAACCAGGCAAAGGTAGGATGCTCAGTGCTTTCTTGGGTTCTGATCCTTCATGATTTCCTACACTTCAGCTCTTGGCAACTCCTGCCTAAATCTTTCCTGGGTCTTTTGGGTTTGGCTGCTGTGTGCCAAGCAAAATTTAACTACCACTGACTTCCGCCTGCCTGCTTGCCTGCCTGCCTTTACTGGCATCTCACTGGCAGCAGAACCAATATTCTGAATGACTAGCTGAAGCTCATGCTTGTGGGTGAGGTCACTCCATCAGTCCCAGATTTGAGATCTTGGAACCTAGAGTCAGGTGCCTAGTAGCTCTTGGGGTGGGGCTGGACAAATCTTCTCTATGTGATATCCCATTATCCCTTTTCTTTTATATGCCTAATTATTATTTTTCTAGTAAAATATTCTTTTCATACAACTTCAAGTCAGTCTTTCCTACCAAATTGCCTCCCACATACTATATTTTAGGGAAATATTTGAGTCACAAGAGACTGGAGACAGAAAAATGAGTGAGAAGGTATATGCCTTTTTTTTTTCTCATTGGAAAATATTGTACAATTTCTCCTTTGTTTATTCATTCAACCCATACTTTTTATTGAGCATTTTCTGTGTGCCAAGAACTAAACGAGTTGGGAAGATATATTAGCAAAGAAGAAAAAGGACACAATGTTAACCTGCAAAGAATCTACAGCCTGAGGAAGGCCACCAGTTCAAAGAAGCAGATTGTCTTTGGAGCATGAGGAATTTGCCAGAATTAGAGTTTGGTGTCCTAATGCCTAACAGCTCAAACCTGGAGTCTTCCTTTAAGCAGAGGCTGGTCTAGGTCTCCTTAGCCTCTTTATTCTTTGCCATCTCTGAACCTTATCACCTCCTTTTATCTTTTTTTTTTTTTTAACAGAGAGATATTCCTGCTATAGGGCACGTACACTCACTAGAGAGACAGAGAAAGACAGAGAGACAGAAAAGGAGAAATCACTGCCCAGGGGGATGGCCATGCCACAATCCCTTCTCCTCTAGGGATTTTGGGCACACATACACACGTGCCCAGTGTATCACTCCTTTCTACCTCCGTAGATCTCAAGCAATTTGAAGGCACAGTTAAATATACAACCCGTTCCTTCAGCGAAAAGGAACGGGTTATAAGTGGCCTTTGCCCCAGGCCCAGGGATACAAAGATGAATAAACATGTACTGTGTTTTGGGGAGTTTATAGTCTGGAGAGAAAATTGCAATTGATTGTGGTTAATACAATAAGAGAGAGACGTTTGAGCTCAGGGCTTCACAAATGAGAGTGCAGATATCAGCATGGAAATACAACATCATTTTAGTAGTTTAGATACTATTTCTAAGGTTTCTTTATTTATCCCATGAGTGAGAAAGACAGAGATATGGCACCTCTGATAGGATCTTGATGCTGCCCTCCACCTCACCTCCAGCCAGCTGGAGTCATGGACGTATACAGGCCTGGCACACTCAGGGTGGTCTCCAGACTTGCACAGTAACCTTCCTGCTCAGGTCCACCTCAATGAGTGTCGTATCTTCCTGCACAACTGTCCAGCCCCACAGACTTTTAATAGTAATCATTAGAATGAACATGAAGAGGTAGTCATAGTAACAGTAGTAGTGAATATGAAGAAAGGTGTAATTACGACCTCAAGCTCATGTTAAATGTTTATACATGAGGGTACTTGAAAAAGTTCTTAAAAAAATGGAATTAGAGTAGAAGTTTATTTTGGACAAAAAAAATTGGAAGTCTGTGCATAGCTTTTATCATAATACCCATTTTGTAAAAACTTTTTGAAGATCCCTCGTATTCATTCATTCATTAATTCATTCAACTAATCTGTACTGATCATGACTCTGCCTGGAGTAGTTGTAGCCTCTGTATATTCACAAGTGAACAAACAGGGCCAGCAGGTGACGAGGTGGTTAGGGACAATGGACTCCCATGTGGCTGACTGTGGTTCAAGTCTTAGACCTGGCGGCTTGCTTTCTTACTTCCTCTCTCTCTCTCTCACTCTCACTCTGTCCACTTCTGGTCAAATTAAAATAAATAAATAAATAAATAAATAAAGTTAAATAAAATCATTCTAAAAAAAGAAGCAAATGAGCAGCTGAAAATCTCTGCCCTTATAGATTTTGCATTAGGTTCAAATAAGTTATATAAATTTTAAGAGTGAGATGATACATTGAGGCCAGCCCTATGGCCTAGTGGTCAAGGGAGCTGGGTTCCATATGGCCAACTGTGATTCAAATCCGGGCCAAGATGGCTTCAGAAACACACTGGGCATATGTGTGTGTGCAAGTCCCAAATCCTGACAGGATGAAGAAATGGAGAAGGGACTGAGTGTGACCACACCCCAGCAAAGGGTGCTTTGTTTGTCTCCCTTTCTCCCTCTCTCTTTCTGTCTCTGTCCAATGTGTGTACTCTCTGGCAATTAAGAAAAAATTAAAAAGGAAAAACATAAAAGAGATGACAGAAAGAAATCCACAGATCATAAAGAGGCATGGAGTGCAGTGGGTAATTTGGAGCCAGCTCTGCCACTACTTGGAGATGAACTTGGACCTGTTTCTTAGCATGCGCCTCGGTTTCCTCCTCTGCACAATGGGGATAATGATAGTGTCTACTCACTGCAGTTACTACGAGCACTGTGAGCTGACCATGTGAAATGCACACTGTGCCTAGAATGCGGTTAAGTGCCACATGCGCTTCTTAATTTTTTTTTCTAATTATATGATAAAAATTGTGAAAATGAAACCAGGACTCAGTTCTGGGAAGCTCAACCTAGGACATCTTCTGAAGTGCCTGGAGACTGATAAGGTGCATTTTTCCAGGCTCCACCCTAGAGGTTCTGATTCAGCAGATTTGGGGCAAGGTCCAGGTTTTAACATCTTCCTCCCCTCTGCAGGCTTCTCAGAGAGCATGTCGTTAAAGGCTGCTCTAGGGTTTAGACATGGACTCCTCTACCTGGGGGGGAGGGTAGTCAACTGCCTTTCTGCATGCTATTGCACTTTAAGGATCAATAACAGGCCAATAGTTGGGTTTGGGGTGGGGAGTGGTATCAGGCAGAGGGAACAACAGGTGCAAAGAGAAAATGGGTTTATTCATGAACTGTTAAGTTTACCATGATTAGGGTATCCAGTACGTAAAGCTGCTAGCTGACTTTGATTTGAGGATTTACTGTGACTTGTCCTCACACCTCAAACATGCTGAGTCAAGTTTTATGGAAAGCTGCCAGCAAAGGAACATTTTGCAATTTTGAGTAGTTTGCATTTCGGGGCTTAAGTGATTGCACCCAGAAGCTCAAAGCAAATGCCATGAGAAAAACTGATTCCAAGGGAGCCTTTGATAATGACCTGCAGGTTGTCCGTCAGTTCCTTTTTAGCAGCAACCCCCACTTCCACCCCACCCCATTGATTACAGAAGAGAAGAGAAAAATGAAAAAGACGCTGTTAGGCTTACCTCCTTCAAGAAAACATGGGATTATACTCAAGAATGTTGTGTGGAAGGCACAACATTCCTGAGGGCACTTTCATAACCCTATAGTGTGGTGAAGAGAATATGCTCTGGAATCTGACAGACGTAGGTTCAAATTCTGACTCCACCTTGAATTCACTGCATGACTTTGACAAACTACCTAGTTGCTTAAGATCTCAGTATTCTCACCTGTGCTTGAGAGTCATGTCAGGAATGAGCGACATAATGTGTGTGGCACACTGGTGGGCACATAGTAAAATTTCGTTGAGAGACAGCTTGTCATTAATTCTGAATCAGAAAAAGTGAACTGACTTCCAGAAACTGAAGAAAGAGGAACATGCAGGCAGTGCCAGCAAGGAGGAACCTTTTCACTTGCAACTTGTAGAGAACAAAAAAATCAGAAGGGTGTGTGGCTAAGAGGAGATGTTTAACTAAGGCTGAGACTTTAATTCAGTGTTCTGTTGACCCTAATGACCTCGCACCCTAAAAGCACAGAGTAGAGAAGTGTAGGAGCTTCGAGTGAGGAGGCAGTTTCTCACCTCGGAGAGCATGTACGCATGTGTGCTGTAGCACACATTTGCACGCACACACATGCGGGCATATACACACACAGCTCCTCCTACCTGTCTGCCTGGTCATTTGTGGCTGTGAAGAGGAAGAAAAGAGAAAAGGAGGCAAGGGTGAGTAGGGAGTGGGAAGAGAAAACCATGTCAAAAAGGGAAGGAAGGCAGCTTGGGAGTGGCTTGGCGTACAGAGGGCTGGGAATAGAAAGAAAACTGGCTTCCTGTCAACTGAGCGCTTGGCAGCCCTCATTCAGTCGACCTTGTGAATGGGTCCAGTCTGGGTTATTGAGTGCTGCCTGTGTGCACTCCCGCAGCTGAGGCACTGAGAACAGAGTGGACCTATGCTACAAATCCAGCCCTGGAAGTGCCACTGCCCTGTACTGAGCTGAATGGTGTTCCCATAAAACGCTCATCCTCCAGGTCCTCAGAACATGGCCTTGTCTGAAAATAAGGTATTTGCAGATGTAATGAGTTAAGATGAGGTCACAATGGAGCAGAGTAGACTCTAAATCCAATGACTGGCATCCTTGAAAGAGGAGGAAAAGACATAGGGATACGTGGACCTCTGGGAACAAGACCCTGAGAAGACAGAGGTGGAGACGGGGTGGTGCATCTGTAAGGCAGGGGGCACAAAGATCACCGGCATCTACCAGAAGCTGGAAGAAGCAGGGAAGGATCCTGCCCTAGAGCTGTTAGAGGCAGCACAGCCCTGCTGACTCCTTGATTTCAGACTTCCAGACTCTGCACCGGGAGATATTTTGGTACATAAATACATTTGTGTTCTTATAAATCACCCAATTTGTGGTAATTTGTTACAGCAACCCTAGGAAACAAATCTACCACTCCAAGAGGAAAACAGCACAAGTACTGTTCACCTGCAAGGCACTGCATTAATGGAAATGCCTGTGCATCAGAACTGTGTTCCTCACTTCTCACGGTTCTGTGGTAACTGAGGACAAGCCTCAGTGAACGTGGAATTGTGTAAAGCAAAGACTATCCATGCACACGTGTGCATGCACACCCACACCCACCCACACACAGAACATACTTTATAATCAAGAGAAGATTAATAAGGAGCTGTAGATGGGATTAACTGGTGGCATGGTGGTTAAGGCAGCTGGATCCCACATGGTCAACTGTGCAGTTCAAATCTCAGATCTGGCAGCATAAAAAGTGCAGGGCACCTATGTGGTGTGTACAAAATCCCAAAAGGAGACTAAAAAAGACAGGATTGTGACATGGCCATCACCCTGGGGAGTACTTTTTCCTCTCCCTCATCCCTTGCTTCCCCACGAGTACACATGCCCTAGCAAAAATAACAACAACAAAAAAATGGAAAAAGTACCCACAAGAACTAATTTTTCTTTCTTTCTTTTTTTTTTTTTAAAGAGAGAGATTTTTGATATAGGGTGCATGTACTCATCAGTGAGACAGAGAGAAGCAGACAGACAGAAAGTGAGAAATCACCCCTGGAGGGTGGGGGTGACCACCCTGCAATCCCTTCTCCTCCATTCTCCTCTCAGCATCTTGGGAACACATGCACATGCTCCCGGCATGAGTTTAAGTCTCCGGATCTGGGACTCGAACTGTGGTCGACTACATGGAAGTCCAGTGACATAGCCATTATGCCAACTGCTGGTCCCACATAGCATGAATTTTAAACCACTGGGTCTGGGACTGGAACCACAGTCAACTATATGGGAGTCTAGTGACATCACCATTGTGCCATCTGCTGCTTCCCACAGGATTAGTTTTATCTTCTGATTTTTAAATATGAAATTATGATATCATATTAAATACATGTTTCGAATGATAATTTCCTTGGAGATTCTGATGCTGAGTTTTCCTATCCCACTCGGGTTCCTTGATTTGAGAAACATTTGAAGGTGGTATCAGTGAGTCATTTCCAGACAATTCAGCCTAAAGTTTTAGAGCAAAGTCCCTGAAGTCAGAATGAATTGTGATTATATCTAAGATCCACACCTGTATGAGTTATGTGACACTGACATTCATTTATCGCCACTCTGCATTTCTGAGGGCCTGTTTTCTCATTAATGTAATTAAGCTAATAAGAGTGTACAGTCTGCAGAATCACTTAGATGGCATATGCAAAACCCTTAAACCAATACCTATTTCAAAACAGTGAGTTCTTTTTTCTTTTTTTTGGAATTAGTTCATTTAATTTTATTCATTATTATTATAATTTTTAAAAATTTGATGAGGGAGAGAGAGAGAGAGAGAAACAGAGAGGGAAAGTGAGAAAGTGAGCTGCCGGGTCTGAAACTTGAACCATGGTCAGCCATGTGGGAGTCCAGCACCTAAAAACACCATGCCACCTGCTGGCTCCAAAACGGTGACTTCTTTTTTTTTTTTTTTTT
>NW_006160026.1:430986-431568 GCF_000334495.1 Tupaia belangeri chinensis | reverse complement strand
GGTGCATGTGCGTGCGTGCCCAAGATCCCGAGAGGGGAATGGAGGAGAAGGGATTGCGGCATGACCATCCCCCCTGGGGGGTGATTTCTCGCTTTCTGTGTCTCTGTCTCCCTCTGTCTGTCTGGCGAGCACACGTGCCCTATAGCGAAAATCTCTCCAAAAACAAACAAAACAAACAAAAAACAAAAAACAAACCTAAGAATTGTGCTAAATAGTGCAGAGTCTATTTGGGTTTGAGAGGAAGTGGTACTTGCAGACAAGTAAGAGTGGAGATGCGGCTATGAACAGACCACATGCTATCAGCTGTGCCCATGGAACGGAGCCACCAATTATCCTTAATTGTAAGAATGAAGAACAAAATCTGCAGATGATGAGGTGATGAAACAAGACTCAAATGATGCAACTGCCCAGGGTTTAGCTGTATGTGCACCTCGCTATGACTTTCTGTGTTCTCTTCTCTCAGTCAGTTTTTTCAAAGGTTATCTCTGTCTTGCCTCCAAGCAAGGCAGCAAAGTATTATTGAGAAAATTCGAAGAATGCTCCATCCTTGAGGGCTTTTTGGTTGTAATAAACAAAAAATTC
>NW_006160026.1:429577-430971 GCF_000334495.1 Tupaia belangeri chinensis | reverse complement strand
AAAGGAATTTTCTAGAAGGATGTTGGAGAGCTTCAAGGCTGATGGGGAGGGGGCAGACAGGATTGAGACAGGCAATGCCAAGAGTCTTGGAAGCCTGACAGTTCCGTCACTCCCAGGACGGCCACCAGAGGGGATGTGCTCTGTCCTTGGGTCCTTCCAGTTAAGATTCACTCCTGGGAGGGTCTGTCTAATTTCCCCTGGACACCTTCCTGGCTAGATCAGGGCAGGGCGCCTTGAATCTACCAAGACCACCCAAAGCAAAGGAGGGATGTGCAAGAAGTTCCTAAAGGAGACAGGGTACATCACCCAAAGCAGAGGAGGGATGGCTGGGCAGTGTCCCAGCACCCCTAGGGATTCCTGAAAATGGGCTCAGAAAGTCTGGTTTCTGTCCCAATTTCAGCTAGATATCCATGCTCTGCAGGCAGCCTTTCCCTGTCTGAACCTCAGCTTTTTCATTTGTAAAATGAGGCACTCAACTCATGGGATATTTGGTGCCTTTCCATCCGTTCTCTGACCTGTGGCAGCTCTTACTGCTCTGCTCTCCCTTTTTTTGGGGTGTGTTTTGACTCCACCCTCATGGCCATGAATGGAGAATGAGAAGTCAGAGAGCCGTTTCTGAAGAGCACATTGCTGGTGAGAGGCCTGCTGGCAGACTCCCACAGACCAGCGAGGGAGGCATTCCATGACAGTTTCCAAATTTATGGTGGAAAAGGCAGCAGTCTCGGTGCCCGAGAGGGAGATTTGCGAGGTGAGGGAAATGACAGCCTGGTTTGTTAAGAAGAGAGAGAGGAACATACAGGGCCCCTGAGAAAACCACCTCAGGATCCCTGTCTGGCCTGAGTAAATCTGGTGACGGTTTTGGGGGGCTGAGCCGCAAAGATGTGGCTTATGTCTGACTGAATTCTTCACACTGTGGTGCTATGAGGCTTTGGAGGGACTCCCACACCTCATGGAATGTTTCTGTAGTGCCTCATCTGGGAGACTTCCAGTGTCACACAGGGTACTTTGTTGAAAGTTCAAAGCAGCTGAAACAGCTTTAAAAAAATGTTAGGCTTGCACAAGCCACCATGATGTTTAAGGCTTTAAGACTTTCTAAAGTATTTTAGCAGAAGTCAGGCTTGGGAGTCAGAGAAGATCAGGGCTTGAATTCCAACTCTTTTATTTCTTTGCTGGGGACTCTTTGGCAACTTGCTTGATGTCATCTGTAAAATGGGTGTAATCAGTTACTTTATTCATATAGTCATCATGAAGATTCAGTAAGAAAATACACATGAAATGCTTTGCACGGGACCAGACACATAGAAAGCATTTTATAAATTTTTTTAAGAATTATTTTATTTAACTTTATTTATTTATTTATTTATTTATTTATTTACTTTTTTTAATTTGACCAG
>NW_006160026.1:426420-429397 GCF_000334495.1 Tupaia belangeri chinensis | reverse complement strand
AGAGAGACAGAAAGCGAGAAATCACCCCCGAGGTGGAATGGCCACACCACAATCCTTTCTCTTCCATCTTCCTCTCGGGATCTTGAGCATGCATGCACACATTCCTGGAGTGAGTTTAAACCTGATCTGGGACTCGAACTATGGTCGACTTCATGGAAGTCCAGTGGCATAGCCATTATGCCAACTACTGGTCCCAACACTTTATAAATCTTAAGTGTTATTATTATTATTATTATCTGGAGAGGTTTTCGCTACAGGGCGCATGCGCTCACCAGACAGACAGAGAGAGACATAGAGACAGAAAGCGAGAAATCACCCCCCAGAGGGGATGGTCACGCCGCAGTCCCTTCTCCTCCATTCTCCTCTTGGGATCTTGGGCACGCACCCACACGTGCCTGGTGTGAGTTTTAAGCCACCGGGGTCTGGGATGCGAACCGCAGTCAACTATGTGGGAGTCCAGCGACATAGCCATTATGCTAACTGCTGGTTCCCTGTTATTATTTTTGTTATTATGTTATATCCCAGTTGGGGAAACCTTAACATTGGTCTGGGCTTACTGACCTGTGTTACAGAGAGCATACTGAGGCTTGGAGAGAGAAAATGGCAGTGCAGAAAACCTGTGTCCTAGACTCAGTCCTAGGACTTTCCACTTGACCACAACCCAGGGTTATGGGGATGGTACCACCATGACCACCGTGATGGGAATGACCTGACCTTTCCCTGGTGAAGGTTGTCTTTAGGCAACAGTCCTAACCCTCTCACTTAGGCCCTGAGTGCTCTGGCTTGAGGGCCGTCCCTAGTCTCAGCCAGGGTGGCAGTTCCCTTGTCCTGTCTGTCCCTTCCATTCTGGCTTGGTCTCAGTTACTGAGCACGTCTCCTTCTCTGCCACACAGGGTCTCCGAATATTTGACTTGCCTGACTCATACCCTTCTCCATCTCTGGGCTGAAAACCTTCCCTGACCCTAGGTCGTCAGATGTCACTGCAACATTCTATTGATACTTCCTTACCCCACTACTCTGTACCCTGGACTCCATCTAGTGAACTGTGTAACTCTGTTCAGTGTCATCCTGTTCCATTAAATTGTAAATCGTCTACACTGGGGCCCCTTTTATATGCAGGAGGTGCCCCATAAATGTTTGTGGGCTGGGGCAGTCTGGGTAGGCCTGAGGCCCACAATATACTTGGGAATTGATTAGGTTAGAAGGCCATCCAAGTGGCTTTGCCTGTAGTTTAAGAGATGATCCTGGATTCTAGTCAGGCAAGGAAATTAAGCCTACACCTCAGAAGACCTGAGGTCTTAAACCAAGGCAACCAAAAATGAGTAGAGGGACCTCAGGAAGACTGTGTGTGTAGGAGCTTCATCTAGAAGGCTACGGTTCTGAGTCACACGTGCCATATCTTCACCCTCAAGCAGTATGGGAGGTACAAACTCCTTTGGGCATAAACTTACCATCAACCTCTTTCTGGCCGTGGATCTCAGCACACAAGCATGCTGCTGGCCCTTATTTAACACGAGCTGAGTCCTTTCTGTGCACCTGTCTGGGTTAACCATTGAAGATCTCACGGTGTATGAGCAAGTCTCTCCAATTCCAATGGAAACGTGTTTTCACTGTGGTGAGGCTGTTGCCCTGTCTTGCTACATGACCTCCTGACTAGATCTCACCAATTTCACTGCTATCCTGAAGTGAGGAAGTGAGTGTGGTCATCTCATGGGGGTGCTGTGAATAAAGTAGATGAATAACCCAGTGAGTGAGAAGGTGTCCCAGTAGTTACCTGTCAGCAGCTATTAGGAACGAGATAAACATGGAAAAAAGAAGCCTGGAGAGCAGAAATTGAGGAGGGCCCCCAGGAAAGGTGATGTTCATAATGAGATGTGGAGGACGGGGTGAATAAACCTCATTCAGGCAGGGGAAGAGCAAGAGCAGAGACCCAAGCAGAGAAGGGGCCAGGCATTTCCAGAAGTTAAACATTGCCTCCATAAGGTTGTAGCCTAGATCTCAGAGGGTGATGGGGCCAGAAGTTGGGCTGGACAGGTATACTGGGGGTACATAATGAATAGGTACGAAGATATTTGTATTTTATAATTGGAGCAAGGAGAGCCACTCAATTCTTGCATATCAGGGATTGATCTGATGAGTTGTCTTTTGAAGGCTACTCCTGTAACTTTGGGGAGACCAAGTTAGAGGCAAGAGAAGCTACTGCAGAACTCCAGGCAAAAGATAGTGGACAGAAAGGGGGTGGTGGCAGTGGGCAAGGAGACATGTGGACAGAGTGGAGAGGTGTTCAGGAGCATCATCTCAAGGACTTGGTAAAGCACGAGAAATAAAAGAGTGAGGGCCCTGGGGCCAGCAGGTGGCGTGGTAGTTAAGGACACTGGACTCCCGCATGGCCAACTGTGGTTCAAGTCCCGGACCTGGCAGCTTGCTTTCTCACTTTCTCTCTCTCTCTCTCTTTCTCTCACTCTGTCCCTCTCTGGTCAAATTAAAATAAATAAATAAATAAATGGATAAATAAATAAAATAATTAAAAAAAATAAAAGAATGAGGGGACAAAACCATGTGCCTTCAGCTACAATATTAGTTTCTCAACCTATCTGTTCCTTTCACTAGGAAAACTTTTTGCAAATACAGAATCCCACCTTCTGGATACTCTGGTTTTAGCTGTGAGATGGACTCTGGCAATGTCCGTTTTACAAAAAGGTCCTCAGATAGTTTTGAAAACCACGTTTTAAAAACTTTTCATGACTTTGGTACCATAGTCACCAAAAGAGGCAATCTGGAGAGCAACCGCACTTCTGCTTTCACGTGCCCACCTTCTCCTGTCACAGCTGACCTTCCCTTGCCCCACGGGACTGAGAATCACAGTCTCAACTCTGCCACGGGAGTGGAGCGCATGTGAGGCTGATTGCTTGGTCTCAGATGGGCATGCAACTCCAGGAGACCAGTCAGAATCCTTTTGGAGATTTTTGCATTGGAG
>NW_006160026.1:405598-425403 GCF_000334495.1 Tupaia belangeri chinensis | reverse complement strand
GCCACAGAGCCAATAACAGTTTGAGTCCTGGGCCTAGTGACTTGTTTTCTCACTTTCCCTCTCTCTCTCTCTGATCAAATTAAAAATAAATAAATTTTAAAAATTAATTTAAAAGAAAGAAAGAAAGAAAGAAGGAAAGGAGGAAAGAAAAAGAAAGACAGACATTGTCCTTCAGAAAGTCAGCCAGATATGGGAACCAGCAGTTAGCGTAATGGCTATGTCGCTGGACTCCCACGTAGTCGACCACGGTTCGTGTCCCAGACCCGGTGGCTTAAAACTCACGCCGGGTGCGTGTGTGTGCGTGCATGCCCAAGATCCCGAGAGGAGAATGGAGGAGAAGGGATTGCGGCGTGACCATCCCCCCTGGGGGGTGATTTCTCACTTTCTGTCTCTATGTCTCTCTCTGTCTGTCTGGCGAGCGCACGCGCCCTACAGTGAAAATCTCTCCAAAAAAAAGAAAGAAAGTCAGCCAGATAAAAAGGGAATTATTTAGGCTACTTCCCCACAGATGAGTATGTCCTATAGGGAGAGAGTAGAGGGAGGGGAAAAGGGCTAGAAAAGGGAGACCTGGCTTGTCCCCTGATGCCACTACCTGGAACAGAGGCCTTGTCAGGAATGCGTTCCTCTTCACCTCCATCCAGTCACCTCCACCCACAGTTGAAAGCCCCGGACCCTGGACAGATGAAGATTCTGTTTTCAGTAAAATCAAATCCAAATCTAGTCAAACAAATAAAAATCCTGGCCTTCACTTAACGTATCTATCTTTTTCCTTAGCTTCCCTGGTAAGATTCTTGAAAAGGTGGTCCAGAAACTGTTTCCACTTTCCCACTTACTCACATTCAATGCCCATCACATTGTCAAGATGGCTCTTCATTCAGCCATTCATCAATGAACTACTGAGCCACTACTAGATGCTGGGCATTTATATCAGCACTGAAGACTCATTCTTTTTTTGGAGAGGTTTTTTTTTTTTTTTTTTGCTATAGGGCGCGTGCGCTCGCCAGACAGACAGAGAGAGACAGAGAGATAGAAAGTGAGAAATCACCCCCCAGGGGGGATGGCCACGCCTCAATCCCTTCTCCTCCATTCTCTTCTTGGGATCTTGGGCACGCATGCACACGCGCCCGGCGTGAGTTTAAACCACTGGGTCCGGGACGCGAACCGCGGTCGACCATGTGGGAGTCCAGTGACATAGTCATTACGCTGACTGCTGGTCCTGCACTGAAGACTCATTCTTGAAGACCCAGAGAATTCCACTCCTCGAAGAGTGCATCTAACAGGCAGGGTGAGAGACTTCCATGAAGAGCGAGGAATGTTATCACAGGCTATCCTAGTCCCTTGTGGAATTGCGTTCAGTGGTCAGAGAATCTAGAACATGAGCTGTGAAGGATGAATAAAAGCTTGTCAGGCTGGTGGGCCAACAGTATATTGAGGAGAATAGGCAAAACATCTGATAAAGCTCATAGGACCCAGGGATACTGTGAAGGATGGTTTTGGACTTCATTCAAAAGGTTAAAAAAAGTCCCTGAAGGGAGATCAGCAGATGACGTAATGGTTACATTGCTAGACTCCCACATAATTGACCACAATTCAAGTCCTGGATCCAGTGGCTTAAAACTCATGCCAGATGTGTGTGCATGCATGCCCAAGATCCCAAGAGGAGAATGGAGGAGAAGAGATCACAGTGTGACCATCTCCCCTGGGTGGGGGGGTAATTTCTTGCTTTCTGTCTGTCTCTGCACTATAGCAGAAATCTTTCTAGAACAAACAAAATACCTGTGCCTAAAAGAAATCCCTGAAGGATGGGAACCAGCAGATGGAGTAATGGTTACATTGCTGGACTCCCATGCAGTTGACTGCAGTTTGAGTCCTAGACCTAGCAGCGTAAAATTCACACTGGGCATATGTGCATGCATGCCCAAAATCTCTAGAGGAGAAGAGGAGAATGGAGAAGGGATTGCAGTGTGGCCATCCCCCCCAGGGAGATGATTTCTCAGTTTCTGTCACTCTGGTGAGTGTGCGTGCCTTTTAGCAAAAAAATTTCTCTCTCTAAAAAAAGAGAGAGAGAGAGAGGAAAAAGAAAAATCCCTGAAAGGTTTTAGGCAATGGAGGGGTATTAAGCAAGGGAGGAGCATAATCCTATCTGTGGTTTAGACAGATGGCAGAAGTTGTAATAATGGACAAAAGTTCTCAAACTTCAAGCCAAACTTCAAGCCATCAAGGTTTTTAAAAGCAGTTTGCTAAGTTGCTTCTCTCTCTTTCTCATTCGTGGAAGAAATAAAACTTTTTTCTTTTGGTGTCCTCAAGTGCAAAACAGGCACTAGAAATAGAATTCACCTCCCTGGCATTGCTTTGGTCTGAAATAAGATAATGCCCGTAAACTGTGCAGCACATAGTAAACATGAACTACTATTCTTGTTGCTTTATGGTTGGTATTTGTGTGACTTTGAGGCTGCTATGTAACTTGTCTAAACTTTGATATTGCCACATTCAACAGTTGCTTTCCAGTTGGGCTGTTGCCGGATCCAGGGAGATACAGGGTCAGGCAGGCCAGGCCGTAGGTGTGTAATAAAACTTAGTTGTCTCTCCCCAAGCTCTCCCTTTCCCCACTCCTACAGACCTTGGACTGCATCAGAGTGTTTTTTTCTTACCAGGCTGATGAGGTGACAATGGGAAGAAATTGTTGGGGGTTGTGGTTGAGCTCCCAGCCATTGTTTAAAAACACAGAACATTCCTTTCAACCTCAGAAGATCTACATCCCATTAACATTTGTTCCCCTTAAAGTCTGTGTTCCTAAAGAGCTTAGTGCAGACTAATATTGAGTGAAATAAAACAAAAAACAAAATCAACTCAGAGTTATTTGGAAGTCACCTGAAATCAGTTTGGCAAGGCATGGTTAGTGTGTCTTGAAGAGTTGATCTCTCTTCAAGGATCTAGAATGAAGAGGGGTTATTGCCTAGACTTTGGTGGTAGGAAATAGACTCTTTTTAATTTTGTTTTTAAAACGAGCCCTTATTCTCATCCTATTGGGCTCATTTCCACTTTCCTCCTTTGAAATCAGCCTATTACAGTCTATAATCTTAAAGGAGGAGCCTTTTGCAAAGCTATCTAGTAGTGCATTTATACTGAGATAAGATTGAGGGACACCCTTAGGCATTTTCTAGTCTAAAAGTTATTTATTGTTGGGAAGAAATACTTCAGGGCCCCTTAGAGTATATACGAAAAGATAATTATTGACTGAGTCACTCATAGGTTATTGCAAACAAACAACAGAAATCCCCCTAATGCAACATTTTTGTCTTGTTTCCCAAGCTTTGTGCCAGAGTTTGTCTTAAAGAGCTGCAGAGAACAGTACTTCTGTGTCCAAGCTGTGGGTAGCCTAAATGTTAGGCTAGGATTGTGAAAACTTCATCCATTCAAAATTTGATCTTTTTTTTCCTTTGATTGATTGTTTTTATAAAGTTAATCTCTTTTGTCGTTTTGGGATGGCAGCATAAACAATGCTTCCTTTTAAAATAATTTTATTTATTATCATGTTTTAAATTTGCCACAGGGTACATGTACTCACCAAAGACAGAGAGAGAGAAAGAGAGAGAGAGAGAGAGAGAGAGAGAAAGTAAGCCACCTTCCTTGATACATTCCATACCTAAACAAAACCTTTCAAGGAATCCCCTCCGGTAGGGGTGGGGAGTTAATTCCTGGATAAAGTCCTTAGTAAAAGGCATAGTCAGTGTTAGCTTATTATCCCTTCTCCTGTATTCCTGTCCAAATTGCAAGCTCCTCCCCCCTCCTTCTCCAATTCTTGATAATCTACCAAGTAGATTACACAATGGCTTAGACTCCTGGGACTCTTTAGGTTGACTCTGAGGGCCAATTTGTATTGTGGTCAAGATCAATCTGACTTTTTGGAAAGAAGTTGGCTTCTGTTCGGTTTTCAGACCTTTCCTTGGCTGAGTGAAGCCCAAAGGTGGCCTAACAGGTAGTTGAACCGATTCCATCCCATTCCTCAGCCAAGCTCTGCACCCCCAAAGTTGTTTCCTGATTATTTGGAATGGGGAGTTGTTTTCCTAGCAAGGAACACTTTTTCTATTTCTTGGGCTTGCCCAGACTTAGTGATTCAAACTAACACCTTCCTGGTTCCCAAGTGAGTCACTCCAGGGCTGCACTCCAGCCCTGGGCTGCAAAGGGGCCAAGAGGGAACCCTTTAAGAGCACCCCCGCTTTTAACACTTTGAACTATCAACTTCTGTGGATTTCATCTCTCTTTGAATTTAGCATACAGGGCGTTGACAGTTTGAAGTTAGGGTGGGACTTATACCCAAAAGAAGGATCAAGAAAAAGACATTAAGGGCTTGAATATTCTACCTGTCAGAGCCAAAGGCAGTAATTATGTATTGATTTATGGGTAGTAGTGGATTAAATCCCAGAGAAAGTACAGGAAGCAGAAAACGTATTCTGAGGCTGGTTAGAACAGCGATCCTAACTTCCATTTACCTACGTAGTCAACATTCTTGTTTCTGGTTAGAGCTGTGGGTTTTCAGAGGCATATAATTAATAACCTATAATAATGAGTACGTGTCTGGAGCATGTGAAGGCGGTCAGAAGGAAGGAGACTCACGTGACAAGGAGGAAGGATGCTTTACCTTAGTATCTTAGCAGGGGCATTTCCCAATTGACTTCTCAGGTACTATCAGTGAACTAGACCTAACTGGTGGCTAAGGTGGGAGTGAATGATTGATGGGTATCTCAATGTAACTGGAGAGATTAAACAATGAAACATTAAAAAATAATTAAAAAAAAAGAGGAAGTAATGTCTGACCAAACTTCAGTGTTGAAACTTAAAATACTTAACTCACTGGACTGTGGCTCCTGTTCTCACAAGCAGGGCCAGCTTCTTCCTAATGACCTGTTTGTGAGAGGGCCTAAGAGGGGTTGAGTAGACAGCCTGGGTTTGACTGCTCCCTACTCTCATGGGTGGACCTTGGGTGTGTGGTTGTCATTGTTTCCCCCTCTGCAATTTGGGAAGCTCATCAGCACCTCCTTCATAAAGTTGCTGTGGGATTATAAATAAAATGCTTACAAGAGTGCCTGGCACATAGAATTGAGTGTTATTACTTGAAGCTGTCTGTCAGGCCCCAAATCTAAAGTGTTCTTGATCTCAGCACTTTAAAAACAAGTGAGCAGTTCAGGGTTTTCAGACATAGGTACCAGATTCTTTTTATTACCCGTGGAGGGTGGCAGGTAAGTTATATAACCTGTGTGAGCTTTCATAGTTGTGAAATAGAAACATCCTTCTCAGAGCTCGGGAGGCCTATGTCATAACCCATGTCAAGGAAATGGCACGTGGGAGGGGGATGTTCCTACACTCTGTCCTCTTACTGGGCAGAATCCTTGGGCTTGAATTGAACAGGGGAAAGGCATGGGTTAACTGAATTGAAAGGCGTTCCTTGTGTTCCTCCCAACCCCCAGTCTTTAGCCCCTCTTTGTATATTTAACTGTTATCTTTAACCTCTTGTATCTCTTTTCCCTACCTCTAGCCTTCTCACCAGCCTGCCACCCTTTCCTTCTGTAACAACTCTGGCTCTTATCACAGTCTCCAGGAAGCATCTTATAACCCTGAGAACTTAAAAACCTTCAGGCCCCCAGACCCATTTAACAAAGAGAAACTCTTGCCTTTCTTAAAATAACTTTTCCCATCTTTGTAAACTCACCCTTTATAGGTCAACTTCTGCTAATCTGTAATTAAGAAAATGGGAGAAGTGGGAGAAAAAAAACATTCACAAGTTAAGATTTGCTTCAATCATATATTTTCCAAGTATTTTATTTTTTCTAAAAACAATAGAAAAAATCAACTTTAAAAAGAGAAATGTACTTAAATAAAAAAAATTATGGTTTATAATACATGGTTTGAAATCTTTAACTGCTATAAATGTATTAAAGTTATTTACATTTAATGCATATTTACACATGAAAATTGCGTAAACTCTTAAGCTTTAAGATTTTAAAAAAACAATTCTTAAATACAAACTTGTTAAGAGGAAAAACAAAAAAGATGGCAAGCATAAAAAAAGTTCTTTTATGCCCAAAGTTCCATTTGAGGCAGTTTACATTATGGCTAAACCTTTCAGTCCTAAGGCCCAGCCAAGGTTGTGCGGTTGCACTTGACCATGCATTTAAAACAAGTCCAGAAGTTCTGAAAGGAGGAACCTTCTTCCTTACTTCCCTTGGTAACAAGTGAGAATTCAGAGGCGACTCCAGTCCCTCCCTCCAATAGGTCAATTTATGCACAAGAGTTCCGTAGCTGTTCAAGTTTGTGTTTCAACTGTTCTCGCCGCTTCCTTAACAAATCCTTTTCTGAAATGAGCTTTTGCTCCTCTGCTTGAACAGACAGGATGTATGCTGTGGCTTTTTTAAGGATAACTACTTTGGGGGCCTTTTCATTGTTTTCCAACTCGGGGATCTGGTCACGCAGAGCAAAAAAGCTTCGTTTCAGCTCGTTTCGCCTCTGGCGTTCCAGGACATTGTGTGTCCGCCTCTTGTCATTCTCCTCGGTGTCTGAGGACCTGGGGCTGGCACATTTCCGGTTGTTGCTGATCTGTTTCAGGACTCTGCCACTGTCCAGCTTAGCCCTCTTGGCAGCTGGGTAGTCCTTCCTGGTGGAGGGTGGTGCGGCGTAATTGTGCTGATGGGTGGAGACATGGCACCTCTTGAGAACCAGTGGACTGTGAGGGGGTTTGCTGTGGCCTCCAGCGGAGGGTGACCCCGATTCCGACCTTTTGGTAGGGGGCTGCCTCTTTTCTACAGAAACGACATCAATTTCTTCCTCATCCTCTTGGTCTTCCTCTTTAAGAAGAGAAAGAGAAATCACTGTTAGAAACGTTTCCTAAAGACAATCAATGACCAGATTAAATGAAGGCTATGCAAATATAAAACAGTAAGTTAGAAAGGGCTCTGGACAAAGTCATTTCGTGAAAAAAACCAGAACTAGCCAACCGTCCCTCCTCTTCTCCCTATGAAGGCAGAATCTTACAGAGGGAGGATGACAGCTGGGGTTATGGCACTGACAAAATGATAATTTACCAGGCTACAGCTTCGATGCCAATTGTTACCTAAGACTTAATGAGGCTTTGGACACACCCAAAGCAAAGCTCATTCCCAAGCACCTCCTATTTTTAAGGGACTTTACCAAGAACCCTTCAGGTGTTGTGAATGATAGCTGCAAATCTCTTGGAATGACTTTAGCAACTCCCTATTTTACTGGAAGTGCTAGGAGAAAAAAATCTTGCACCTTTGCCAAAGTCCTGGGAGGTGGAGGTGGGAAAAGAAGTCCAATTTTGGCGAGGATTTGCTTTGAAGTGTTGGAAAGAGGCTGAAAAATCCCAGCTCTTCGGTGCATCCACTCTTAAGGCACTTTCACCAACCAGCTCCCGGTACTCAGCAAAAGCTACCCAGGTCTATCCACCTCTGGGCATTTCTACCGGAAACCCAGGCCATTAAACTGCAACTACTTTTCAGAAGTTAAGGGAGGCAATTCATTCACTCTCTGAGATCAATCCTCTTATCCTCATTTACACCCTTCCCCCACCACATAAGGACAATTAAAATACTTAAAGAGAGGTAGGAGGGAGTGGATTGAATTGCAAGATAAGCCAGAAGACTTGAAAACCCAAATGAAATTCCTGAGGGGTGGGAGGATGGCAACGAGGGCGGTCTACGGAGGATGGGAGGGAACGCTAAACCCCCGGGTTCCAGAGATGAAAAGCTCCTAGATCCTTCCAGGTCCGCCATTTCTCCTTCCAAATAGAAAAGAAAGGCAGGATCGATGAAAGTGGCCGGTTGAATTCGCCGCCAATGATAACAGGAGAAACAGCCGCCCCCTTCTGACAGGCCGAAAGGGGCCCAGCTTACCAGAGTCGCTGCTGGTGGTGGGAGGTGTCTCCTCGTGGAGCGCCAGGGGCTCGGGGCTGGCCCGCGGAGAGGACTCGGTGGAGGAGAGCAGGGAGTCCGAGGACGGGGAGAAGGCGGTGGAGTCCGGCGAGGCGCAGGGCTTGGGCGAGCTGCCGTCGTTGAGCGGGTAGGGGAAGACTACCGAGGGGTCGATGCACTCGGAGGCGGCGGCGCTCAGGTCCTGCAGGTACAAGCTGGAGGTGGAGCAGCCGCTGTGCCCGCGGGCGGGGCTCGGGCTGCCGCTGTCTTTGCGCGCAGCCTGGTAGGAGGCCAGCTTCTCGGAGACCAGCTTGGCGGCGGCGGAGAAGCCGCTCCACATACAGTCCTGGATGATGATGTTCTTGATGAAGGTCTCGTCGTCCGGGTCGCAGATGAAGCTCTGGTTCACCATGTCTCCTCCCAGCAGCTCGGTCACCATCTCCAGCTGGTCGGCGGTGGAGAAACTGCCGCCGCCGCCGTCGTCGTCTCCCCTGGGGGAGAAGGACGCGACGGCTACGTAGGAGGGCGAGCAGAGCCCGGATGGGCGGCTGGGTGACAGGGGCGGGGTGGGCAGCAGCTCGAATTTCTTCCAGATATCCTCGCTGGGCGCGGGCGGCTGCAGCTCGCTCTGCTGCTGCTGCTGGTAGAAGTTCTCCTCCTCGTCGCAGTAGAAATAGGGCTGCACCGAGTCGTAGTCGAGGTCATAGTTCCTGCTGGCGAAGCTGACGTTGAGGGGCATCGTCGCGGCAGCCTGAAGGCGGCACATACAGGGCACATACAGTGTTAAGTTACGGTCGTCTTGGTGATGCCAAGCCCGGCGTTAATGCGCACCACGATCCCGAACCACTCCCCTTCCAGTGTTATCCCCCGAAGGGGCCGAGCGAGCAGGGGCGACCCCTCAAACCCCCAACCCACCAAAAAAACAAAAAAAAAAAAAAAAAAAGAAAAGAAAAGGAAAAAAGCCACCTCTGGGTGACTCTCGAATACGCATTTGGTAAGCCAGTTGCATAGTGCTTGCCCAGCCAGCGCCCGCCGGGAGCCGGGAGCGCGAAGCCTAGGAGTCAGCCTAGCAGCCGCCCAGGATCAGAAATCGGCCTTGGCCTCCTTAAGGGGCCGCAGTGGGGAATACAGTCTGCCAAAACCCAAGGCACAAAGTTTTGCGCCACCTGAAGGAGAAGAGGAGAGACGCCTCTGCGCCAGCGGCTGCGCGCGGCCCCCTCCGGCTCCTGGCCCCTCCGAACTGCCGCGCCCGTTCCCACTCGCGCCCTCGCCGAGCGCCTACCCCGCTGGCGCCGCCGCCCCTCCCAGCCTCCCCTGTGTCCCACCTCCCCACTCCCAGTGCGCCCCCCTTCCTTCCTCTGCCGACTTCTTCTCTTTCGCTGGGATGAAGTGGCCAGCTCAGCCGCCGGCTTAAACGCCCCCTCCCCCATAAATTAAAAAGGGGGTGTTCAATAAACGGGCACCTCCCTTCAACACTGACCGCCGAGCAGCCAACTGCGCCCGGAGACCCCGCTGCCATTCCGCGCCCAGAACCAGGCGTCTTCCCCTACCCCACCGAAGGTAGCAGCTGTTCTGGAGCAGCCCGAGCTCCGCTCCTAGCTGTCTCTCAGCATCTCAGGGGCGCGGGGACACCCGCCGGCGGCGGGGGAGTCTAGGCTGGGTGCAGAGATTCGTCCTGGCTTTCCGCAAGTCTCCGAATTTAGGAGAATCCGACACATCCCAGCCCCGTCTCCCCTCTCCCTCCCCTGCGCCTCGACACCAAGCCTTAACACCTCTGGAGACGAAGGTCTTAAATTTTATCTTTTCTTTTTAAAGCCAATAGCCAACTTAAAAGGATCAGGGGCCAGTAGAGTCGCCGCGGGGGTCGGCGGGCGGGACGCGCCGCAGTGTCTGTTCGCGGCTGTCAGAAATGCAGTAAGCCCAAATTTAAATGCCCTCCCGGAGACGGAGAAAAGTCAGGGCTGCAGAGCTCTCTCGCTCACACACAGTATGTAACCCGTACTCCCAGGAACTCAAGATGCAAAGGGCTTTCTTCTGCCCACAGCGACAGAGCACCCCCCCCCCAAAAAAAAACCCTCAAAACACCAAAAAAAAAAAAAATCTAAACGGCTAATAATCAACAAAGCAGGATGTCCGACCGACCGGGGAAGCGTCAAAATACATAGGTGACAATTTCTAAAGGCTAGTTTCAAAAAGGCTCCGGCTTCCCTCTGCTTCCCCCTGTCTTGACAAGTCGCTCCATTCGATGCGGTGTGATCTCCCCCAACCCCAGCCGACAACCACCCCGAGAATGAGAAAAGTATTAGTAGCGCAGGAATGGAGAAAGGACACCCCAGTTTGGGTATTTGACTTATCTCAGCATTAAGGCGGTAGAGAAAATAAATTGAAAGAGAAATACATCTGGGTGCTTACCGAGTTTCCCACTACGCGGAGGAAATCCAGCGTCCGAACAGCGGCGGGGAGCGCCTTTCAGAGGAGCGGGTTCTGAGCAGCAGCGAAAAGTGTCCCTAAATAGGCGAAATAGCTTCCCCGCGTCCGGGTTGTCGCGTCCTCGCTCGGGTGTTGTAAGTTCCTGTGCAAAGTGCCTGCCCGCTGCAACGGGCAAAGTTTGGGGGATGCGGCGACGGCTGCGGGCCGCTGGTGACAGGTCAGCAGGAGGGGTGGGGTGGGAGATCCTGGGCCGGAGGCAAAAGCCCCCCTTTCACTCCGGACCTCGCTTCTCTGGACGCCCGAGCGCGGCTCTGCTAGCTCGGCTTTGCACCCTCTCTCAGGCCCGCCCGCTCGCTCCCTCTGCCTCTCGCTGGAATTACTACAGCGAGTCAGATAAAGCCCCAAAAACCGGCTTTTATACTGCAGGCCGATCCCTCCCTCCGTTCTTTTTCCCGCCAAGCCTCCGAAAAGCCCAGCCCTTTCCGAAGCAGGAGGGGAGGCAGGCAGCCGCCGGGGCGCGGCGGTGGCGGCGGCCTGGAGACGCGCAGCTCGGGGGTCCTCGGTCGCGCAGACCCTCGCTTTATAAAGACCGCAGACCCTCGCTTTATAAACGAGTGGTGGGCGGGGATTCGCGAGAAGGGATTTTTTTCCCTCCCTCCCCACCCCCGCCCTCGGCTTTGGGAACCCGGGAGCGGCGCCTCGGGAAGGCTGGAGAGGGGGAGGAGATTCAGCCCCGCAGCCCGGCACTCTAGCGATCGAATGTAAACAGAGTAGGCGAGCGGCATGAATTAACTGCGCGCGCCTACCATTTTCTTTTGCTCCGGCTCAAGCCCTCTCCCTTTCTCTGCCGCTCCTCTGGCGCAGTGCTCTGACAAACCGCATTCTTGCCCTGCGTGTTTAATCATCGCAGTAGGAACAGCTGCCCTCAACGCAGACTGCGAATACGCCGTGTACCCACGGCCACGCCACGCACGTCCCGGGCGGCCCGGCGCCTCCCTAGGGCAGGAGAAAGGGCAGCGTTTTGAAAACAAATGCCATAAAGTGAGGGGGAAAGAAAGCGTATTTCTGGGCGCGCGCTCGCTGTGTGGGGTGTTAGGGTGGGTGAAAATAAGTGATAGAGCTATAGGGAGGGAAATGATGCCTGGATTTATTAAAATAACTCAGCGGCTCATTGCCACGTATACTTGGAGAGCGCGTTATGAATAAACTCCCATCGCTTCTGTACTACTATCTGGCTGGGCACCTTCCACCCACAAGGAATCCCCGGGTGCTCCTGAGCAGCTAGATGACCCCACCCGGGTGCCGCCCCTCACGCAGACTCCCACAGAGCCCGGTGCGGGAGGTGGCTGTTCCCGCAGGACGCGCTAATCCCTAAGATCTTTCTGTGTGTCCCTGAGCTGGGCTAGGGGAGGAACGCGGTTACGAGAGCGCGCCGGGGACCCTCCTCCGCCCACTCTCGTCCCGCCTACACTACCCGTCCCACCCCCACGCCTCTAGCACGGAGTTCCCAATTCTGCAGCCAGGTTTCAGAAGAGGAAAATCCTTTTTGCACCCCACGGCGCCAGTTTGCACTAGTCTCCGGCTCCCGGGTTTGGGAGAAAAATCAAAGGCGCTAGACGGGAGACTATGGGGAGGGGCGAAGGGGGATCCGAACTGGGGGGCCGGACTTTCCAGAAGGCGGAGGAGGCGAGCTTGGAGACCGGGCTTGGGGAGTCCGCAGGGACCCTTGTGAAGAAAACCGTTAACTCTTTCTTCCCCGGACAAACCAGGCGTTTAATTCTTTTCCGGATCCTCTTTTTCTATTACTGGAATCGTGGTTACGCACATAAAAAGGCATCGATTCTGCTCAAAGGAGAGGAATATTATCTCCGTACCTTTCTTGGGGGAGGGGGAGATCTTGAGCTAATTAAGTGTTGGTTGCATTTCAAGCATTAATTTCCTAGTTTACTGAATATTTTTTTTCTGAATGCCATAGTGAAAATGAATTATGTATAACCTGCATGCATGTAGACATTTCATGTACAAGTCGACCCAGCTCGTTGACCAACCAGACACGATTTATTCGTCACCCGAATTGATCTATATTTAACGATAATGCATATTCCCTCGGGATTTGCTATTTTGCCTTATTCCATGACATCACATCAAAAACAAAGGCGATTTTCCTACCCCTGGTCCTTCACCCAAAGGCATTTCAAAGCAAACTTTTACGATCTCTCCCATCCGCGACCCATCCCAAGAAAAAAATTGAGGGGAGGGGGGACAGGTGCGTAGCATGTACGTTGTTCAAGATAAGTTACTGCCCGTAGAGTTTGCTGCTCAGTGTTCGATTGTTAAATGAGTAGTAACTTCCCCCAAATCAGGCGCACTGCACAATTCAGCTTTAAGGAGAGCAAATTACTCTAGCCTCTAAGCATTTGCGGCAAACTCCGGGAGCGACCAATCCCCAGGCACGGTTTTACTGCAAAGCGTCTTTCCCCGCCCCCTCCCCAGGCTATACCCGCCTTTGAGTTTGCGAAAGTAAAGTAAGTGTGCCCTCTACCGGCCTCAGAGATCACCACGTCGGGATGCCAAGGAGGGCGGGGGTCGGCTGGGGTCAGGGACCTCCGGAGCGCAGGATTTCCAGCTGGGAAAGGACTGGCGGCTCCTTAAAACGAGTTTCCAGCCTTGTTTATGATTCTTTCTGGCCATTTGAAGAGGAGCCGAATGAAAAGGAATTACTGGAGGAGAAAGTGCTTCAGTACTGGGTACCCCATTGCGTAAAGGGGTGGTGAAAATTAACCCATCACTACGTGTTGACAGCGAACGTCAGACTATAGAGAACTCAAGGTTTAGGGGAAACGTGCAATAATTCGCAAGTACACGCGAAAAAATTTTGGACAAAACCCTAAAGCAGAACAAGCTTTAGCCCACAGGTCTGAGAGACCCTTCTCTAACCACCAGGTTTGAAAGCTGGATACTGGTTTTTTTGGGGGGGAAAAGGAGGCAGAGTGGAACTTGAGGAAGATTTGGTTTGTCTATTATTATAATTTTTTAATTAGAAAGGGCTTATATGTAATAGCCAGATAATTGACAGTGAGGAAGGGCACTTGAAATTCCATTGATAAAAGTGTAAAGGAGTATTTCCTCAGAAGTTTTAATTTCAAAGTGAGTGTGCAATAAAGGTCAAAGTAATGCCGAGGGAATGCACACCGCGTGCGTGTGAAGTGGGTATGTGTTTCTAGTAGGTTCTTATTGTAGGAAAGATGCTAGTGTCTGAACTCCTTGAGATGCCCTCAAGAGTTTTCGCATTGGAGGGTCTTTCCCGGAAGAGGCCTGTTAGGGTGATTTCCCGGAAACTAGTACTTTTTTGGTTTTGTTTTTTAGTTTGCATAGGATGGTGCACTTGCTGGAGAGAGGCAGACAGAGAGACTGAGAGAGAAAGCAACCCCCACTCCCTACGGGGATGGCCATGCCACGACCCCTTCTTTTCCATTCCCGTCTCTGGATTTGGGGGCATGCACACACACATGCCCAGTGTATTTCTTCCTCCTCCTCCTCCTTCTTCTTCTTTTCTTTTTTTTTTTTGAGAGATTTTTGCTATAGGTCATGTGCACTCTTTGGAGAGGCAGAGACAGAGAGACAGAAAATGAGAAGTCACCTCCCCCCCCCCAAGGCAATGGCCCCCTTCTCCATTCTTCTGTCTGGATTTGGGGCACACACGCACATGAGTCTGGTATGAGTTTTAAGCTGCCAGGTCTGGGACTTGAACTATGGTTGACTACGTGGGAGTCCAACCACGTAATCATTACACCATCTGCTGGTCTCTGGTGTATTTCTTAAGCTGCCTGGTTCAGGACATGGACTGCTCCATTGGCCATGTGAGATCTACTTAACTATTACATTACTGGTTGGTCTGGAGGACAAATTACTCTGCTGGAGTAATAAGTGTTCTCCATAGGGGCACCTTACAACCCTCAAACCAACAACAAATAAATAACAACAGTAAAAGCAAGGGTAGATCTAGCCTGATCTCTAGAGGGTAGTTTTTAAAAGCTACTAAAGATACAGATATGTCACATCTTATGACCTGACTCCCAAATCTTGCGAGGCCAGGGTTGGGCGTGTGAACGCTGGGGCAGAAACGATGCCTGTGGGTTCAGGACTCAACCTCACTCTCTCTTAGCTGGTGACATCACCTGGGGTGTTGCAGCTTAGAGCTGTTTTGTGCCTTGGGGCCGTCCCTATTTTACACATGAGGACACAGTCAGATCTCAGGAAAGTCAAGGGACATAATTATCTTTCTTTGAGCAATTTTAAAGACACATTTCGCCTAAGATAAACATTAGCTGGGTTGAGCAAGGGTTGAGGGGTTTACAACGAATAATATCAAAATGTTCATTGTAAAAAGAAGTTGTAAAGCAGAAAAAGAGATAAGAAAATGACAAATTTCCAATTCTGATCATCTAAAATCAGCTGTTGGAGTTAAACTCTTAAACAGAGTTTTTAAAAAGTGTGTTTACTTATTTGGAGAGAATGAGAAAGAGAGAGAGAGAGAGAGAGAAAGAGAGAACCTTTGACAGGATCTTCATGCTGTGATTCACCCCAGCTTGGGCCAACACGACTTAGGGGCACGCACGTGCCTAATGGAGTCACGGAGATCTCTGAATATGAACTGACAACCTTCCCCATGGGGGTCAGCCGTGCAAAACACTGTGCTTTCCCACTGTGCCACCATCTGAGCCCTTTACAGAGACATTTTTAGGTTCACCATTGGTCTTCCTGCTCCCCAGTTTTCTGCTGGAAGACACTGGAAGATGTCTTCTGACCATCCACCCTTGGTTTGTCCTTCTAGGGACCCTATGCCGTGGCCCTCTCTCTCTCTCCCTTTTTTTTTTTTGCTGTAGGGAACATGTACTTGCTAAGGAGAGACAAGTGTGTGTGTGGGGGAAAAGCCACGTGATCATCCCTTCTCTTCCATCCTCCTTTTGGGATCTTGGGCAAACATGCACATGTGCCCCACATGATTTTCAAACCACCAGGTCTGAGACTGGAATTGTGGTCAGCCATGTGGAAATCTAGTGCCCTAGCCACCATGACACCTGTTGGCCCCAGCCCTTTCTCTGGGGGATATTGCTGGGAGTGAACTGGGCTTCAAAGAAGTAGCAGATCTCCTGAGGGGTGCTTTGCCATCTTCCACAAGGTTTGAAGTCCAGGTTAATTGTTCGATAGGATTCCTCCCAGGGCAGGGGTGGGGATTCTTTCCCAAGGGATGGTACTATGAGAATCATTAATTCGTTTCTGCATATTCTTGCGATAGTAGTCGTGCCCCTTTCACACTTAGGAAGCCAAGAAAAAGGACACAGAAAGAACAAGCAATCCGATCACACTTTCTCTCCACTTTCCAGAGGCACAAGAGACTTGGAGTGCGTGACTTGTATAAATAGCACCAGTCCCCGCCCCTCATCTTCCTTGAGTATCTCTTCCCTCACCCTTCGGAAAGGTTCCTATGGGGTTGATGTCCCGCAGATAAGAGCAGTTACTAATGTGGAAAGAAAGGGGATCTGGGTGATCAAAAAGCTAGCTCCATCTCGGGGTTGAGGCGCAAAGCCCTTCAGGATGGCTGGGCTATTATTTCAAAATCCCTTCAAGTCACACGAGGCCCGCCAAAGAGTGAGGCGAAGGAAGAGAATGATAAATACACATCTCCAGCAGGAAGATCATTTGGCAAGAAGGGCCAGTAAATTAAAAACCAAGCTAGCTAGGGAATGCTAAAGGAAGAGAAAGTCCCGTGAGCATTTTAGTGCCAGCCATGTGTCCCAATAAGAGGACACAAGAAAGCTCTTTGGCAGACACAAGGATAAAATTCGACATCACTCATTACTAGGAATGATCACCAAAAGGGAAGTGAAGGAGATCTTTGTGCATCTTAAAAAATGCATGTTTTGGGAACCAGCAGTTAGCGTAATGGCTATGTCGCTGGACTCCCACGTAGTCGACCGTGGTTCGTGTCCCGGACCCGGTGGCTTAAAACTCACGCTGGGCGCGTGTGCGTGCGTGCCCAAGATCCCGAGAGGAGAATGGAGGAGAAGGGATTGCGGCGTGACCATCCCCCCTGGGGGGTGATTTCTCGCTTTCTGTCTCTATGTCTCTCTCTGTCTGGCGAGCGCACGCGCCCTACAGTGAAAATCTCTCCAAAAAAAAAAAAAAAGCATGTTTTCTGATTAATGTTATCCCCTCCCTTCCTTGTTTCTAGCATACTGCATAAATTAAAGGAGCTGAGAAGGATAAAAACTTAGTCTATGTTTTAAACATAAAACCTGAGAGCCCGTGTTTCCTGTGTCACACTGAGCACATTCAGTTGTTTTCTTACCCATTGGCTTCTAGACCTCAGATCCTGGCAGAGTCTCAGGCTGGCCCCAGTAAACCCTTGTCGCACCTCCAGTTCAGCATTCTCCTTTTCTTTCTTAGTCCTTCGCCATAATCCCGCCTTACTTTGGAGCTACTGCAGTAGACAAATGGCTCCTTTGTTTAGCCTCTTCAAAGGCTTGGTTTATTGTTCCGTAAGTGCCAAACTCAAGAGCCAGTCTCCAAAGTTTCCACACTTTGACTCACTGGCCTGTCTTTGCTGTGGTCCTTTTGGGCAACATCTGTCTCCAGGATGGACCCTTGCTGGGTTGGAGGTAGAGGTGACTAAGGAAACTTGCTTTGTAATCTTCAGCCTTCACTTGGAGGCCTGTGGGACAAGAGCCCCTTCCAATAATGAACCTGCAGGGATCCCAAACCATTGCTCTGCCTTCTGATTCAAAGGTGGAGGGTCTGAAAGTAGCTTACCTTCGGTTGCTTTCTTTTTTTAGAAGGTCTATTTTCTCTGTGACTCCTTTGAAATGGAGTTTGTTATGGAAAAAGCTCTCTTGAAGTATTTTGGAGTGGCCTCCAAGCACCAATGCCCACAGACTCAGTTTCATTTTCCATTTTGACTTTTCCGCTTGTTGTCAGGCTTCTGGAACTAATCATTGGATTTTCATAAACCGGTGGTTCTCGACCAGAGGCAATTTTGCTCCCAGAGGACATTTGGCAATGTCTGGAGACATTTCCGGTTGTCTCTTGGGGTGGGGGCTTGCTACTGGTATTTAGGGAGACTGCCAAATGTCCTACAATGCACAGGACGGCCCACAGCAGAGAGCTGTTTGGCCCCAAACATCAGTAGCATTGGGCCTGAGGATACCTGAGTTAGCCCCCCAGCCTCCTGATCTTATCCTGGTGCTTACAGTTGGATCTTCCATTTCACTTATTGGCTCTGTTTCCTTCTTTACCCACTGCATGCAGCTGCTAGAAACGTCTTAGGTCGAATTATTTTTTAAAAAAATGTTGTTACAGTGTGCATGCCCTCTTTGGAGACTGAGAGAGAAAGAGAGAGAGGAAAGTGAGAAAGCACCCCCCCAAAGGGAGGATGACCACACCCCATTTTCTTCTCCTCATTCTCCTCTCGGAATTTTGAGCATGCTCAAACATGTATTTTATTTATTTATTATTATTATTATTGCCTTCTTTATTTTTTGAGAGATTTTTTTGCTATAGGGAGCATGTACATGCTGGAGAGACAGAGAGAGAGACAGAGACAGAGAGACAGAAAGTGAGACATCATCCCCTGGGAGGATGGCCACACTGCAATCTTTTCTCCATTCTCCTTTCAGGATTTTGGACATTCATGTACATGTGCTCAGTGAGTTTCAAGTGGTCCGCCATGATGGAGTCTAGCACCTTAACCACTATGCTACTTGCTGGCCCCACTTGTGTGTTTCTCAAGCTGCTCGGTTGGGTCCAGGACTTGAACTACATAGTTGGCCATATGAAATCCAGCTGCTTTAACCACCACACCACCTGCTGGGCCCTTGTAGTAGAATCTTTTTGTACATGTGCTCAGTGAGTTTCAAGTGGTCCGCCATGATGGAGTCTAGCACCTTAACCACTATGCTACTTGCTGGCCCCACTTGTGTGTTTCTCAAGCTGCTCGGTTGGGTCCAGGACTTGAACTACATAGTTGGCCATATGAAATCCAGCTGCTTTAACCACCACACCACCTGCTGGGCCCTTGTAGTAGAATCTTTTTTGTTGTTTTGGAGAGATTTTTGCTATTGGGCACGTGTGCTTGCCAGAGAGACAGAAAGAGTCAGAGAGACAGAAAGTGAGAAATCACCCGCTGGGGAGGTGGGGGGTGGCTGAACCACAATCACTTCTCCTCCAGTCACCTCTCAGGATTTTGGGCATGCAAGCACATGCCTGGTGTGAGTTTTAAGCCACTGGGTCTAGGACACGAAACTGCAGTTGACTACGTGGGAGTCCAGCGACGTAACCATGACGCCATCTGCTGGTCCCAGAATCTTAATAGCTCCTAGTCTCTCCCACTCCATTTAACCTTGTGTGTTAATTAATTCTCTTTCTTATTTAAAATTCTGTAGTCCCCAAAGGACAAAATGAGGCTCCATCTCATGAGCTTGGAATTCCAAGCCCTCATGCATCTGGTCCCCACCTTATCTTAGCCTATTTTCTACCAACTCTGCACTTCAGAATAGCATTCTATTTACAGTCTGCTGACTGACCGGGGAGTTCCCACCTCAGCACTTTCGTCCAGGCAGTTCTCCCAGCCCTATTGCCTCTTCTTGACTAACCAAGGACTCTTTTTCCTTTCAGACCAAGCTAAAGCTCCATTTTCTCTGTGGAGTTCTCTCTCGCTGTAGGGAAACATGATCATGTTACAGGTTTGTAAAATTTGGAGCCAGAGGAAGTTTTACTCATCTTCTAGCTAAGCCATTCTACAAGGTACACACCTGTTCTCTAGGTGGGATCAAGGGATTCCAGGCTAGAATGCACGGTGGCCTTTTCTAGCCATCAAGGATGGGGTCCCCTTTCCCATTCTCCATGAGACTGTAAATGTTGTGAGGCTAGGAATCCCATCTGGTTGGTTTATGCTAATCCTTTCAGAGAGAATGAATTCGTGTGCATACTCCACTGGGTCAAAGAATTGGGCAGACTTCCTCTAATACTTCTGGGCTATGTGAGATTCTGGCATATGAACAGAAACTGCTGAATCAGCTTGTTGGGGGGCCCTATGTTGTCACTACCACCTGCTATATCTAGAAAGTCACATGATCTTTCTAAACGCTACTTTTTCATCTGTGAAATGGGACTACCATAATGATAGCAGTGTCTTTTTGAAGGTATTGTAAGAATTAATTGAGATAATTCACTTAACACAGAGCCCAGTGCCTGGCCCACACTCAATAAATGTTAGTGATTGTTAAAATGGGTCCCAGATTTAGCAGAAAACTGTGTAATGAGTTATTTTACCTTATTATTATTATTATTATTTGTGCTAGAGGGCATGTGTGCTCATCAGAGAGAGACAGAGACAAAGAGAGGACAAAGCACCATCAGTGGGGTAATGGTCCTATCTGCAATCTCTTTCCC
>NW_006160026.1:393393-405320 GCF_000334495.1 Tupaia belangeri chinensis | reverse complement strand
CCTCCATTTCTCTTCTTTGGAGACTTTAGGTACACATACACATGTGCCAGGTGTGTTTCTCAAGCCACTGGGTCCAGGACTTGAGCTTCAGGGTCACCCTTGTGGATCTGGCTGTCCCAACCACTAGGCCACAGAGCTGGACAGAGCTGTTTTAAATTTAATGTATCAGAATTCCATGGTGTTTTATAGTGACTTCCATGAAATATGTCTCTTCTATCACTTCATCAAGCATGAAAAATTGTGGGCTAATACAATTCTTGCCATTGGACAGATGAGAAACTGAGGTCTAGAATTACAAAGAGATTATCTCATGTTTGGTGACTAATTCCTAATCCATCCCCTTCCTGTCTCCACCTGCTGTGAGACTGACTTAGTGATCCAACTGTCTGTCATTTTATAGATCACTTCATTCAGAGAAAGCAAAATTCTGAAAGCTCTGGCAGGCAGAATTAGGCATTGTTCCTACTTAACACAAATTAAGGCATTATGCAGGGTTTCCTCTTTTTTAATTGAATTTCTATGCTACCCCATAGCTGACCTCCAGGGTGCAGTTCTGGAAAGCCGGCCACAGGCAGGACCTTGAGTCCCAACTAGACAAGGCTTGTTTTGGAATCTGCACCTGCTTTTTTTTTGCACTGGGGAGCTGGTCTGGACATTGTAAAAACTCTTCTTCTTCAAAGCGTAGATCAATAGCTTTCTTTGGATACTCTTTCTGGCTACTAACCCACATTTCCCCCTACACATTTTAGATCAAGGGTTACAAACTCAGATACTTACAGAGGTTTGATGGGATGTAAGTGGGCGATTAATAAGGAAGGGAGGGACTGTGACAAACCGAGCATTTACCTGTGTAACGTTGGCAGGTGCTACTCGGATCCGGCTCGTTGCCACCCGGCAATATAGGCCCATTGACGGTAGTGCTTCTAGTTTTTCAGTATAGGTAAAAATCCAGATATTAAAATGTTGACGACTAATTAAAAAATTATACGGAGAAGCAAAATGTATCTGTGGGACCGATTTGGCCCTCAAGCTGCCAGTCTGAGAGTTTTGTTTTTAGGTCTTAATAATCCTGTTCAAGCGTCATTTTGTTTTTTAAAGTTTATTTCTTTTTTCATAAGTGAGAAAGACAGAGAGAAGAGAGAGATATAGAACTCTGAACAGGATCCCTATGCTGTGATCCATATCCAGCTTCAGCTGGCCTGGATGGTGGGTGCGTGTGTGTCCCTGCCATGTCCAGGAGGGTTCTGGGATGCAAACCTGGAACCCTTCCATGTGAGAGCATGGCATTGCCCCCGCACACTCCTTTCAAGTATCTTCCTTTAGGAGTTGGTGCTTATCCATTTCCTTGTGAAATTTTTTGTTTGCGGGTTTTTTTGGACAAGGACTTGCTGTATCACAGATCTTTTGTCTCAGCCTTCCAACTGGGACTATACGTGTATGTCACCATGCCTGGATCTTTAGACAGGATTTTGTGGCTCACTTATGTTGCCCAGGCCAGCCTCAAGTTCACAATCCTCCTGCCTCAGCCTCTTGAATCACCATGGTACCTGGCCTTCATCCTGGACCAGGAATCAAACCTGGGCCTTTCATGTGGTCCCTGTCCATAGAGCACATCTTAGCAGCCACACCACCAGGAAACTGGGCTCCCTTGAGGGTTTTAATCATCCCTTTGTTCTTCCATATTAGGAAATATAGCAGTTCATTGCTTTTGTGGATTTTAATGTCTGACTTCTTGACTGGATGCTTCTGGAGCCCATGTGGACTGTGTCATATTCATGTTATTATCTGTCAAGAAAATCGCCACATGGCAGAAGCCCTGGGTGCCATTCACAAAGTACATGGACCAGCACCCAGCACAGTGCCTGGTACGTGGTCAGCTCTCAGTAACTGTTCAGTGTGAATGGATGATTTAGAGAGAGATTTCAGGCCCACGGTTCACCTAGTCCAGCCTTATTTTAATCAAAAGACAGAGAGAAGTTATGAAAGCTCCTTGCTTCAGTTTCACCGATGGCGGGACCTTATTTACATGTGTTTCGTGATCATCCAAGTCTCAAGATGGCTGGAGCAAAGGAGCTTAAGTTTTTCGACAGTCCTGATGAGTTGAATCAGACTCATTGACCTCAAAGCAAGTGCAACAAAATAAATACCAAACTGTACTTCAGTAACACTTTGAAACAGCGCCCCCTGGAGGTTATTTTCCTTACAAATAATCTCACCAGGAGGAAATCGTGGCTGGGATTTCCTTGAAGAAAGGAAGGAAAGAGAATATGGTGAAAGAAACTGGGCTAGGGATAAGCTCATACTATCAGAGTTTTATTATTTTATTTTATTTTATTTTTTATTCTTTTCCTATTTTTCTTTTTTCGTTTCTAGTGAAGGGTGTATATGCCGCCTGGAAAGAAACACACACAGAGAAAGGGTAAGTGAGAAATCACCCCCCGGGGGATGGCCACACTACAATCTCTTCTACTCTCCTCCATTCTCCTCTTGGAATTTTGGGCATACACATGAACACAGCTGACATGATTTTCTTTTCTTTTTTTTTTTTTTGGAGAGGTTTTTGCCATAGGGGGCGTGCGCTCGCCAGACAGACAGAGAGAGACCTAGAGACAGAAAGTGAGAAATCACCCCCCGGGGCGATGACCACGCTGCAATCCCTTCTCCTCCATTCTCCTCTCAGGATCTTGGGCATGCACGCACATGCGCCCAGCCTGAGTTTTAAGCCACGGGGTCCAGGATGTGAACCGCGGTCGACTACGTGGGAGTCCAGCGACATAGCCATTATGCTAACTGCTGGTCCCAGCTGACAAGATTTTCAAGCAGCCAGGCCTGGGACTCAAACCGTGGTCAGCCCTCAGCCGTGTGGGGTCCAGCTGCCTTACCCTCTGTGCCACCTGCTGGCCCATTATCAGAGTTTTCAAATGGGAAGGGGTGACGCTGGGAGTGTGTCATGAAATCAGTGCAATAGGTATGATCAGCATTTTTCACAAAATAGACTAGCACTGATAAAATAAAAGTTTATTGTAGATTAAGTCCTCTTTTAGGAATCGTCTCCTTCCCCCCCACCCCGAATGATATAAAATGCCCCTCTCTCTGCATTGTTTCCGCAAATCTCCACAGTAACCCTAGGGCATAGATGAATGCTCTGTTTCCAGACAGAGAACACTGAGGTGCTGTGGGGCCTGCTCAGACTCACACGGTGAGCAGTAGATGTGTCAGTAAATTGGCACCTGAACCTTTTTTTTTTCTCTTCTTTTTCTTATTTAGGTTTTTTCCATAGGGCACATGCACTTGCTGGAGAGAGAGACAGACAGAGACAGAGAGAGGGAAAGTGAGAAATCACCCCCCCTGGGGGTTGGCCACATCATAGTCCCTTCTCCTGTATTGTCCCTTCTCCTTCATTCACCTCTTGGGATTTTTGAGCCATACACGTACACATTCTCAGTGTAAGTTTCAAGCCACCAGATCTGGGACTTGAACTGCAGTAGACCATGTGGGTGTGCAGCACCTTAACACCATCCCATGCTCTAGTTCCACACCTGCATCCTTTGACTCCACAGCTTGGGCTGCAATTGCTCTACTAGGGACCCCTCTGCTGTTACTGATGACCGGGGCAAGTTTTCTCTGGGAAATGTGGAAGGAGTCAAAAAAGAGGATTTTCTCACCCACTCCTACCCTTTTCGTGATGTGTAATGACAATGGGTCACAGGTAAGATGATGTCAAGGCACTGGGTACAGTTAAATGGACTCTTCCAAGAGCTCGCTAGCGCACATGTTTCCTGTCCTCTGGAAAGTTTTGTAAGGTGGGTTAATGATATTTATGCTTGCAAAATAGACTTTTGTTTTGGTGAGAGGGTGAAGGGTGAGGCAATGATGGTGTATAGGGCAAACACCATAGGCTGGCAATCTGCCAAGACTTGGCAGTCCCAGGAATCCCTTAGAGCCTAGGTTCAAATTCTGCCCTTGACTGGGTATGGAATCTTGGAGAAATTACTTTTCCGAATCGAGTTTCAGTTCCTCCATCTGTAGAAAATGGCAACCACTATAATTGCCCCTTAGAGTTGTCTTGATGATTAATTGACGTATGTCCTCAAAAATGGTAGCCATTTTACTGTAGGGATTAGACATATTCTTTTTATCTCTGAGCTTCTTGTTTCTTCTTTTTCAGATTGAAATGTTATTGCATGTCTTCATCCTCATGCAAGGAGCCCAGAAAGAATGTACAGCAAAAGTGAAGCCCCGTGCCTTGGTGGGCACCCTCCTGTGGCTTCCAGATGTTACAGGTCTTGTTGAGGATGAAGCTGGGGCTGGCTATGGCTGCTCATCCTTTTCTGCATGCAAAACCATGCTGTCATCGCACTCAGCCTCCAGTCTACAAAATAATGAGGACTCCTTTATGTGTGCCTTAGTCTAAATGTATTTGGAGCATCAGCACCTTCAAAAACCCTTGCCTGCTGCCTGTGGGCCACGTTGGGATTCTCACCCTCGCTGAGGCTCTGCAGGGTGGGATATAGGGGAGAGAGCAGACATTGGAAACTGGCCAGGGGACTTCACAGGCCCAACAAAGAATTTTTTAAAAGAGTTGATTTGGTAATAGGCAAAGGGGAATTCCATGGATAAATAATAATTTATGCAAGGAATGCCATCTGCTTCTCTGGTGAAGCATTAGTGTGTAATTGCAGGCGCAATTTCCTTCTATTCCTTGCCCTTTACCATTCAGCTCTTTAAGTAATTATATTGACACCTCCTGAGCTGACTGTTTGGGTGGGTGGAGAGGCATGGAGTGCCCAGCTTGAATGTTGGCTGAAGATAGTTTACCATAAAACCAAAATACTTAATCGGAATGCATTAGAGGATTAAGCACTAAATAAGAGCATATTGGCATTCTGGCCAGTATATCTGAATGCTGTGCTGATAATTAATAAAAATTGGCTTCACTGGAGATATAAAATTCTAAATTAAATTTGGTCTTTGAACAACAAAAAAAATCTGCTATGGGGTTCTCTAATTAGATTAGGAATCGAAAACTGTGCTCCAAATCCCTCTCCATGCCTCCCTTTCCTCACTCTGGCATTTTTGAGAATGTTTTGGAACTCTGTGTGTGTGTATATTCTTCTATCTCTCTGTGTAGTCTGGAGAAAGCTTGACAGAGGTGGTAAGGGATAAACCTAGGTTTAGGGTGGAGGGTGAAGCAGCAGTGGGATGCTTGGGGATGATTTTGAGATCATGCTAAAGTGCTTAGAACATTTGTGCCTTGGTCCAAATATATTTGGACATCAGCACATGCTGACATGCTCATCAAAAGCCAACTAGCTTTTAATGACCAAACCTTGCCTGCTGACATGTTGGTTTGAATAGCAGATTTTGACCCCTCAGTATTTATAATACTTAAAAATAGGTGCTGACACTTTAAAGTCAGTGCTTTTGGGCTGACCCCATGGCCTGGTAGTTCAGGGAGTGAGATTCCATAGTATTAACCATGCAGTTCGAATCTCAGATGCAGTGACTTGAAAAACATGCTGGATCTGTGTGTGTGTGTGTGTGCGTGTGTGTGTGTGTGTATGTGCATGTGTGCCAAATCCCAATAAAATAGAGAAATGGAGGAGGAAGGATTGTGGCATCTTGGTCATTTCCCTTGATGGTTTTTTTTTTTTTTCTCTCTCTCTCTTACCCCCATTCCACTGTGTGTGTCTCTCTTTCTGGAGAGCATGTCTGTCCTCTGGCAAATTAAAAAAAAAAAAAGTTAGGTTTCATATTAAAAATCGGATCTCTGCCTTTCTTTGAAAAGTCATATTTAGTAATCTTGGGCCTGAATTTCCATGTGGATGTAGGCTGAGAATCAGCCAATTGCTTTAACAACGATTCGGAACTTTTCATTTTGCCCCAGTCTCCCCCACTTGCTTATGTTGGGCCCACTTACCGCATTTATAGACTCTTTCTGGCTTCTGTCAGTTTTTTCAGGCATTTCAGATCACAACCCTTGATTTAGAAAATTACCCGGCATATTCATAGTTCTCATTGACCCACAGAAAAGAGGTACTCGGAGATACTTATTTAATAATTATGGTACTTCTGGTACATGCCATGTGCCCATGAGCCTGGAATCTTTTTTTCCCCTTTGTTATGATCGCTTTACTGATGCCGAACTCTCATACTGTGCAATTCACCCATTTAACATGCACGGTTCAGTGACTTTGAGTATATTCACAGGGTTGTACAACCACCACCCCACTGATGTTAGAACACTTTCATCACCTTCCAGAGTAACCTTGTACATCCTCAGCATCCTCAGCCCTAGGCAACCAACAGATAGCCCTGTCTATCTCTATGGCTTGGTTTATTGTGATGATTTTATATAAATGGAATCATACAATGTGTGGTCTTTTGTGACTGCCTTCTTTTATTTACTTATTTATTTTTGTTTCTATGCATTTATTTATTGATCTGTTTATTTGTTCTGATTTTTAAGCCATCAGGTCTGGGTCTCGAACCATGGTTGGCCATGTGGGAATTCAGTACTCTAACCACCAGGACAGCTGCTGGCCTGTGACTAACTTCTTTCATTTAGCAGAGTCATTTCAAGGTGTATCTTCATTTTTGTTGTTACTGTCAAATTATATTCCAATAGAGTCGCATCATACTTTTTTCATTCACAGAATCATGGGGAGTTAGGGTGCTTCTATTTTCGGCTCTTATGAATAACACTGCTTTGAACTTTTCTGTGCCAACTTTTGTATGGGTAGGTTTTCTCTTCTCTTGGGTATTACCTCTATCTCTGTTACTGTCATCTCTTTATACTTAGGAGTTGAAATGCTGTAAATGCTATGTTTAAACATTTGAGGAACAGCTGAAGTGTTTTCCAAAACGGCCGCACCGTTTCCTGCTCCTGCCAGCAGTGTGCGAGGGTTCTGATTTCTCAGCATCCTAGCCGACATCAGTTATCCTTTTCATTACTGTCATGTTAGCGAACGTGAAGTTGCACCTCATGGTGCTTTCAATTTGCCTTTTCCTGATGGCTAATAACACGGGCAGCTTCGCAGGTGCTTCCTGGCCATTTGCCAGCCCTGTTGTAAGTGCCCACGTGTAGTGATTCTTTCCTCCACAGGCTCTTATTACCATTTCCCAGCACGTGCCAGGGTCAGACTTTTACTTGTGAGCTTTCTTTTCAAGGGCTGAAATCAATCGTTATTCCATACAAGGAAATTTTAGTTCCTGGTTCTAGATAAGGGCATACATCTCAAAAGAAGACTGTCTGGTGCACGGTTAGCACTTAATAGCCAGCGCCTCAGTAACTCCTTCTTTCTGTTTTTCCTGATTCAGAACTTTTGCACAAGCTGTTTCCTCTGCCTCGAGTAGTCTTTGCTTGGATAATTTTCGATCATCTTTCAGATCCTTTGAGAGACTTCCCTGATATCTTGTCTGTCTCACAGAGGTCTTGACTTAACCATGATAGTATTTATTCATCAGTGTCCTATACTTTTTTGTCTTTCTTTTAATAGAGAGCGTTCAAACCTATTTACCATCATGCTATAATCTATATTTGTATTCATCGCTTTTTAATTTAGCAATGTGCTACAATTGCTAGCATAATTAAAAGCACAATTTAAATGACAACAAAGTATTCTATTAAATGATTAGAAGACACCTCATTTAAACGTTTTATTTAAAACAAATGTGTGAAATGTGGGATTGATTTGCTATGGTAAATAACACTGATACGAACATCTTTGGGCACAAAGGGTTTTTTTTTCTATACTTAGGATTCTTTTCTTAGGGTACAGCCAGAAGTAAAATGATTGAGTCAGCGTATTTGTAAGGCACTTGATACATATTGCTAAAATCAGAGAGGAAAGAAAATGTAGTGATTCATATGAGAGTGCTGGATTAACCAGATCCATGTCGGCACTGGGTTTATTATCGTTCTAAAAAAAGCTTTGCTCTAATTTGCACTTATCTGATCACCAGTGGGCACATGTTTAGTAGTTACACAAACAACAAAAGCACAGCTTAATTGATATGCCAATAAAAGAAACTAGATACTGCATTATTGCTGCATTTTCCTAAAGGAGCCCCAAAAAGACTGGATAGGAGCATTTGTTCCGGGAGGATAAGCGAATGAAGTGTCCCAAATAGCCTTAATGAATTGCTGATAGAGGGATTTGCAGATCCAGCAGAAGGGCATCTGCCCGGACTGTCACTCCATAGCTCATTTGTTATGCCTTATCAGGCTAGAAGCCGACTCCCTGGGAAAGAATAGCTACACCTGGAAGCACAGTAAAAGGCACTGCCGTGGACAGTAAGCTCTGCTGGAGAGAGCTCCTGGCATGCCTCACACAGGACTTAAGATGTCGAACGTTTGATTTGAGCTGCCTTCGTAAGCACTGAGAGCTTAGAAGTTTTCAAACATTTCAGTTCGTTTTTCTTTCTGGAATATGTTTTTTCTGTGTGAAATCTCAGCATGAAACCTGGAGTAGAAAGTGGAAAGGAGGGCCACTTGGGCCACTCTCTTACTCACAGAGGCCCTAGCCATATTGACCGTTGCCTCCAGGTGAGATGGTAAGTATAGCCCCAGAGACACATGAGAGAATGGAAGGATGTCCAGCCTTCAGGTGCCTCCCTGCACTTACATGTGTTAATCACTTAGCCCTCACAGCAACCTAGCAGATGGAAACCACTCTTGTTTACATCTTGCAAAAGAGGTGACTACAGCATGGGGAGGCTAATTTGCTTAGGATCAAGCTGTTAGTAAATGGTGGAAGCAATTGAAATTCAGACAGTTTGAAAAGTGCATAATGGAGATTCTGAAATTGAGGAGTATGAGTCATGCTTAAGTGGATAGTTAGTGTGGAAAAAAAGGTTCCTTGTAAATCTATTTTTTTTCTTTTTTTAAATATTTATTGGGGCCAGCAGGTGGTGTGTTGGTTAAGATGCTGGACCCCCACATGGCCAACTGTGACTTGCTTTCTTTTCCTTTTTTAGAGAGGTTTTGGCTGTAGGGTTTGGAAAGACAGAGAGAGACAGAAAGTAAGAAATCACCCTCCCTCCCCTGTGGGAGGATGGCCATATTGCAATCCCTTCTCCTCCATTCTCCTCTTGGGATCTTGGGCATGGATGCCCAGAATGAGTCCAGGACTGAACCATGATCGATCGACTACATGGGAGTCTAGCAACATAACCATTATGCCATCTGCTGGTCCTGTGGCTTGCTTTCTTATTTCCCCCCTCTGTCTGTCTCTGATAAGTGTGCACACTTAGAGCAAATTAAAAAAAAATCATAAAATAAAATTAAATAAATAATTATTTAAAAATATTTATTTATTTCTTCTGAGAGAGAGAGAGAGAGAGAGAGAGAGAGAGAGAGGCAAGAACTGTCAACAGAATCTCCATGCCTTGATCCATTTCAGTCTCAGATCATGAGCATGTGTTCATGTGGTGCCTGGCGTGTTTAGGGAGGTCCTGGGCTGTGAACTCAGTTCTTTTCCCATGGTGAGTCTGGTTGTGTTACTGCTATGTCACTGCCTGGCACCCCCTATTGTTATTTTTTTTTTGAGAGATTTTTGCTATAGGGCGTGCGCGCTCGCCCGACCAACAAGTAATCACTTCCCAGGTCCGGGACTCAAACCACGGTCGACTACGTGGGAGTCCAGCGACATAGCCATTATGCTAACTGTTGGTCCCACCCCTGCCCCTATTATTTTTTAAAGCTGAATGTTCATTAAAAATGGGATTAGGGGGACCAGCAGTTAGCGTAAATGGCTATGTCACTGGACTCCCATGTAGTTGGTTCAAGTCCTGGACCCGGTGGCTTAAAACTCACACTGGGTGCGTGTGTGTGCGTGCCCAAGATCCCGAGAGGAGAATGGAGGAGAAGGGATTGCAGCGTGGCCAACTCCCCTGGGGGTGATTTCTCGCTTTCTCTCTCTGTTTCTCTCTGTCTGTCTGGTGAGCGCACGTGCCCTATGGCAAAAACCTCTCCAAAAAAATATGGGATTAGGGACGGGCTTCCTGGCCTAGTAGTTAAGGGTACTGGATCTCAAATGACCAATTGTGGTTTGAGTCTCAACCCTGGTGGCTTGGAAAACATTCTGGGCAAGGGCATGCCCCAAATCTTGATAGGGTGGAGGACTGGAGGAGAAAGGGTTTCAGTGTGACCACAGCCCAATGAGGGGTGTTTTCTCCCTCTGTCTCTCTGGTGAAAGCAGGCATCCTCTGGTAATTAAACAAAAAATGGGATTAGCCAAACTTGCTTGGCCTCCTGAAAGATACTGATTAAATTAAGCAGCTGAAATAGCCAGAAGAGCGAATGACAATGAAGATGAAAGACACTCAGCTGTTTGAGGGTAAGAACCCGGAAATCGGCAGAATCTTCCTCTTCACGGCCCATTTCACTTGCTCTTCCAATGGACGGATTGGGCAGGATGAGGGCTAGAGAATGCCAGGTTCCAGTCCTGGTGTCCTCAGTCTATAAATCTCGACTCCTCAAACTCTCTGAGCTGTAGTTCTCTTTCTTCCAATTTGGGGATAGTAATTTTACTGATCCCACAGACTTCTTGGGAGGTGCGAATAGAATGGTTCACTGTGTGCTTACGGTGTCTGGCACATAGTATGTGCTCAATCAGGGTTAACTGCTAATACTTGCCATTTCTCTCTTTCTTTCTTTCTTTCTTTCTTTCTTTCTTTCTTTCTTTCTTTCTTTCTTTCTTTCTCTTCCTTTCTTCCTTTCTTTTTGAAAGAGAGATGCATTCTTTTCTTTTTCTCAAATTTATTGATGTTTATTGGTTAAGCTGGTGGTATATGGGGGGGGGACTCATGTCTAAGAGAGATTTTTTTTTTTTCCTGTGGAGAGGGACAGAGAGACAGAAAACAAGAAATCACCCTCCCCATCCCCCCCAGGGGGGATAGCAATCCCTTCTCCTCCATTCTCCTCTTGGGATCTTGGGCATGCACGCACACGTGCCCAGTGGGAGTTTTAAGCTGCCAGGTCTGAGGCTCGAATTGTAGTCAACTACGTGGGAGTCCAGCAATGTAACCATTATACAATCTGCTGCCCCCCCTCCCCCTCCAACACACATACTTTTTTCTTTTAAAAAATGTTTACTTGGCCTTACTTGTACTTTCCTAGGTCATTTGAAATCTCTTGGATAATTCAGAAAAGGGATAAAATAAATCTTGAAAGCCCAAGTTTTAGCTGCAAAACCCCCTTGTTGTGAAATATGTTTATGGATAAAAATTTTGAGATAGGACTGTGAAACTCATAAATGATAGAGTTAGCTCAAGAGAGAATGCATACACACCACGGTGGCCAACAGAAGGCGCCGCCAATGAAAGTCTTCCTGACAGAAGTTGTGTATTATGTTCCCACTGGCTGCCTAGGATGAACAAAGCGAACTGTATAAAAAAAAAAAAAAAAAAATAAATAAAAGCGAAATGAATCCCTACCCTTCTTTGCTACTTAGGATCAAATGAGGATCTCTGCTATAAAGCAACATCCAGATCTTGTCTCTGGAAACTTGGGTAAAGCTGAGTTGACTGAATTTAGAGAGAATTTGGGTCAGAGTACAAGGTACCTAAATTAGCAGATCATTTGCTGGCACAAAGCATATAAATACTGCATCAGAAGGGGGCCAGCAGATGGCGTGGAGGCTAAGATGGCTTGATCTCATATGGCTGACTGTGTGGTTGGAGCCCTGGACCCAGTGTCTTGAAAAATGTGCTGGGCATGTGTGTATGCATGCCCAAAATCCTGAAAGGAGAATGGAGGAAAAGAGATGGCAGTGTGGCCATCTCCCTGAGAGGTGCTTTCTCACCCCAACTTGGTGTTTATCTCCAATGAGTGCTCACACCCTATAGCAAAAAAAAAAAATTATACCAGAGCTCAAACAAAATGTTTTGTCTCTAAAGTGATGCTTTGGATCACTTTTTCTGTG
>NW_006160026.1:375807-393379 GCF_000334495.1 Tupaia belangeri chinensis | reverse complement strand
GGAAAGAGTTTCCAGAGGCCAGGGAGCCAGCCAGCCAAAACCCTTCTCAACTCCAAATAATGCATTCTATTAAGTAATGGCTTAGAAAAATATTGGAATTGGAACTAAAATAATCGTAGAAACGGCTGTTGTTCTGGCAGCATGTGCTACACACCAAATTCTGTGTTAAGAGATGGATGCATCAACATTTCATTTGAACCCTTTCAGCAGCTCTGTGGCATGATCACCCCCCCCATGTAGAAGAGAAAAGTGAGGCTGGGAAGTCATGACTGACCGAAAGAGACACAGTTCAGAGTGAGAATTGGGCCAGATGAAAGAGAGTCCTTGTCTTCTGTGCTTTGCCCCAGACTCCCTGAATGTCCTTGTTCTGCTAGCTCAGCCTCTCTTCTGCAAAATAACAAGATATGTTCTATTGCTGCACAACGTCCTCATCAGGGTCAAATGCAACATTGTGCAGAAAAACACTTTACATTTCCAGTTAGCACTGTGAACAAGGTACTTAGGCTTCGCTTTGTTTTGTTTTGTTTTGCATTTGTGCAATGAAAGCATTGGACCAACTGCATTAAGCTCACTTCCAGCTCCGAAATGTAGGCTTTTGCCTCTTCTCACCTCTCCTGTTCTCAGTGGTGATTTGGAGATACTGGCTTCCAGGGGGAGAAGGTGGGAAGCTGTGAATACTTCCATTTGAGCTTTGGGATTGAATAATGTTGGTAATTTCAAAACCTCATTATCTTATTCCCCAATGTTTTGCTTCTAAACAACTGTAGTTTTTTGGGGAGGGGACCTAAAATAATAATGTTGCAAATAGTTCCACTGGGGAAGGTGAGGGGTAGTTGGAGTTTTTAATTTAGAGCCTCAGTGACCAAATGTACAGAGCGTGTCCCTGGAGCACTCAAGTCCCCATTAAGAACTATGAGGTATTTTGAAATTGAGCTTATTACTAAGTGGGGGCTTGGTGGCAGAGGATAACATAGTGAGGAGTGGGGTTGATACATTGTAGTTACCAGTTTGGGCTTGGGGTTGACAGTCTACTACTGGTAACCTCTATTCCTTCACCTCACAGCTTTTTGAACCTGAGCTCTCCAGGCCGGGTTCTTTACACAGCTATTAATAGATTGGTGGCAGCCTCCTTATTGAGTGTCTTCGCTCAAAAAATAAAGCCTTGCAGTCAGAGCTCTGTTACTGATCCATTAGTTAACCTTGGGAAAAAAGAGGCTTTAACCCTGAGGCCCCGTGCTTACTTAACTGCTGTTCAATCCAGATGCCAGTTAGCTGTTGTTCCTCCCACTAGGACTGCAAAGGGATTCAGTAGTGCTCATTTCTTTTTTTTTTTTCTTTTTCTCTTTATTCTTTCTTCCTTTCTTTCTTTATTTTAGAGGATTTAGCTATAGGGCGTGTGCACTCACCAGAGAGACAGAGATAGAAAGTGAGAAATCACCCCCCAGGGGGGATGGCCATGCCACAATCCCTTCTCCTTCATTCTCCTCTTGGGATTTTGGGCATGCACGCACATGCACCCGGTGTGAGCTTAAGCCACTCAGTCCAGGACTCGAACCATGGTTGGCTACATGGGAGTTCAGCGACATAGCCATTACGCTAACTGCTGGTCCCAGTACTGCTCATTTCTTGCAGATACTAAAAACTCAAAATAGTGCCAGGGAAAGTTGGGAGATGTCATAGACATTAGTACTTACAGAATGTCCAGGGGCTTCTTGTATCTTCTAGATTCCCAGCAGGAAGGCTGGGGCCAGTTACTAGTTCTGGTCACTGGGTTGTGAGTGGACTAAGTGGGGGCTTGGTGGCAGAGGATAACATAGTGAGGAGTGGGGTTGATACATTGTAGTTACCAGTTTGGGCTTGGGGTTGACAGTCTACTACTGGTAACCTCTATTCCTTCACCTCACAGCTTTTTGAACCTGAGCTCTCCAGGCCGGGTTCTTTACACAGCTATTAATAGATTGGTGGCAGCCTCCTTATTGAGTGTCTTCGCTCAAAAAATAAAGCCTTGCAGTCAGAGCTCTGTTACTGATCCATTAGTTAACCTTGGGAAAAAAGAGGCTTTAACCCTGAGGCCCCGTGCTTACTTAACTGCTGTTCAATCCAGATGCCAGTTAGCTGTTGTTCCTCCCACTAGGACTGCAAAGGGATTCAGTAGTGCTCATTTCTTTTTTTTTTTTCTTTTTCTCTTTATTCTTTCTTCCTTTCTTTCTTTATTTTAGAGGATTTAGCTATAGGGCGTGTGCACTCACCAGAGAGACAGAGATAGAAAGTGAGAAATCACCCCCCAGGGGGGATGGCCATGCCACAATCCCTTCTCCTTCATTCTCCTCTTGGGATTTTGGGCATGCACGCACATGCACCCGGTGTGAGCTTAAGCCACTCAGTCCAGGACTCGAACCATGGTTGGCTACATGGGAGTTCAGCGACATAGCCATTACGCTAACTGCTGGTCCCAGTAGTGCTCATTTCTTGCAGATACTAAAAACTCAAAATAGTGCCAGGGAAAGTTGGGAGATGTCATAGACATTAGTACTTACAGAATGTCCAGGGGCTTCTTGTATCTTCTAGATTCCCAGCAGGAAGGCTGGGGCCAGTTACTAGTTCTGGTCACTGGGTTGTGAGTGGTAGTGTTACTTTTAAGCCCAGGTAATTAAGAATATTGTACCCCCACCCTCTGCTTTTTCTTTGGGTCACCAGGGGTTCTATCTATTGAGATACTGAAATAACAGGCTAGAAGCTCAGATCTTGGAGTCACCAAAGAAAGCTGTACTAGACAGTTGTTTGACATGCAGTGGGCATCTGTGAATAAAAATCAGACTCTTTACATGGAGTCACTGAGATTTTTAGGGTTAATTTATTATTACAGCAAGGCTTAGCCTATCCTGACTAATAAAAGCCTGCATTTCTTCTTCAGGTGACTTCTTGGGTGGTTGCTGGATGAAATGTATTTAAATTAAGACTAGATTGTCTCACTGAATATATTTTTCCACCTTGCAATCCCTGGTTTTCAGATTTTGCCTTGAAATTCTGTTGGAACTACAGAACTGTTTGCACTCAGAGCTTTGTTACTGATTCATTAGCTAACCTCGGACAAGTTTTATAGCTCTGAACCTCCGTTACTTCATTAGTAACAAGTTGAAAATGATTGGGCTTATTGAGAGTCTCTACCACTTATTGGCTATACAATTTTTTAGCAAGGTACTGATCTTTATTTCTTTTTTCAAAAATTATTTATTTAATTTTATTTATCATCGTCATTGTCATTATTTAATTTTCTGCAGGGCATGTCCACTCACTACAGAGAGAGAGAGAGAGAGAGAGAGAGAGAGAGAGAGAGAAAGAGAAGGAAAATGAGAAAGCAAGATGCCAGACCTGAGACTTGAACCATGCTCAGCCATGTGGGAGTACAACACCTTAACCACCATGCCACCTGCTGGCCCCAGTACTCATCTTTATAAGCTTCCACGTCCTCATCAGATAAGAAGAGAAACTATGTTGTCTATTCCTCAAAGTCATGTTAAGGGTTAAATGAGAAAAATGCAAGTACCTAGCTCTGTGCCTGGCCAGGTAGAGACCATACAGCTTCTTTTCTTTCTACCTTCTTACCCATTGAGATCTCCTAACTTTTCCTATCATTCTTTATTTTATTCCTTTTTTTTCTTTTTTCCATTTTGTAATCCACATACAGCATAGACTATCTCCATGTCTCCTCCTTTTAAAGAAAACTAAGACTTTTCTGTTGTTGGTTTGGTGTCACTGGTAAAGAATAAACCTTCTAAAACAACTGAGCAAATTTGTGTCTGTTCATGTCTGTGTGTGTATGTGTGTTCAAAGTCTTTACACCCTGGTTATGGAAAGAAAACAATGCACGGAAGTGAAGGGCAAAGTCGAGTCCACACCTGAAGAACATACTTAAATACTCTGATAAAGACTGGAGGACCTTAGCACTTGTCTTGAAGAAAACTGAACCAATCACAATGATAAATAGACCAATTGAGAACAATTAAAATCTCAGTCACTTATCTGAAGGCAAACAAGAACAACCTCTGTGCGTTTGAAGGTGAGAAGTCACTTGAGCAGAAAGGGAGCAGGATTTCTTCAGAAGGAGGAAATGTACAACCGGGTTTCATCTCCATGGCCTTCTGTGTACAGGAGGAGGCATGTAGAAAGTGGAGACTTTTGGGCAGGCGTCTTCTGTATGCCGGATCGATTGGGAGGATAAGAATGACACCAAACAACCCCAGATAATGACAAGTTGGGTTTGTGTACAGATGTTTCCTTTCTTTCCTTTTTCATTACTTCTGCTTGAACTTTGTGGTTATGCTCAGAGAGATTGGCGCTCCAGAGGGAAGGGTAGAAAGAACCAATTGACTGTTCTCAAAACAAAACAAAACCCAACAAAGGCGCTTTCTTCCCCAAGGACTATTCCCATGGAAAGTAAGAAGTGAGCCCACTTGGAATTACCTGACTGCAAAACAATGCCACTTTTATGAAAGGGAGGTAGTTTTTCACTCACCCAGTTTAAACATGGTTCCACAGAAATTGCTGAAGTCTTCAGAAATGATGTGATCTTCAGACTAGAGACCAATGCAGAGGAATTCAAGGCTGAATTAAACATTTTTTTGAGTAAACCAGAAATAAAGTTGTAAGGGAGCTACTCTCCTCAAATTATGATTTTTAAATTTAAGTTTTTTTTTTAATTGCTGGAGGGCATGTATATGTGAGAAGGAACCTTCTAAATAGGGCTTGATCACACAGTAATTCTTTTTCCTCCATTTCTCCATCCCATTAGGATTTTGAGCGTGAACACTCACATGCCTGGTGTATTTCTCAAGCCACAAAGGCCATGTCTCCATTTGTGGTTGGCCATGTGGGATCTGGCTCCCCATGTGCAAGGCTTAATCAGCGTGCTATAGGGCTGGTCCAGATTATGTTAATAGTCAGATTGTAACTGTTCAGATAGCCACTGCTGAGACAACCTTTTTTCCAACATTCTAAAAAGTGGTGTTACTTTAGTTCTGAGTCCAATGGTTGCTTTAGAATGCATTTAGATTTGTTTGGGGGTCCTGCATAATGCATGCCAAATAAAACACATTTGCACTGAGGGGACAGCTTTGTCAGCTTTCTTTTTGAGAAATGCATATCACCTTTGGACTCATGGTGAAAAAGGAAAAATGTTGCAGTATCCTGAGAAAGAATCCTGTCTCATCTGAATGAGGAGAGCAAGGATTCATTTTCTCCTCTAATTAAAGTTTATTACAAGTGATCCGTTATGACTTGTTGCTTGTTCTTTTATTCTGCATCTTAGAAATCCCCCCAGAATATGATCATGCAAGATATGGACTGAAGGTTATTCCATAGGACTATAGGAGATACCGGGTCTGATCAGGGAGCTGGATGGTAAAGGGAATTGTGGGTAAAGGGGGCTGTGGATAAAGATACAGGGTTAGGCCTATCCCTTCTGAGAATTTGTGTGATCTTTGCTTTTCACTCAAAGAGGTCTCTTTGCTGAAGAAGCAGTGCTTAGTAAGGCCTTAGTATGGGCTTTGACTGGAGTGTATAGTAGATTGTATTTTTCTTTTCTTTTCTTTTTTTTTTTTTTTTTTGCTATAGGGCAATGTGCTCACCAGAGAGAGGGAGAATGAGAAAGCACCTCCCAGGGCAGTTGGTCATGCTGTAATCTCTTCTCTATTCTCTTTCTGGGATTTTTGGGAGTGTACATGCAATTTGTGCTCAGCATATTTCTTTCAAGTCGCTAGGTCCAGGACTCAAACCACACAATTGGCCATGTGGGTTTTAGACACCTTAAACACCATGCAACTGACTGGCCCACTTTTTTTTTGATGGGGAGGGGGAGTGATTTTTGCTATAGGGTGAGTGTGCTAGCTGGAGAGACACAGAGAGACAGATTGACAGAAAGTGAGAAATCACCCCTCCCCCCAGGGGGTAAGGCCACGCTATAATCCCTTTTCTTCCATTCTCCTCTTGGGATCTTGAGTACACATGCACACATGCCTGGCTTTTTTTTTTTGGAGAGGATTTTGCTACAGGGCATGTGCCCTTGCCAGAAAGACAGAGACAGAGAAACAGAAAGCAAGAAATCACCCCCTACGGGGAATGGCCATGCTGCAATCCTTTCTTCTCCAATCTCCTCTTGGAATCTTGGGCACGCATGCACATGCGCCTGGCGTGAGTTTAAGCCACCGGGTCTGTGGGACTTGAACTATATTTGACTACGTGGGAGTCCAGCGATGTAGCCATTACGCCATCTTAGGCACACATGCACATGCACCTGGCATGAATTTTAAGCTGCAAGGTCCATATATGAGAGTGATGTAACCATTACACCATCTGCTAGTCCCTCTTTCTAATTTTCTTTTTTAATGAAAGAAATAGCTGGGATTTGAAGTTTATCTTTAAAATGATTAAATTAACACGTTTTTGGGGATGAAGCCTGTATCTTTTTCACTATTTTACCTTCTGTTTTGAGCACAATAGTTTTCAGTTAAAAACTGTTGAAGAAATGAGATCAGATATCATAGCCTCGGGAACCAGCAGTTAGCGTAATGGCTATGTCGCTGGACTCCCACGTAGTCGACCGCGGTTCGCGTCTCGGACCCGGTGGCTTAAATCTCACGCCGGGCGCGTGTGCGTGCGTGCCCAAGATCCCGAGAGGAGAATGGAGGAGAAGGGATTGCGGCGTGACCATCCCCCCTGGGGGGTGATTTCTCGCTTTCTGTCTCTATGTCTCTCTCTGTCTGTCTGGCGAGCGCACGCGCCCTATAGCAAAAACCTCTCCAAAAAAAAAAAAAAAAAAAAAGATATCATAGCCTCACGCCTGATGTATATCCTCTTCCGTGTATTAGACAGATCACTCAACATAAAGAGAGATGCAGACTCTGGGGTAGTTTTTCCATCTCTTTTGCCTCATGATGAACACAAAGGATATTCTTATTTTGAAAGAATTTTGTCTCTTGGATATGGCCAGAAGAAGTACATAAATCATGTTGGTGTTGACAAATTTTGAGACATTTTGTGGCTATGACATACACACTATATGTTCTGATTCCTTTAGTCAAAGGTTGACGGGAAGCTGAGTATTCTATCCCACCTTTCCTCTGGCACCTTAGAGCTTAACTGACCTGGTTTGTATATAATCTGCATTTCTCAAGAGCTCCAGATTAAGTGGCACCACTGATTTGACTCCTGCTCTGTATGTCACCTCACATAGTAAATAACATAATCTGTAATTTTCCCATTTAGACAGAGACATATGTACACACTTTTTTTTTTTTTTTCTTAACTTGCTCTAGGGCGTGTGTGCTTGCTTGGGGTGGGGGACGGGGGATGGGTAAAGAAAGAGAAATCACCTTCGAGGAATCTTACAATCCTTTCCCCCTCTACTCTCCTCCCAGGATTTTGGGCACATTATGTTCACACGCCTGGAGTGTTTCTCCAGCTACTAGGTCTGGGACTTGAACCATGGAGTCAGCAATTTGGGATCCAGCTGCTTTCACCACTATGCCACCTAGCTGGCCCAATCCCGGGACTTTTCTAGTCCTTTTTCATTTTGTAAAAAAACAGCACCTCTGTGGAGGAATTAGAAACATCTGCTTCAGTATAACTCTAAATTGATTAAAGTTGAGGCTTTTGCCATCCTGTCATTCAGGAGGGAAATCTACATTTGGGGAAAAGGCAGAATTGGCTTCTTTGATCTTGGTTCTCCTCTCCCCTACTTTCCCAGCAAGGAGTTTGGAGACAGGTTGGGAAGAGGAGCAGGGACGTGGCCTTGGGGATTGCAGTGTGGGTGCTCCCTGTGCTCACTTTCGCTCTGCCCACTTTTTCATCTATCTCTTGTTTGAGCAACCAGCAGGACAGGAATCTCCTGAAAATACACGCTCATTCTTTGCTTTCTGCCCTAGGGCTTCTCTGCCACCGCCCTTGGGATGGCACACGAACGTGTTCCGCTTTCTGATGCATACACAGGGAATTACAGTCCCATAGGGCAATGTTTGGCCAGCAGGGTGACAACTGGGGGAAAGATTTCCCTTTTCCTGTCTCAAGAAGTCAGTCTTGGGACCAGCAGTTAGCGTAATGGCTATGTCGCTGGACTCCCATGTAGTCAACCACGGCTCATGTCCTGGACCCGGTGGCTTAAAACTCACGCTGGGCGTGTGTGCATTCGTGCCCAAGATCTCAGGGGGAATAGGGAGGAGAAAGGATTGAACATGGCCATCTCCCCTGGGGGGTGATTTCTTGCTTTCTGTTTCTCTGTCTCTCTCTGTCTTCCTCGTGAGCACACACGGCCTATAACAACAACCTCTCAAAAAAAATAATAATAAAGAAAAAAAATAAGTCAGTCTTGTGGAGCACCCTACAAATCTCCCTAGAAATCCCCAGTAACATTGAGTACCAGTTGTCCTCAGAGTGATGAGTTTGATAAAGCAACCTAGGACCAGCTGGTCTTCCTTTCCTACTTCAGTCTTTCCAACTTCTATTCTTGTTTCTAGTGGTCATTTCTCAGAACAAACTACCTGCATGCAAACCTCATCTTAAGCTCTGCTTTCTGGAGGAACACAATTAATGTTAAATCTAGCAATTGGATACCTGTTTGGTTTTGCAGAGGTTTCATACTCACTCCTTTGTAATTGCTTTTATGGATTCTTAGGGAACCCTACACCAAGGAATCTCTCATCCACAGTTCTTCAACAGGGCAATTAGGTCTCCATCTCCTATGTGATTTGTGGGATTCAGTCTAAAATGAAAATATTAGATTTCTTGTTCAGAAAGTATTAAGAATTTCAAGGTGAGGACTGCTCTGCAGCACTTAAGGTAGCTGGGTTCTGCATGGTCGACCATGGTTTGAACCCCAGTTTGAGGCTTGAAAATTGCACTAAACACTTGTACATGTCTGCTGCAAATCCCAGTGGGATGGAGAGATGAGGGGAAGGGACTGTGGTGTGATCATTCCCTACTGGGGATATTTTCTCCCTCTCCCTCTTCCCTCTTTCTCTCTGTCTCTCTCTCATGAACACACAGGCCCTGCGACAGTTAAAACAGAAAAAGGAATTTCAAGAAGACAATAGCAGAGCTTTAAACCCAACCATAGGGCCCTTTAGAACACTGGGCTGAGTGATTACACAGACCGACACATGAAGGCAACATGTGTGTGGACTTTATTCCCAACATATTTCCATTCAGATGGATTTTTATCAGATCTCTTTCACAGAGAGCTCCACTTCTGGCCCATGGGACACCTGCATCCTTTGCCTGACACACTGCTGACTCCACCGTTTCAGCCAGCTTTTTTTCTTTTAGATTTCTCAGAATAAATCACATGCAATGCAATGAGTATTTGTGCTAGCCAGACTTCAAGATGGCCCCCAAGGCACCTACCCTCTCTTTTGTGTGTGTGTGTGTGTGCCCTCTGTGCAGAATTAGGGCTGATCCATGTAACCAATGAATAGAATACTGCAGAAATGACAGAGTGTGGTTTCCAAGCACAGGTAAATGGTATTGCAGCTTTGGCTTGGTCTCTTGATTTGCACTCTGGGGAAACCAGCTGCCATGCTGCTAGGACACTCGATAGCCTATAATGATGACATCGTAGAGAGATGGACAGGAGCCAGCACCAAGTTGTCAGCCGTGTGGACGATTGTCCTTGGAGTGGATTCTGCAGCCCAAGTTGGGACATCTGGTGACTGGAGCTTTGGAGGACATTTGACTGCAACCTTGTGAGAACCCAAGCAAGAACTGGCCAGTTAAACTGCTCCCGAACTCCTTGGTCAGAGAGCCATGAGAAATTATAGATTGTCTTTGTTGTTTTACATCACTGAACTTTGGAGTGATATAGTCTTTAGTAAAGGATGACTAATGAGTCAACAGCTCTCTTCAAAGAAAACTTCAATTTTCATGCTTTTTAAATGGAGCCAGTGTGGGTTGTCATGCCTGGGTCCCGTGAGGTCCTGACCAGGGTTGGGGGAGCTAATTAATCCTAGAAGAGAAAAAGCACAGAGTTCTGGGAGGTGTAGAATTCTATCTTTTTTTAAAAGAGATTTTTGCTATAGGGCATATCTGCTTGCCAGAGAAACAGAGAGAGATAGAGAGACAGAAAGCAAAAAATCACCCCCTGGGAGGGATGGCCATGCCACAATATCTTCTCTTTCAGTCTCTTTTTGGGATTTTGGGCACAAATGCACTCTCTTGGCGTGAGTTTCAAGCCACCGGGTCTGGGACACAAACCATGTGGGAGTCCAGCTGGACTCAAGTCACGTGGGAAACCAGTCCTTTAGTCATTACTCTAACTGCTGGCTCCTTGACTTGGTTTGGTGTGAAAGAGTTAAACAATTGATACACAGACCTTTGACTCTCTCTCTTTTTTTTTTTTTTTTTTTTGCATCTTGTTCTGAGATCTCACTTTAGAATACATCTCAATGCCCATTTCCACCTCCAGTGATATTTTCCTTACCTGACACGAAAATTGACAGGAATGGGCTGGCAGGTGGCATGGTGGTTAAGGTGTCGGACTTCTACATGACTGACTGTGGTTCAAATCGCGGACCTGGTGGCTTGCTTTCTCCCTTTCCCTATCTCTCTGTCTTGTCAAATTAAAAAATAAAAAACAAAAAAAACCCCTACTACTACTAAATAAAATCAAGTAAAAGAAAATTGATAGAACCAATCCCTTGGGACCATCCCTTCCTTTGTGTCCTCAGTGAAACCATCTGTGTGAATTGGTTTTGGGGAAAATTCTGCATGTCAGAACCTAATTGATTCAGAATAATGACATCCTTACCACAGCCAGGTTGGGTCTTGGGAAACTAAATAAAATATAGTGGGAATATTCATTATAAAACAGAATTCTGGAAAGCTGCCCATGCTCTGAGAAAAACATTTTAGACAAAGAATTCAAATCCCTGTTCAGATTTGCATGGGTAAAATTCCCTCGCAAAAAAGGTCTCCTTATAAGGGGGCGAGAGAGAGCAAGAGAGAACCACTTTTTGTGTTGTGACCTAATTCTGTTAATAAGGAACTGATTCCTAAGGACGAGATAATTTATTTAGCATCTAATCACAGACTTATTTCCACCTAAAAAGGACCTAGAATTTGTCGGTGTGTTCGGGGAGCTCCAGTGCTAGTTATCACTCTTTTCTAACAACCTACGTGACCCTGTATTCCATGTTTGCCTCGATCTCTCCTCTGCGTGAGTCTGAGAATATCTGTGGACCAGAGATAAAATATTGGAGTGCTTTGAAATGCTGTAAGTGCTTTAATTATTTGAGGTTTCATTATTATTATTTATTTTTTCTATATTTAGAGTCATTTTCTGGAAGAGGGGAGAATAACGGCTTATATTGCATTATAAAAACATTAGAAGTCAAGTAAAGAACAAGCCAATGCACGATGACTGTTAAGCAAGTTTCTGGTAATTGAATCATATTTCCCCAATGATTTGCATATAGAATGATGATTGGTTTCCATGGGGGCAGGTGGCTGGCAACGAGGCAAAATCACACTCAGAATTGTAGAAAATCTGTAAGCAGTTATTTAAAATACCAAAGTAGGTCATGAATCCGAGTGCAGCACGACAGGGAACCTACTGTGATCCTTTGAAGGGAGGAAGGGGAAGCCCTGAGATACCAGGAGATCTGCCAAAATCTGAAGGTTCTGTTTATTATGGGAATAAGATTTCCCTGGGTACAGGAGGTAAAAGGGTGTGATTAAGTCAGTGTTTGATTGGAGAACAGAAGCTGAGCTATAGCTTCCAGGGCACTAGGAATTTATTAAAAGGAATTAGGGGCATATAGGACTTTTGGAAAAGCTGGAGAGAGTTCAGGGACTCCACCTTGCCTGATCTCAGCCTGAAGCACCAAAACAGAGTTCTCACAAGCTGTAGCTTTCAAGAATGTCTGGGAAGCACTCACCCAATGTTCCTAGATGTGACAGGAAAGGCAGTGGTTCTCAGGAACCCTCTGGGAAGCTACTGTGATCGCCTTTCTTTCCTTCTTTCTTTTTTTAAAATTTATTTATTTACATTCATTCACTGTACATCATTACAGCATACAAAATGAGATTTTCCATCCAGAATACACTGTATATTGGCTCAAGAAAGCACATCAACATGCGTGTTAACGTCAACAAATAACTTTCCATTTCTTGTTTCTCCTTTCAAATAAATGGTCAGCCTACTCTGTTTCTCACTGGGAACAACACAGGGAAGAGAATTCTGGAAAATAAGGTCCTTATGTTTTTTCATTTTTCCTATTGGAAAGGGCACCAGAGAGAGGCAGAGACAGAGAGGATGAAAGCACTCTCCAGCAATCTGTTCTCCTCCATTTCTCCCTCCTGTTGGGATTTTGTGCACACATGTACACAGACCTGGTATGTTTTACAAGCTCTTGGGGCCAGAACTTGAACTGTAGTCAGTCATGTGAGACCCAGCTCCCTTAACCACTAGACCACAGGGCCAACCTGTAAATAAGAGAACTTAGGAGAGAGGAATCATGCCACCAAATCAACCACAACATAATCTAGAATCACCTAAAGAATCGGCCACTCCCACACTTTCTGAGTCAGCAGGTCTGGGGTGAGGGAGACCTGAGATCTGCATTTCTTTAAAAAAATGTTTATTTATGATAGAACATACACCTGTGCACATGCACATTAGAGAGAGAGAGAGAGGGAGAGAGAGAGTGCCAAGCAGCCTCCACAGGGTCTGGTCACTCTGCAATCTCCTTCCGGTAGTCCTCCAGTATGTTTCAGACCCACTGCACTGGGATTCCAACAGGCACCGTTTAGAATCTGGCTTCTCTTGGGATCAGCAGATGGTGTAATGGTTATGTCACTGGACTCCCATGTAGTCAACTGTGGTTCAAGTCATGAACCTGGTGGCTTAAACTCACACCAGGCATGTATGTGTATGTGCCCCAAATCCTGAGAGGCGAATGGAGAAGGGATTGTGATGTGGCCATCTTCTTTGGGGGGTGATTTCTTGCTTTTCATCTCTCTGTCTCTCTGGCAAGCGCAAACACCCTGTAGGGTGTTTCTCTATAAAAAAAGAAAAAGAATCTGTCTTCTCTTGAGCCATGGAGCTGGCCCAGATTTGCCTAATAAGCTCCCAGGAGATGGGGTGGTACTGGTCCAGGGACCACATTTGGAGAACTCTAGAACAGGGAGGTAGTTCTTTTCCTTATCTCAGTCCACTAGTGCTCAGGGCCAGGCAGATCTTTTATAACACCAAATTAACTTTAAGTATTTTTACTTCCCTTGAGTATGGTTATTATCCAGTAGCACAGTTGTTATTCTTGACTATGGGAGTATGTGAGTGTGTGTGTGTGTGAGTGTGTGTGTGTGTGCACATGTGCGTGCATGGTTTAGCCACATAGCCTTAGCAGGAAATCTCACAGCTGGGTAAAAAGGGAAGGGCTCATATTTCCGAGTGCCACCCTTATTTGGGAGCCGAGGAAAGTACCTGGTACTAGGCATGTTTTCCTGATTGAACCAGAATACCAAATTAAACTTGAGTTGATGATTTATTTATTACTTCATTGTGAGTTTTTTAAAAATCAGCGTTTGATAAGTAAATGGCCCAAATCTTACTTTGGCATTCATAGAAGTTACATTAGCCTTGATGAATTATTTGCTTATTCATTGAATATGTAATTTAATTCTATAGAAATTGCATGGCAATTTAGCACACATTAATGAATGAATACTGTCTCATAGCTTAACAAACCTGTCATCTTTTTAAGGTAGGGGAAACATTTAAGGAATTAATAACTGACCAGTAGGAAGCCTGCTCATAAATTCAGTGAACTCAACAAACCTTTATAAACCTTCTCGGGCACATATATACTAATTTCAAATACCCAGGTCAATGTCAGAGGGTAGCTATCTTTCTTTAGAGCATCTTTCAGGAAGACCTGAGTGTGAACCCAGGCCTTATCTCCAAATAATTAGAAGATGCAGGACTGTCATTTAACCTCTGGGGTCCCTCCCTGGTCACATTATTGAGGGGTTCAAAATTGCAATGAAGATAAACGGAGATAAACAGATATAGCTGATTCTCAAGAAATTATGGTTGTTATGTATCATAATGTTATTTACCTTTGCCACCAGGTCCTCCTTTTCTCTCCTTATCTTTTCCTCCCTCCTTCCCTTCCTCCATACATTGATTTATTCAACAAAAATTTTCCCTTTCCTTTTTCCTTCTTTCCTTCATTAATTTATTCAGAGCCCTTTTGCCCTTCCTGTCTTATTTCTCTGTTTTAGGGATATTTTCTTTCTTTATGACAGTGCATACACACATCTGTGTGAGAGAGAGAGATAAAGAGAGAGAGAAAAAAATGAGTATGCTCCACAGGGTCTGGTCATACTGTGATTGCCTTCCTTCCGTCCTCCAGCCTGTCAGATCCTGGGCACCTGCAGACATGCCTGGTGTGTTTTGAGCTGAGTAGGCCGGAGATCCAGGTGGGATCCGGCTGCTTCCAAGTGGTGCCTTATTACTGCACCACAGAGGGGTCCTTATGCATGTATGTATATTTATCTGTTTATTGAAGAGGATACAAGACAGAAACAGCCAAGGGGAGAAGATGCATAGGGTGAGGTATGTAAGGATGGTGGTGGAGAGCTTCCATGCCCTCTTGGGTATGCTATCCTTCCAGCGTGTTCATGCCATCCCCTCTCTGGATGCTCCTCAATGAATATTTCTTTCAGGAATCTGAGAAGACTCATTTTCTGGCCCAGGAGGTCTGGCCAGTCTGAATCACTCTTGTTCTCCCTGCCATTTAGTTTGCCCCTCAATGGCCTCTGTGAGCTTTGCACTTCTCTTCATTGTTCTTTTATGTTAAATTCCCACTCAACCTTCAAGGCAAGTCTGGAACATCACCTCCACTATGAAGCCTGCTATAATCACCTCCACCATTGGCAGAGATCAGAGCTGTTACTTTCAGCTCCTGCTGGCTTGACACTGACACCTATTACCTTATGCTGCAATGATCTATATTCATGTCTCTATCCTTCAAATGTGGGGGCTCCTTGAGGGGATGGACTTGGTTTGCATATCCTCAACCATAATACCTGGGTAAGTAGTTGGTGAATAAATTAATTAATGCTGCCTTGGATGCACATACTGGCTATCAGTCTGATGACATGGGGCTTGGGACTCAGGTGAGGTAAGCAAGGTGTCTAAGCCACAAAAATCTAAGGAGATGCACACTTTCAGGACACTTGTTGGATGCTCTGAGTTATTGAAACCACCAGGCACTCTATCTGCCATCAATGGACAAGACAGCTTCTATTGGTATTCTTAAGGACCGGCATTATATTAGCCAGCACTTTCTGCATGCCTGAGGCCAGGGCATCCTTCACTCCTTGCTCCAGCTTTGCTGAATGCCTGGTGCATGCCAAGCACTATGCTGGCCACTTGGGATGCAGTGACAGGTGTGGGGGAGAGCCCTCATCTCTGGGCCCATTTTAGCTCTCCTGCAACTTATATAAATTATGTATACATAAATTATATATACATATATAAAATTTACATTCGATCACTATATATCTTTACAGCATTCATTGTGGTTTTTCCCAGTGCAAATATAATGCATTTGACACAAGACAAAGACATTACCATATACATTATCATCAGCAAATAACTCTTCAATTCTGTGTCAATTAAATTTTTATTTGCTTTTTCCCTGTTCCTCTCCTTTTCTCTTCCTATTACCCCTCTCCTCCATATTGTCTCTAATATCTACTGTTGCCCTCCCTGCTGTTATACCTTCCAATGTTTCAATTTCTGCTGTAGAGCACAGCCATACTGAGTGGGACCTACAAAGCCTGTATTTCATAGTCTGGCTTGTGTTGCTTAGCATTAAGTCTTCTATATTTGTCTACTTTGTATCAAATGTCAGTGTCTCATTGTTTTTTATGGTTGAGTAGTATTCCATAGAGTACATATGCCACCTTTTTTCAATCTACTCATCCATTTTTGACATTTGGGTTGATTCCATATCTGAGCATTTGTACTAATGCTGCAATAAACATGGATGTGAAGTGCTTTTCTTTTGAGATCAGGAAGTGAGATGCATCCTACTTTATTCCCCTTGCACAGTATTGCTTTGGTGATATGAGGCCTTTTATGATTCCAGACAAATTTTATGATTGTTTTTCCTATTTCTCTGAGGAATATCTCTGGTAGTTTGACTGGAGTTGCACTGAATTTATAAATTAATCAGGACTGACTTTTTTTTTTTAGAATTATTTATTTACTTTTATCTATTTATTCATTTATTTTAATTTGACCAGAGAACGACACAGAGAGAAGGAAAGTGAGAAAGCAAGCCACCAGGTCTGGGACTAGAACTGTGGTGGGCCATGTGGAGTGTCTAGCGCCCTCACCACCACAACACCTGCTGGTCCTAGGATTGACATCTTAATAATATAATTCTTCCAATCATGGGATATATTTCCACTTTTTTGTATCATTTAAAATTTCTTTTGTAAGTGTCTCATAGTTTTCTTTGTAGAGGTCTTTCACTTCTTTACTTTTATGCCACTCACATGTTTTAAAGACCTTTTATTTTCACGATTATGGCATTAGCATTGAGCCCATTGTACAGATGAGGGGGCTTAAGGCAGAACTTAGAATTGACCTGAAACAGATCAACGTTAGAGGCCACACAAATAAACACGATGTCTACTGGAAGTTTTGAGATTTACAATCTACTCACCTCATAGTCTTGGGTGGGCTATTTTCCCTCACAAGGGCTCAGGGTCCCCATCTATAAAATGGGTCTGACACTCATACTTGATGGAGTGACTGTAGATCAAATGGATGACTCTGTCTGCTGGCAAATACTTGAAGTCTAACTGACAATGATTCCTTTTCATGTTGTGGGACTCTGGGTTTCTATGAGGGTGGAGAGAAAAGGTTGCAATGATCTTACTGACAAGTCCTCTTTTTTTAAAAAATATTATTTATTTAATTTTATTTATTATTATTACTATTTAATTTGCTGTAGATCATGTGTGCTCGAGAGAGAAAGAGGAGAGAAATGTGAGAAAACAAGCTGCCAGGTCCAGGACTCACACCATGCTCAGCCATGTGGGAGTCTACCACCATGCCACCTGCTGGCCCCTCACTCCCAGAAGAAAAGACTGTGTACCTGAAACCTGAAATGCTATTTTTAAAAAACCTTGCTCTGCATAGGTTGCACTGAGAGAGAGAGAGAGAGAGAGAGGAAGGGAGAGAGAAAGAGAGAGAGAGAAGATAGCACCCCCTCAAGCAGGATGCCCATGCTACAATCCCCTCTCCATTTTTCCTCTTGGAATTTTGTGCATGTGCACACATATGCCTGGCATATTTTTCAAGCTACCAGGTCTGGGACTTGACTCACACAGCCAGTCGTATGGGATCCAGTCACCTTAACCACCACAGCACGGACTGGCCCTGAAACGCTATCTTTAGGGTGGCTCTCAGGAGACAGCCTACTTGCCCCTTGATTTCACAGTCTGCTGTCCCTGCAGTGTATCACCACGCCCGATAGCTGGCTGTCCTTTCTGTACTACTCAGACG
>NW_006160026.1:370053-375792 GCF_000334495.1 Tupaia belangeri chinensis | reverse complement strand
GCAACAGAAGGAAAAGAAGAGAGGAAGATCTGTTACTTCGCTAGAGAGAGCTAGATCCTGGAGGAGTTGAAGATGGACTTCTCTCTGCACCCTGCCCCGTTACTATAGGCCATTTAGGACCATCAGAAAAGCCTTGGTTGCTCTTTGCGCATTACAGACACGAGACTCAAGTCAGTGTTGGACGGAGGTGGGTGTCCGTACAGCCTGCCTATTAAGCAGCAAGTCCAGTGCCCAGCGTACCCGAGGGACTCAAGGACTAATCACAGCCAAAGACTGAGCAGCTTTTGGTTTGTGTGGCCAAAAGTTTCCTCTACAGCGGCAGCTGCTAAAGTGGTTCTGCATGGAGCTGGCTCTGTAAACTGGGTCAACGGGTCAATCGAGCCTTTTATATGCCAACCAGGCTGCCTATATTTACGTTTAGGGTCAGATCTAGGGCAGAGAAAGATTCAGGCAAAAAAAATCCATTTAAAACTTTTCTGTGCTGACGCTGACTCCACTGAGGAGTGGTTCATTATTTATAGACCACACAATTGTGTTTTGTGCAGTAACCTTGTTCAGGCAAAGGATAAGACAGGAGAACAAAAATGCATTGACTTTTTTTTTTTCCCTCTTCAAATGAAAGGTAGGTGAAGTGATTTTAATATTTGAGGATTCTTGGCTGGCGTTTTATTCAGATGGCAGGAATTAGAATAGACTTAATCCTTTAATCCATACTAATGGGGGTATTAAAAACACTGTTTATTAAATTTGTCTTTTTGACATTTTTAATATATTCCATTGCAGCCTTGCAACATCAGTGCTGAATAATGATAATATTTAGTACTTACTAAATGCTTATTATGATCATACGAGACACTGTGCTATCTCATCCAGTTCTTACCACGAATGTATGAAAAGTCACCAATTTTAACCCCCCCATTTTACAGATTAGTAACTTGAGGCACAGAAAATTGCAATACTTTGCTAAAACTCAGTTAAGTAGGAAAGTCGGGGACTGAAGTCAGGTCTCCTCTGTGAATTCATGCACTTAATCATCACGCTCTATCGCACGACTGGGACATCTAGGAGAGGAGTTTTCCTGGGAGTTTGAGAAACAGCAGATTTCCACTCCGAGTGGATGGAGTGGAGGGAGTGAGTCAGAGAGATGATGGGGTTTAGGCTATGGAGGGGCTCCAGACTGTTATCAGAACTTTGGCTTTTACTTTGAGTGACGTAGGGAGGCTCTGGAGAGTTTTGAAAAAGAGAAGAGTGACGTTACAGACTTTCATTGAGCAGTTACTATGTGCTAGTGCTCGGAGCACCAGGATTAAAGGGATGGTTCCTTCATGAGTCATGGTTTTAGTGGGAGAGATATGTAAGGCCGTAACTGCTGACGGCATCAAAGTGCTCCGACAGAGGGAGGAGGCCACGGAAAGGCAATGGACTTCTAGTTAATTTGTTACAAGGTGATGGATAACAGAGACTGTTAAAACAGGAACCCTGTCTGAGAATGATGGAGATGATAATCAGGCGAGGCTTCCTGGAGGCGGTGGTAACTGAGCTGGTGAGTTAGAGGATGAGTACACATCCTGAGTTGGAGTCTGCCAGTCAGAGAAATGGTTTCAGAGTGGGATAGCTTTCCTGGCAGAAGGCTTGCAGACTGCTGGGTCAGGGGTAGAAAGCTCAGATGCTTACTGGATCCAAGACGCAGAGCAAGTGAAGTAGAAGCTTTTGGGTGTGGCCCTGGGGTCTGGGGCAAGGTTCTCTGGAGGGGCCACCATCCCTCAGGTCCAGCTGTTTGCTGTCATGCCAGAATGTAGGCCCACATTGGCCAGTTCTTCCAATTTGTCAAGAGAAGCATAGAATCTAAATTTTAAAAAGTGATCATCCCAAGCCTCGTAGTGGTCAAATTCTCCCTTCTTAGCCTGTTACTCAGAAGTCCTTAGAGCTGGCTAGCGGAGACTTCAGTTTCCCTCCTGTGCTGCCTGCAGACCTTTGTTTTCTGTGTCCTGATTAGCCGAGTCCCATGAGCCTGGTGCAATGATATACTGCCTCAGTGGTCTGCTAGAGGGTGGCTCCTCTGCGGAGCTAGGGTGAGAGGCAAGGAAGTGAGCTGGTGGTAGCCGCTCAGCAAAGCTGTCTATAGCCTCATACCATGGCGGTGAAAGCATCTGAGTAAGATTTCAGAACGTAGGTAGTGAATACTGTGGATGGCGAGCCCGTGTGCATTTCTAAAGGCACAACACATCCAGAAAGTGTCCAGAGTGGCTACCTCATACTTTGCAAGACATTGGAGAAAACTCCCAGTTGTGGGAGTTCTCACGTCGTAGAGAGAGGCCAGTGAGTTCATGGAAGGCTTAGGATGTGTCAGGCCCAGGGTTGTATGTTCAGAAGCTTATTTAATCCTCAGAGCAGCCTGCAGGATTAGTGCCATCATTGTCCCCATTTGACAGATGAGGAAACTGAGTCTCAGTGAAGTTTACTGACTCGCTCAAGGTCTTACAGCCTATAAAAGGCAGACCAGGGCTCTCTCCTGGCTATGTGCAAAGCCCATGTTTTTACCCACTCTTCTGTGATTCCTTCCCTGGCAGCCAAAGAGAGAAAACCATGGGGTCTCTGCATTTTTACTTGAGAGGAACTCAGCAGTAATGATCTGCCTGGAAGGGGCGAGGGCCATGGGGTATGTGAAACAGTATTTATAGAGTGAGTGCAATCTTTTCCTTTTTCTCTTACAATAAAGAATAACTTTTTCTCTTAGACTAATCTTTCTTTTTCCTCCAGTCACTCCCAAGTCACTCCTTGATGACACTATTGACAGAGGCCTTGCTATAAAAGAAATTTCAAAGACAACCGGTATGCCAAATTACCCATGTAGTTCATACCAAGCTTGTGAGTTATAATCAGGTGAGGCCAATGAGCACTCTCCCTGTTGGCTCACGTACCTGGATTTGAGGGAGAAAGGGGCACAGAGCAGAGGAAACTTTGGGTTTTGGGGTCTGAAGATGGGAGTTTCAGTCCTGATTCCATAGCTAACTAGTCATGTGACCTTGGACTCACTGCATAACGTGTCTGAGCTCAGTCTCCTGTTATGTGATGTCAAGAATACCTACGGTATCAAGCACCGGACCTGGGACATTAGGTGCCCAATGAAGCCTTGTTGAAGGAATGAGTGAGCCAGCGAGCAAGTGAGTGGTTGGGGAGGGCTTTGCAGAGCAGATGGAACCCGAGTGTTCCTAGAGAATTTAATATTCAGAAAAGGGGAAGGAGGAATTGCACGTTGGGGGGTGACCCAGTCAGTGGTGCAGTGGCAAGAATTTCAGGCTTAGGGGACAGTGAAAGGCCGACATGGCTTCTTGTGGAGGAATGCACGGCCAGGAGGGGCCGGCACAGACTTCCCCATCCTGATTAAATTTCCTCTGAGACCACCAGAGTGCTAGGTGCTGACACTAATAGTTCCCTTAACAGGCCCTTTCATCTCCCACCTCAAAGTGCTTTGCAAGTGTTAATTAAATCTCCAAAGTCCTAGTGAGGTAAATATTATTTATCCCCCTTTCATAAATGAGGAAATTCAGGCACAAAGAGAAGTGTTGCTCCCAGGGCAATGCGTGGTGAGTATCCATTTCTCCTTTGGCTCCAGAATCACCAAGGCCCATTCTTACGAAAAAGCAAAAGGAACAAAATTAGATCTCTTGTCCTTCCTCCATCCTATACCTTCACATACATAAGAAACAGAAATGAGGACCAAAAAAAAAAAGTTACTAGAAAATAATATTTCTTTAAAATTAAAGAAAAATCCCTCCAGTGCATTGTCAAATGTATGCTTTCTTCTTCTTTTTAAAATAATTATTTTATTTAACTTTATTTAGTTTTAATTTGACCAGAGAAGGACAGAGTGAGAAAGAGATTGTGAGAGAGAGAGATAGCAAGCTGTCAGGTCTGCAACTCGAACCACGGTCAGCCATGTTGGAATCCATGTCACCTGCCAGCCCTCCAGTGCATACCTTCTTTTAAGATTTCTGGGACTTGGGACCAATAGATGGCATAACGATTATGGCACTAGATTCCTTCATAGTCAACCATGGTTTGAACCCTAGACCTGGTGGCTTGAAACTCATGCCGGGCATGTGTGTGTGCATGCCCAACATCCTGAGAGGAGAATGGAGGAGAAGGGATTGCGGCGTGGCTATGCTTCCTGGGGGGTGATTTCTTGCTTTCTGTTTCTTTATTTCTCTCTGTTTCTCCAGCAAGCACATGTGCCCAATAGTAAAAATATCTCTCTGAAAAAAACAAAAAATGATTTCTGGGACTTGTGGGTCATGTGGCTGGGGCAATGGCTCAGGTGAGTGTTTCTCAGACATATTCAGGTCTAAAAGCCTATCCTTCATAGCTCTCCTCTGTCAAGTGGAAACCCTACCTCAGTATCGTGGAGGACTGAGTAGCTCTGTACAACAGCACTTATCTCAAGATGGACCCATAGGAAGCACCTGATAAGAGGTGGTTGAGATGATGACTTCAAGAGAGCCAGCAGAATATCCACCCTGGTCTTCCAAATGGCACTTGAGCATTTCCTCTCAAGTGTCCTCCCACCACCTTGATTAATTTATTTGACCAACATTTATTGTCCTCCATGCACTGTACTAGCTTTTGGGAATACAACAATGCCCAAGGTAGCAGGGATTCGATTTTCAGGTTCCTTGGTTTAGAAGTTAGAAGTTAGTTAAGAAGCCAGACATTAAAAATATATCATGACTGGGGCTGGCTGTGTGGTGCAGTGGCAATTCAGTGCTCAAGAGAAAACAGATGCACATGGCTATTGTGGTTCCAATTTCTGGCCCTGACAGCCTGGAAACATACCGAGCATGTGTGCAAGTGCCCAGAATCTGATGAGCTGGAGAACTGGAGGGAGGGGAGTGTGGCATGACCGGGCTCTGAAAAGGTTGTTTACATCCTTCTCTCTCTCTTTTCCCCCTCTTTCACTACCACATGTGCATGCGTGCTCTATCATGAATAAAGAAAAAAATTTTAAATACCACAATGTAATGTCCTTGCTGTGGTGAGCACTAGAAATAAGAGATCCGAGGTGCTCTGAAGAACTAAGAGAAGGTTGCTCTGTAGGGGAGGCCAGCAAGGGTGCCTTGAGAGGAGTGATGCTTCTGCAGGGAGCTGAAGGCTGATAGAGGTAAGTGGATGATGAGGAGAGGAGTCCACAAATGCAGAAATACTTTTGAAAGTGAAGGGGGTGTGTGATTTATAATTACATTAGGACAATAGCTCACCCTGAGACCGGCCCTGATGAACCGGGACATCTGGTCGCCCTACCTACCTACCAGTCATCCTTCTCACTAATTGAATTCTTCCTCATGTCCTCATTTTTTCTGAATAATTTACTCATTCAATTATTGGACAATCATTTACCTGGCCCCTCTGTTCACAGTGCTGGACCGCCCAGGATACATAACCCAGGGCTGTTTCTCAGAAGTAGCACTTGGTGAACATTGACTATCTTTCCTGGATAAATGGACACAAATCCTCTAGTCACTTCCACTTGACAACTTTACATCTGTTAATAAATAAGCAAAGGAAATATTTCTGGTGGGTGGGTGCCATGTCTCCTCTGTCTTTCACAATTCATGGGAGATGCTGGAGTATTCGAGAAACTGTCCAGAAACACCATCAGGCAGGGCCTTTCAAAGTGGGAAGTAAATCAGTCCCTCCTAGAATATAGCAGTATATGACAAATGCTTCTCCAAGAGCCCCCTA
>NW_006160026.1:361656-369860 GCF_000334495.1 Tupaia belangeri chinensis | reverse complement strand
CCCTTGCTCTCTTTTTGTTTCCTAGGTCATGTGACATTTATCTCATTAGTCATTAATTATTTGTAAGCATTGATTTAATGCTTGTCAGACAGGAAGTGGTTGTCCCCAGTGCCTGGCAGGGGCCCTGGTTTGTGGAAATCTTTAATAACTATTTGCTTGCTCACTAATTGACTGAAGGCCCAAGGCAGTGGGCTGCCTCCCGTGAGAATCCTGGAGAAATCATAGGAGAATAATGAGGTGTTGGCAGGGATTGGGAAGGGCTTACAGGTCTGGGACTGATGGATAGAAGGTGTCTACTTGAGTGGCAGGGCTAAGAAGGAAGGAAAGGTTCTTTGCTCCAGATTGCCCTTCCTGTGTCCATCAGGTAGGGGTAGTTCTCTGTGACTGCCCAACTCCTCTGTCATTGGCTCTATCCAGCAGGTCTTGGCCTGATACCAGTTATACAGAGAGGTGGAATAAGAAGTAAACTGTCTTGCTTGGACTGAACTGAGGCCCCATTTCTAGGACTGCACATGTCCCAGTGACAAGTGCCAGGGGCAGCTTGTGCAGCTGGCATGAGGTGGTGTTCCTGTCATATTCAATCAGCTGGCAACCCCAAGCTTGGTGTTTCCTGACCTTTACCACTCTGGGACAGGTGTTGGTTACTAAATTTGCTGCAGGACAGTATGTGCTGAGTGGCTTGGATGGTACTTGGATGGGAGAAGTCTTTGAAGATGGCTCTTAACTCCGGCAATGGGTAGGCAGGGGTGGGAAACAGTGAGAGTTGAGCTCCTAGGACCAAAAAAGGAGAGGGACTAGAGCTGGAGGGACATTCTGACGTTCAGTGGGTGATGAGCAGCTCATGTCATGGGCTGCATGTCCTATGACACTCAACCTGAACTGCACCTGCAGCCTAAGCCCATGTTTAAATTCCATCTCCACCCCCTATTGGCCACATGGCCACAACAAATGATTTAACCTTCCACTCTCAGTTTCCTCTTCTGCAAAATAAAGATAATAATGAGAACCACCTCGCAGGAGTGTTTTATACAAGTAAATGTCTGGATATACGTAAAGCTTTCTGAGCAGTTTCTGGTATAAAATACTAGCTAAAAGCAACACAGACAAAAAATCTGCCCTCACAATATTTCTCAACATGTTCTATGTATGTATGTTGTGTATCTTTACTCTTATATGTCCCTAAGTTTTACTTGCCTATAACCCCGACTCTCCTTCCGTGTATATCCTAATTGCCTCATCCATTCATTTATTTGTTCACTCGCTTATTCAATAGAACTTATGGGCACCTCCTGCTTGCCACAAGTTGGTTGGAGTATACTATTTCACATAGGCAAATTTCCTGCCCTCAGGAAACTGACAGTCTAGTAGGTAGATAACACAAACAGACTAGTCATTCATAAATAAAATAGAATTAATGAATTCTCCCAAAGAGAGGATGAGATAAACAGAAAGGACTGGTACTTGTAGTAGGAAAAAGCTTGGATGGCTGTCTGCCAGAGAGGTCATTTGATCTGGGTCATAAATGATGAGTAATGCAACCATATAATAATAATGTTACAATAACAATGACTTCCATTTTTGAGCATTTGCTATGTTCTCTCTCCTATGTCCTTATCAAGGTCTGTCTGCCACAAGCCCTGGGGCATGGGTATTATCAATACCCTCCGCTTTACACACAAAGAAACTGAGGGTCCTCTAAGATACCATGGTTATTAGTAAGGAATCAGGACTTGATGCTCAGCTGTCTGGATCTAGGGCATGCGTACCACTAAGCCCCACTAAGAAGACATTTGCCACTCTATCCTGGAAGTGTCCCCCTGCTGTGATCTTGAGATTCCACATCCCAAAGCTGCCGAGTCCCTGTAATGTACAATATTATTCATATCTGTATCACTCATCCTATCCTTAGCTGGTCCTCAATGTATATTTGCTAATCAAATAGCACTGGGCAATTTATGAAGTGCTTACCAGTCTAGGCACTATTCTAAGAACTTTGCATATCTATGAGGGGACTTCAAAAAACTTGAGGAAAATTGAATTAAAGTACAAGTTTATTTTGGTGCAAAAGTTTTGGAAATCCACACATTATTTATTTATTTATTTTTTAATTTGCTAGAGTGCATGTGTACTTCTGGGAGAGAGACAAAGAGAGATGGAGAGAGGGAAAGTGAGAAAGCACCTGCCGTGGAGCATGGTCATGCTGTGATCCCTTTTCTTCCATTTCTTCCTCTTTTCAGGATTTTCACCAGGTTTCCCAGATCATTGGGTCTGAGACTAAAATCACAGTCGACTGGGAACCAGCAGTTAGCGTAATGGCTATGTCACTGGACTCCCATGTAGTCAACCGCGGTTCGTGTCCCGGACCCAGTGGCTTAAAACTCACACCGGGCGCGTGTGTGTGCATGCCCAAGATCCCAAGAGGAGAATGGAGGAGAAGGGATTGCGGCGTGACCATCCCCCCTGGGGGGTGATTTCTCGCTTTCTGTCTCTATGTCTCTCTTTGTCTGTCTAGCGAGTGCATGCTCCCTATAGTGAAAACCTCTCCAAAAAAAAAAAAAAAAAATCATAGTTGACTCTGTGGGATCCAGCTGCTTTAACCCATGCCACCATTTGACATCATAGTTTTCTCTTTTTCTGTTCCTTTCTTCTTCCTTTTTTTTTTTTTTTTTTTTTTTTTTTTTAAAGTTTTCTCCATAGGGCATGTGCATTTACTAGAAAGAGACAGAGAGAAACAGTGAGAGGGAAAGTGAGAAACCATTCTCCACTGGGAATCAATGAGTAAGCTAAGGAAATGTTTCTGGAGGGTGGATGCCACGTCTCCTCGGTCTTTCACAATTCATGAGAGATGTGAGTGTATTCAAGAAACTGTCTAAAAACACCATCAGACAGGATCTTCCAAAGTGGGAAGCAAATCCCTTCTTCTCTTGGGACTCTAGGCAGGCACACACATGTGCCTGGAGTGAGTGGTTGGTTGTGTGAGAGTCCAGTGACTTTAACCATGGTTGGTTGTATGACAGTCCAGTGACTTTAACTGTTATACCACCTGCTGGCTCCTAGTTTTCTTAATAATATGCACTTCGGTGAACTTTTTGAAGACCTCTCATAATTAATTCATTTATTCCTCACAACCATACCATGAGGGATGGTATCTGTATAACCTTGCTTTATAGATGAGTAAGTAGAGATACAGAGCGGATAAACTATTTCCCAAGACCATATAGCCAGGGAGTAGAAGTCATGGCTAACAGGAATCCTCAATCTTCCCAGTTCTGAAACCCTGTGCTTTGCTCTCTAGACCTGTGATTTGTTTTGTTGTGCCCCTTTCTGCTATGGTGAGGAGGTTCAGGCTGGTCTGGGGAACTCATAGAAGGGTATGGTGATATTAAAGCAACTCACATGCTGCATTCAATCAGTTGGGGTGGGACCAGGATGCCGTTTCCGGTTTTGAACAACTCTCAGCTTCCTGTCCTTGAAAGAATCTAGGAAGTATCCGTATGTGCTGCTGCTGATCAGGAATTGGGCCGGACACACTGGACTCCTAAGGTTTGCTGGTGTCTATGTCTCTGTGGACAGGCTTATGGGACCCCAGTGTAAACAGATGATCCCAGCGAAGACTCTCCCTCATCCTTTTCATCCCCTCCCTGCGTCTGTCTCCTTCACTAGATTGTAGGCTGCCCTGTAGGCAGTTCCAAGCTGTATTCATCTTTGCAGGCTTCTGGCCCCTCTAAGCATCTGCCATGAAGCTCTATATACAGCAGCTGCTGCAAACATGATAATGAAATAAAGGATGCGGACCCTTCAGAACCGAACTCAGCTCCTGGGTACATCCCCTTGTGATCTGTGGCCCAGATGCTCTTTCCTAGTTGCATGACCTTGTCTATTTCCTTTGCCTCTCTGGCCCTCAATTTCCTCATTTGCCAAATGGATTAATAGTAGTACCTACTGTTGTGAGGCTTAAATGGGACAAGGCAGCATTTAGACCAGTGTTTAGCACATGGCACGTATTCTATGAATGTTACCTACGTCTAATATGAATCTGGTTATCATCAAAACATTTGCTATTTGTAGTGAGGGTTCTGGGGTCAAAGAGACCGGATTTGAATCCTGACTCCTTGTGAGTTGCTATTCCTGTGGATGCCTTGAGTCCCACCTCTGTAAAGTGGGAATCAATGTCTTTCTATAGAGTGCTGGAGATGCCACGGTAACACCCCTAGTTCAGGTTGGGTGCATAAGAAGTCCTCAGGAAGTGCTGATGGCTTGTCCATGTTTGGTCCTGGTATGATCCTATATTGTGTTCGAGAAACGGAGGCAGTAAGGCTTGCTGGTGAGTTTCAGGGCTGTTTTCTCTGGGATGACTAGACTTCATTACTGTCTTGAGCTGCCTAAAAATGAATCACAAAAAAAATCTGCACTGGATTTCCTTGTCCTCCTGCCCTTGCCCGCCTTGTAGTCTCTTGGTCTTTGAAAAAGGGGGCTTTTGTCCTCTTCCTGCTCCTGTGGCATTTAGACATTTGATGCTCAGAGGCCACCCTATCTGAATTGTAAAACATTGCCATCTCCTACTAAGCCTCCTGATCTCTGTTGTCCCCTTCTTAAGACACAAGCCTCAGAGAAAGAGCAGGCCCAGGAAGCTTTATTTGTATTCTTGTTGCAGCAGCGCAACACCCAGTGCAATAAAGCCCACGCCAAGGGGACAGAAAATGCCTTCTCCTGCTCCCCTGTGCCTTCCCCAAACCAACCCAGCTGCAGAGCCCAGCCCTGGACCACTTCTGCTGCCAGCCTGGGCACTTTATGAGGGTGACAGCCCCATGCAGGCGAGTGGCCAGCCCTCCCCGGGTTTGAATAAAAAACCACAAGCCATAATACACATAAAATCCTAATGTGCCTTCAAAATTACCTCATCTTTTATTTAGAGGTTATTCCGCCCTTGTCTTCCTTTATCGCTCTTTATATGACTGAAGTGGGCGAGCTGCGCAAACGAGGCCATCTCGGTGCTGAGCGGGGTGCAGTCTTGGGGGGGTGTTTATGGCCAACTTTGCCAAAGCCCCAAGGCCCAGGAGCCTTCATTTCAGCCCCTCCTCCTGTCCCCAAAGCCAGTTTGTTCTATTTGGAAGCTGCAGCCTCCCTACCAGGTCTGTTTAAACATTTTTTTCCCCTTCCAAACATGAATTTTATTGTCTTTCTAAGTGAAAGGGAGGAGTCTTCCTGAGAAGCTGTGCTTTTCAACTAAGCTGAGGCTCCAGGGCCAAAGCTTCAGCTTGGAGGTCCTTATTCTCTGAGCTCAGGGTCCTTGACATTTAAAGGCCAACAGGATCTGCAATTTTTTCTTAAGCTCAATTTGGAGAGCAGGGTGGGGAGAAGGAAGAAATTGCTTTCTACAGGTGAATGCAGTGGTTCTCAGACTTTGGTATGTGTATATCTATCTATCTATCTATATAGATATAATACATATATATATATATAGATATAATACATATATATATATATATATAAATCCCCTAGAGGGCTCCTTGAAATACATGCTAGGTCCTCCCCAGACATTCCAATTCTGTAGGTCTGCTGTGGGGCTTGAGAACCTGCATTTCTACAGAGTGCCTGATGCATATGTTCAAGGCCACACTGAGAAGCACTGGGCTTGGAATAAGTGAATTACGATGAGAGCAAGAGTGTACGTGTGTGTGTGTGAGAGAGAGAGAGAGAGAGAGAGACAGAGAGAGAGAGAGAGACAAAGGTACACACCCACCCACACAACCAATGACTTAATTCTCAGGAGGGAAGTTTCCTATCCAGGGTGAAGTTGGGCTTCAATTAGACGGAATGGGATTCTAGAGGTTAGAATGTGAGCACCTGCAGTATACTGCGAGCACAGCTCCACACGTTTCCTTCCACAGATATTTCAAAGGGCCAGCTATTATCAGGCTGGGGAAATGCCTTTAGCTTGTCCTGCTGGGAAGCAGACTGTGCTCTTCCTATTTCATGTCTTTGAAGTTAAACAGATCTCTAAGGACATAACAGCCGCTTCTCTGTAAAGCCGTGCAGCACGGTGGTTACAAGCTCAGAGTCTGGGCCAGAGTGATGGCAGTTCTTAGTGATGCGGGGCAAGTTGGAAATCCTCTCTAGCTCTGTTTCTTCATCTGTAGAGTGGGATAAAATTAGAACCAACCTCAGAGGGTGTTGCAAGGATGAAATGAAATAAGGCCTGCTGGAACCAGGATATTCTCAGGAAGTGTTACTGCTGGCGTAGGCATGGGCTCTTCTCTTCTAAACATCCTGGAGTCAGTGTTTTCTCAGATTCAGTGAGCACTTACTGAACACCTACTATGTGCCAAGCTCTTTTACCCTTGCTGTTTTATGTAATCATCAAGATGTGTCGAAATAGGTGTACACCCTGTTCTACTGGTGAGAAAACAGCTACACAAGTTAATAAATTTGCCCTGGATATTTAGAAGTCACAAAGCTTATCTGAACACCTGAGAATGAACCTAGTCTGACTGGTTCTCTTCCCTCCGCAACCCAGAGCTACAATTTGCTCCTGCTGAGGAGCTGTGTGGTATTAGGTAACAAGTTCACCCCCTCTGGTAAGTTATGCAAGTGAAAGGGCTGGATTGTTCATGGTGAAGTAACAGGTTCCTTGAAGGGGTGCCAATAAGAATGGCTAGGACACTGAGCAGATCTCTCTTGAGAATTTTTACTGGATCTCATCAGATTTCAATCCTGTTATCAATAATGCAACAAATATCCATTGAGTGCCTACTATGTATCCAGCACTATTTTAATTATTGGAGACAACTCAGATTCTCTGAGTTTACACTTAACTTGGAGGGATTTTGGACAAAGTGATGGCCATAAACACATAACATGTAAGTACAAGCAAGTCTTTCAGGAAGAGGACAATGTAGGAGCAAAGCTGCCGAGTTTAAGACATGCTCAGAACGTTCCAGGAACTGCCAGCAAGGCAGCATGGCAGGAGTGCTGTGAACAGGAGGGAGAATGGCAGGGGAAGGGTGGGTAGGACCACACAGGACATGGTTCAGAACTGGCCTTTATTCTTAAAGGGGAAGCATTTATCCTAGTGGAGGCTAACCCCGATCATATTCTAAGAGGAGGTTTTGAGTGTGTTTTATGTAGGAAACACCAGAAGAGGCAAGTAAGAAAATGAGGCTAATTAAGGGGGTGCTATTGGACCAGTCCTGTTGTGTGGTGGGTAAGTCCTGTGCAGAGGGAACTGGATCCTACATGGCTGACTGTGATTCCAATTCCATCCCTGGTGGCTTGAAAAACACACTGGGTATGTGTGCCTGCATGCCCCGAATCCTGAGGAAATGGAGGGAAAATGATTGCAGCGTGGTCACACTATTGAGGAGTGTTTTCTCTCTCTGGTGACTGCACACATTCTTGGCAATAAAAAAATTTAAAAAAATAAGGAAAAAATGAAAAAGGCACTATCAACTGGTTACTACTGTAAGCAAGTGGAGCTCAGTCCTGCTGGGGGCCTCCAGGAGATGGTATAGAGAGTGCCTTCATGTTATCACAACTGAGGGCAGAAGGACCTGGGGACCGGCTCCCCAGCCATCCATGGCTGAGGGGCGAGGGCCATTGGTGGTGGTCGTTCAAGGACATTGACCATCTGGCACATTCTGCTAGCCAGAAAAAAAGGCTCCAAGGCAGAGAGCTGCAGGTAAGTGGCTGTCCTGTCTTAAATGGGCGAACACACAGGGAATATGACTGGGGCATCAAAGCTTCTGTATAATGGTCACATGGACCAGCCGGGTGATGGTGGAAGTATGATGTTTACTTATATTTTGGATGGCTTCAAAGCTCAATCTAAACAGTTTTTTAAAGCAGAGTGTCCACCACAGTGCTAGAGGGATTCTTACTTAATTTCTTTTCATCTTCTTACATAGGTTGAGTTGCAGCAGTGAATTCAACACCTCAATGTGCTCAACCAGCTTGGAAATGAGCTTATCTGTGCATTGACTCCAGAAAACTCTGTCAGTCTTCCTGTTTAGAAGTAAACATCAACTAGTTCTGATGGCGAAACTCAAATGACATGCTAGGACTGCAGAAGCTTAAGAACATAAGGAAAGTCTTGAGTCTAAAAAGTTAATTTTTGGTTACCCAAGTAATGAGTTTAGGAACCTAGTGTAATTCAGTAGTTATTTGCAAATGTACTTGGCTTGGAGGACATAATATAAAACAGCAGG
>NW_006160026.1:342800-361625 GCF_000334495.1 Tupaia belangeri chinensis | reverse complement strand
TTGTAAGTATTTGTTGAAGTAAATTGAATCTGCTTATTAAAGAGCCACAGCATTTCCATCCTTCATTGTTACCAATGATGTCTAGTATTGTTTGGAAAAACTTCTTTGTCTAATCCTGCTCTGAAGTAGCTAATACTTACTGCATGCCCACTATGTGCTGCAGACTTTACAAGCAGTATTTAAATGAAGTCCTAGGACTAAGTGGTGGTGCAGTAGTAATGCAAATGGACCCACATGGGAGGTTCTGGGTTTGCAACCCAAGGACCTCTCTGTACAAGTCAGACATGGTGTGTGAGTGTAAAAGCACAGGGCAGAGACTGAGGTGGACTGTGGCATGAAGGTCCTGTTGGGGATGTCTCTGTCTGTCTTTCTCTCTTTCTCTCTGATGGAATAGATAAATAAAATTAAGTCCCCTAGCAGCAAGTCTCCAAGTCCCCTAGTAATCCTGCCACCTGGTCGTCTTTCCTTTGTGCCGTCTGTAGTGCAACATTGCACTGGGGCGGGTGTGTGCCAGAGGTGATTTGAGATAGATGTCTCTATAGATTAAATGTAAATAAGAAATCATACACTAAAAAGTAAGTAAGTCTCTGTAGCTTCCACTTTGTTCCCTCTTTTGCTCTCTTGGGTCATATTCTCTGTGGGAAGCTGGCTGCTATGTCTCGAGCAGCCCCAAGGCTAAGCCCACATGGTGAGGAACTGAGGCTTCTAGCTAGAACCAGGTGTTTCTGAAAGCAGATTCTGCAGCCTAAGCCAGCCTTCGGATGAATGCAGCACCAGGTGAAAACTTGACCAAGAATACATGAAAGACTCAGAGTCAGACTCTCCCTGTGAAACCACAGCTAATCTCTGATCTTTGGAAAATTATTATAAGCAACCATATTCAGAGGTCATTTCTTGCACAGTGAGGATAAATAACACAATTACTGTAATAGTTCCTTGAAGGTGGGTATTGTTTGTTCTGTTTATGAGGAAACTAAAGCTTACAGGGTTAAGTATAGTGGGACCGTATATTGGGTCATCTGGAAAGTCAAGATACACGTTGCATAGAAAAACAGAAAAATATGTCATGACTTTCCCAATGACCTAATAATTTATTATTTAAACAGACACTGTGAGTGTGAAAGGAGTAATTACACTGGAACAGCAAATGCAAACTGGATAGTCCCAGACAGAGTCTGTGACAAGCATGAGGAATGGTCATTGTAGTTAAATTATTTAACTGGGGTCTCCCAGCTACCCAGCATCAGAGCCAGGACAGGTCTGAGATGTATCTGTTTTTTTTTTTTTTTTTTTTTTTTTTGGGGAGGTTTTCGCTATAGGGAGCGGGTGGAGAGAGAGACATAGAGACAGAAAGCGAGAAATCACCCCCCAGGGGGGATGGTCATGCCGCAGTCCCTTCTCCTCCATTCTCCTCTCGGGATCTTGGGCACACATGCACACGTGCCTGGCGTGAGTTTTAAGCCACTGGGTCCAGGACGCGAACCGCAGTTGACTACGTGGGAGTACAGCGACATTGCCATTACGCTAACCGCTGGTTCCCAGAGATGTATCTGTTTTCAAAGTCTGTACCTCCCACTGTCTGAAGTTGCTTCCTTGGCTTCCTAAGCACACATTCAGGAGTGAGCAGGAGTCCCGATATGAGAAGTTACATATACACACAGTGTAAACTCAAATTTTAAGATATATATATCTACAGAAAAGCAAATTAACAAGCAAACAAACCCCAGAAAGAAAGCAAGGCTCAAAACTAGGCTATTTTCCTCTTTGTGCCTTTGCATGTATGACTCTCATGATTAAAAAGAAATGGATTTTTCCAGACAAAATTCTTTGCAAAATATAGAGTGAGGGGCATCTAACCAAAAGCATGAGCTGTGCATGTGGGTAGCTCAGGTAGGCAGTCTGCAATTTAGAATTTACAAGGATGAATCACAAACTGATGACCAAGTGTCCTGTTGAAACAGTCATGTTTTCTTCTCTGGTATGTATTGGCAAAAGAAGCTGAATGCAGAGAAATTTCCTGGGAAATTTGGGACTGGAGCTCTGGGTTGCAAAATTCTACCACTTAAACCCACAACACACAGGTGTCAGAAAGATGAGAGCTGCTTCCTCTCAGTCTCTGTCCCTGGGTCACTTATTCTTCCTCCCTCCTCACCTTCCACTATTCTCTCTCTCCCTCTTTGTCTGCCTCCTTCTTCTTCTCCCTATCTTCTTCTTTTTCTTTATTTCTCCTTCCTTCCTCTCTTTATCCTTTTAATTTGCCAGAAGGCATGTGCCCTCACTGGAAAGAGACTCTGGGAGAGAGAGAGAGAGAGAGAGAGTGAGAAAGCACCCCTCCTCCCCCATGGAGGATGGTATGCTGCAATCCTTTTACTTCCATGTCTCTCCTTGGGATTTTGGGCATGCACACTCACCCAGAGTGTTTTTCAAGCTGCCGTGTCCAGGACTAAACTATGAAGTTAGTCATGTGGGAGGTAGTACCTTAATCACCATGCCATGGGCTGGCTTGTCTGTTTTTCATGAACTCATTAAACATTCACTGAGTTTCTCTCCTGTGCCAGGAAATATGCTACATGCTAGGGATACCATATACTCATTTGGAAATCATTCTGTCCTTGCTGCATGCCAGGCACTGTCCAAGGCATTGAACAAATAGAGAAAAACATCTCTCTCCTCTTTAAGCTGCAGTGGGTGGAGACAGACAAAAACAAAATAGATGAACACACACACACACACACACACACACACACACATGCACACACACAGGTGTGTTAGATGATACAATCGATGGAGAAAAGTAAGGTAGAGAAGGGCCACAGGAAATATCAATGTGAGGCGTGTGGACTGGTCAGGGAAGGTCTGACCGGGAAGATGGCAGCATCGAATGAAGACCTGAGGCAGTGAGGGAGGGAACCCTGCACTCGACTGAGAGAAGAGGGTGTTCCCGGAAGCGAGCACAGCTGCCGCAAAGGCCCTGAGGTGGGACTGTGTTTGTGTGTTTATTAAGAGTAGGAAGGTTGGCACAGCTGAAGAAGATCCAATGGTGAGGAAAATAGAATCAGAGAGCTGGTGCCTCACAAGGGGCTCAGGGTGTAGACTGAGCAGCGTTTTGTAGGTCAGGGACAGACTTCTTCTCTGAGTGAGATGGGAAGTTTTTGACCAATTGGGTGGCATCAACTGATTTGCATTTTCCCTACTCCCTGGCTGTGGTGACTCTGATGAAAAAGGGTTTGTCCCTCTAGGAGTCCATAACCTCCTGGGACAGAAAGCCCTGTAGACATTTACGGAAGTAAAATAAAAGGCTACAGATGCCGCGTGGAATTAGTTCCAGGGACAAGGGCATAAAGGAGAATGTTTGTGTCTGGAGTAGGGCCAGTTCTGATAAGGTGTCAGGAAGTAGTAGATGGCAGTGTTGTCTTTTTTTTTTTTTTTAAATTTTTTTTTTTTTTTTAATAGGAGAAAGAGAAAGATAGGAATTTTGGACAAGGTCTTACAACCTTGGAATCCATTCAGCCTTTTCTTCCAGGTTGGCTAGAATTATAAGCACATGCCACCATCCCTGACCTATTTATGTTGGTCTGGGAAGCCTGGCCTCCTATGTGGCACCCTGCTGCTTGTACCACTGACTGTGGCTGGACTGAGGTGGTATTTGGGCTAAGGCTGGACAGATGAACGAAGCCTATTATCCTATTTATCACAGGGCAGAGGAGAGGGGATCTGGGCAGAAGGAGTTGTGTGAGCAAAGGAGATAAGAGGGTGTGGCACCTTGGGGTAAATGGCGTGCACCTTTCTGGTAGGACAGGAGCAAGAGTCAGGATGTAATGGGAGGCAGGAGTCCCATCTGGGAAGGTCTGGTAGAAGTCCTGGGAAGCCCCAGGAAAGAGGCAATGAGGGTTCTCTAGACGTGTCAGTCTGAGGAGGGTGTGACTGGCTTATGGACATGGTGCAGAGTAGGCAAGTGTTCATCTACATAGTTGTCGCCTTTATAGGTGCCACATTCTGCCAGGAAATGGGTGTGATTTTGCCACAGCATGATGCTATCTTGTCTGCAGCTCCTTCCTCTTGAGCGGTCCTGGGCACTGATACAGGGCTCAGGAATGAGCCTCTGGCCAGGCAGCAGGCAAGCATTTGTGGGCTCTTCCAGCCCAGCCATGGACTTGGCAGCTCCAGGGCCACATATCTGTACCCAGATTTGGATCAACATCTGGGGAAAGATGGAAGATGGCACCCTTAAGTTCCTCACACTGAGATCTCTTAGGATCTGCCCCAAGGAGCAGAAAACTGGGGCTTCTAAAGCATCTTACTTGGGAGACTCCTGCTGTACCTATGACCTGGGATGAATCTATGACCCTGAGGCAAACTCACGACCCAGAGGCCACAGGACATAGGCAATAGGCGATAGAAAATAGACAAGCATGTCTAACAATGACAGTGCTGTCTAACAGAGGGATGCTACAAAACCAGCCATAAACCAGGGTTGAGGGATGTAGTATGGTGGAGGGTGTTGTTACAGAGAGGCTCAGAGAATTCGGTGGAGAACTGAAGGAGGGAAGAAATGAGGCACAAGGGTGTTCAAGAATCCATGTTTGGGCAGAAGGGCTAGCAGGGGAAATGGCAGTGAGACAGGAACACACTTGGGTGAGCTTCAGAAGTGGTGAGGCCTGGGACCAGAAGTTAGCATAATGGCTATGTTGCTGGACTCCCATGTAGTTGACCGCAGTTCGCGTCCCGGACCCGGTGGCTTAAACTCACGTCAGGCGCGTGTGCGTGCGTGCCCAAGATCCCGAGAGGAGAATGGAGGAGAAGGGATTGCGGCGTGGCCATTCCCCAAGGGGGGTGATTTTTTGCTTTCTGTCTCTCTTTTTCTCTCTGTCTGTCTGGCGAGCGCACGTGCCCTATAGCAAAAACCTCTCAAAAAAAAAATTAGAAAAGAAATGGTGGGGGAGGTACTGGAGTTACCTGGGACTAGTTCACATAGAGCCACATGGACTCTGGCAGGGACTTGGGACATTCCTCTAAATGTGGAAGACTTTGAACCAGGGTAATGTGATTAGATTTGTGTAGTAGGAGGACTAGAGGGGAGGGGATAAGAGTGCAAGTAAGGAGACCTGGAAGTGGTTGCCATGGAGATTTAGGGGCTTACATCTGGACAGAAGGGGTGGGAGGGTGAGGAGGTCAGATTGGGGCTATTTTGAAGGACATTCAAAAGGCTATGAGATGGGTCGTTACCTCCCAGCAATATGTATTGTGCTTATGCCATGAGAACACAGAGATGAGGCAGTGTGATTCTTGTTCCCAGAGAGGTCCCATTCTCTGGGGAAGGACATGAAGCAAAATGCACCTCTGTGAGTCCACCAAGATAATGATGAAAGCCCAGAGAGCAGATCACCTAGAGAAGGACAGGAATGACCACATAAAACAAATAACTATTGGGTTGAGTCTTGGAGAGGGAGTAGGCATTTGCTCAATGTTAGGAAGCAGAGGAGGAAGAGCATTCCTGGTAGAGGGTACAGCCCATGGAAAGACACCATTGCTTGTTCAATAGTATCTTCTCTGGTGAATCTGAAAAAACTGGGCCTGACCATGGTTCCTGGTGGCATAGCTAGTGCCTGGCTCCAGACATCTTGTTATTTGGTAGATTAAAAAATAATGAGGTAGGGTTGGCCCCATAGCCTCATGGCTAAGGAGCTAGATTCTACATGGCTGACTGTTGTCCAAGTTCTGGCTCCAGTGGCTTGAAAAGCATGCTGGGTATATGTGTGTGTATACCCAGAATCCCAACAGGAGAAATGGAGGAGAAAGCATTTCTATGTGATTGTGCTCCATTGGAGGGTGTTTTCTCCCTCTTTATTGCTGTCTCTCTGGTGAGCACACATGCCCTCTGGCAATTAAAACAAAATAGCATCATACAACTGCACGTTGGCATTTAATTCTGGAGCTTAGAATGTGATGAGGATGTGATGTGATGTCTTCATATTCTCTGTATCTTTGGAAGTAACTGGGGGGACTGTGAAGTTGTATTTGCACAGTCCTCTGTGTAAGAACTGTGGGAAGTCCACAGTGAACATTGAAGAATGGTGATGCTAATGAAAGTGAGGGGGTCGATGCTCCTCATTTGCTCCTTGGCACCACCGTTGAGCTTAGAGAGAAGTCTGCAGAGACTCAGACTGGGCTAGGCAGCATCTGACCTTCTAATGAGTTTGGACCAGAGCAAACAAGAGGCCCTTGAAGTAGTTCTTGAAGGTGAGTGATAAGTTCAGATGAACCATCTAAAGAGTTCACTTTGGAGTGTTGAGGAGGAGGGAGTGAATGGGCAAGATGACAGCTGAGAGAGAGAGCGTGACTGGAAAGTTGTAGCAAGTATCCACTATGATCTTTCCTTTCTAAAATCTTTCATGAGACACACCCCAGAATTCACTGGAAGACTCAGACAAGTGGACAATGGAAAAAGGATGAGAAGCCGGTTTCAGGATGGCAGTGGCTCCCAGTGCCCCGGGCAAGCACCGCCTCTCAGTGCCCTCTTGGCAGCCACCATAGGAATAGGCCCCAGGCAAGTTCCCGGGGTAAAAGGTGCAACCTGGGTGTGGGCTGCTTTCCTTGTAAAGTCTGTGCTTCCCTCAGGCTCACCCTTGCTGCTGCTGAGTAATCTGCAGGCTGCAATCTGCCCAGAAAGAACTCTTGCAACATGTGGTGTGAGGCTCCAGGTAAACAGCCAGCGTGTGTCCCAGAGCAGTGCTTACGTCTGTCTTCCAGGGAAGCCTCCCTCCCCGTTGGCTGTGCCCCCACCCTGCCCCTCTGTCTTGCTCTCCTAGGCTGTCCTGTCCTTCCCTGGGAACCAGGTCAAGAGCCCCGTTGGCAGATGTCACAGGGTATGAGTCAGGTCCCTGCAAGGAGAAGGCAGGAGACCTGGGCCAAGGCCAAGCAGGAGGGTTTACTGGATGATTTATCTGGTCAATAGCCAATCTATTAAACTCCCCTGGGAGAATTAGAAACCTGCATATCATGGGTCGTCTGTTTGTAGGGGAAGTGTGGGTAACTAGAAACCACATTTTGGTCAAGAATGACTCAGTTAATTTTTCCATTCCTTTACTGAGGAATTTAATTTCGCCAGGTGGGTGACTTCAGAGTGGTGAAAGTGGGTTGTCATTTTGTCTGGTGGCTCAGCAAGGCAATTTACCCATGTAGTTGGCCCCTGATTTTCAGGGTGGCTAGGCTTTCCAAGATAAATATACTTTCGATGAGGCTGAGGGTAAGGTTTTCAATGGTTCATCCTAGAGACCTGACAACCTATAAACTGAATTGATGTCAGTTGATTCAAGTGACTCTTGCAAGACATCCCTGTGTGCCTGCTGGGGTGGTAAGTCCTGGGGATCTGACAAGGGCAAAGACTCAGTTCCTATCCCCAGGGATCTAACTCTTGGTGTAATACTGGACTCAGACATAAAGAAACAACAATGGTGGTGCAACATGGTGTGCTGGAGGCCCATGTAAGAAGGAATTCACACTGTGGGTAAGGCAGGGAATCGAGGCAGGCTTCCTTGAGAAGGGCAATCAGAGATCAGTATGGAAGGATAAATAGGGATGACTATTCTCCAGCTATGATTTATTTGGTAATCTTGGGGTTAATTTCTTATCATACCAGTTTTAAGTATAAATGATTAATTCATTTGCAGCATTTAGTAGAAAGAAAAATTCTTTCCCTTGTCTTGCAAGTAAACTCATCTCAGCCTTCTTAGTAATTTCCCCTCTGACACTACTGAGGGCAGGTGTTCTTTGCCCTTTATGAGTGGTCCACAGTGTGAAATACTTGGGAGACCCTGATGAATGAATCTTTCTTAAGCAACTGAGTTGAAACGGCATGTTGGGCTTAGAACGAGAATGCTGAGCTATGTAGTTCTTCTGACTTTCCTTTTTAAAAATTACTACAATTCCTCCAGGGCAAGAACTGTTTCTTTAGTTTGCCATTGACAGAGTTTTTATCAATAGATCCATGTGTGAAACTGTGGAGCTAAGAGGGGTGGAGCGAAATCTGAGCCAGGGCTTAACCTGTTACTGAACATTCAACATAGAATCACCTGGCCACCTTGACATGCTGGATTCTGTGTTAGGCACTGGGGAGACACCAGAGTGTGTCTTAGCTTCCAGGGTCTCACAGACTAGTGTGGGAGAGATGTGTCAGTAGATAAGCACAGCAGACAGCATAGGGTGGGACTTGAACCCATGAATGTAAGCCACAATGTGCTCTGGGGCTTAGTCCCAAAAAACCAAGAGTGATCCACAGTGAAGGTGGGGTAGGCAGAGGTGTTCTAGGCAGAGTGATTGAAAGTGGAAGGGCTAAGAGAGAGAGAATGAAGAAATAAGTTAGCAGAGCAAGGAGGAGCCAGGTGGAGACAAATTGTTCAGGAACTAACACCAGAGTGAGGTGGGTTTTGGGGGTCATCCGCTTACCTACAGGGGCAAGATGCTTTTTTTTTTTTTTTCCCCATATCTTTAAAAAAAAATTGCTTTAGGGCATGGTATGCTTGCCAGAGGGAGACAGAAAGAGAGAAAAGGTGAGAAGGCACTTCCCACTTCCCTGGGGGAGATGGCTATGCTGCAATCCCTTCTCCATTCTCTTCTAAGGATTTTGGGTGCACAGGCACACAGGGTTTTTCATGTCACAGGGTGCAGGACATGAATTTCATAGTTTGCCATGTAGGGTCCAGCTGCATTAACCACCACGCCTCTGACTGGCCCCCCAGAGGCAAGATTCTTTATGAATACAAAGAGAATGAGAAAGAGAAAGTATCTCCCAGTGGGATGTGATCATTCTCAATCTCTTCTTCTTCCTTCTCCATCTTGTTGGGACCTTGGGCATGTACACACACAGGCCTAGTGTGTTTTTCAAGTTGCCATGGCCAGGATTTGAACCATTTAATTGGTCATGAGGGATCCAGCTCCCTTAACCATTAGGCTATGAGGCTTTTCCAAATACAGTACTTTTTGAGCTAGCTAGTTTCAATATTGTGTACCACTGACCATTAGCAAATTTTTAACATTAGTAATTGCTTCTATTTTTAAGCTATTCAGCAAATGCCAAAGTGCTTTCTCATTCAATCACTCATCATTTATCTTAGGCAGCCTGAGTGGATGTGTAGGACAAGAGGTCATTAAGTAACCACTCACTAGCTAGACTTAAACTCCCTGTGCCTCAGTCTTCCTATCTCTGAAATGGGTACAACAGCCACAACTTCACCTGGATGGGGGTGTGTATACAGAGGTCCACAGTCGGCCCTCTCTGCCCTACTTGCTACACATTTGAAGGCATTGTTATGACAGTGGGGTATATTCAGTAACAATTAACCCACACCTGACTACCAGTTGTATCAGGAGGTTTGTCCAAAGGTTGCCCCCTAAGCTTCCTAGAGGCATCTAGTTGTGTTTCCCAGTTTGGATGTGTTGGGATTTTTGCAAACTAGTCTGTGTGTCTACATGTGAAATGGTGGTGCTTCTGTCTTTAAGAATTCACAGCTGCATCTGGAAGGTAAGTTTACCAGGTCAGCAATATGTTTCTACAGAGGTCAAAGTTCTCTTGTGTGTCTTCTGACTTCACCCCCCAACTCAGGTGTCTTGCATTACTCTCCCAGCTGTCCTGGCCTATCTATTGTGTTTACTAGCTAATTTTCTTTGCTAACTTTGCTTTTGCACTATGAGTAGACTTTCCCTTAACCTACTGTTTGTCTGATCTCCAGATTTTGCTTTTTTTTCTTTTTTGAGAGTTTTTTGCTATAGGGTGTGTGTGCTCGCCAGAAAGAGAGAAACAGAGAGACAGAAAGCAAGAACTCACCCCCCAAGAAGATGACCATGCCACAATCCCTTCTCCTCCATTCTCCTCTCGGGATCTTGGGCACGCACGCACACGAGCCCGGCATGAGTTTAAGCCACCGGGTCCGAGACTCGAACCGCGATTGACTACATGGGAGTCCAGCAACATAGCCATTACGCTATCTGCTGGTCCTGCCTTCCTCCCCCCACTTTTAATTGTTTCTAAATTTTTCTAGATAATAACCTTCATCATTTGTACTTTTGGAATGAATAATATTTCATCCATATTCCTTGTTTGAATCTTTATACATTTGACTTTAGACACAACCCACCTCCTCTATCTGACTGCTTCTTTTACTTTTTTTTGAACATTTATTTATTTTCTTTTCTCTTTTTTCTTTTTTGGAGAGGTTTTCGCTATAGGGCGCGTGCGCTTGCCAGACAAACAGAGAGAGAAAGAGAGACAGAAAGCAAGAAATCACCCCCCAGGGGGGATGACCACGCCGCAATCCCTTCTCCTCCATTCTCCTCTCGGGGTCTTGGGCACGCACACACACGTGCCTGGCGTGAGTTTAAGCCACCGGGTCCGGGACGTGAACCGCGGTCGACTACGTGGGAGTCCAGCGACATAGCCATTACGCTAACTGCTGGTCCCCCTTGAACATTTATTGAATGTCTACCAAACAAGGGCTATGAGCAGAGTATTCAGAGATGACCAAGACACAATTTGGTAGGTGGAGAAAGACAGTCAGACACCAGTTTGGTAGGTGGAGAGAAGCAATGAGATACTACCCTGAAGACTGTTAGGGTGGAAAAAGCAGAGGTTATTGGAGCTGAAGGGCACTGTCCCTGGACTTGCCATAGGTTTGAGAGAGGATGGGGAGCTCATGTAAGTGGAGAGATGGTTTCAGACCAAAACAACAAAACCAAAACCATAAAAAAGCAGGGCAGGATAGGGTGCCTTGGAGGTTGTATTAATTTCCTAGGGTTGCCTTAACAAAGTACCAAAAATTTGCGGGCTTAAAACATCAGAAATTTATGTTCTCACAGTTTTGGAGGCTGAAGGTCCTCCAGGTCAAGGACCAGTCTTTTCCTGAAGGCTTTAGAGATGAATCTGTTCAGTGCCTGCCTCTTAGCATCAGGTGTTACTGGCAACCCTTGGCACTCCTTGGCTTATAGAGGCATCGCTTCAGTTTCTACCCCTGTTTTCACATGGCATTCTCCCTTGCATGTCCATCTCTTTATCTCGTCTTTTTAATTTTTTTTTTTTTTTTGAGAGATGTTTGCTATAGCACATGTGCACTTGCTGGAGACACAGAGAGAAAGTGAGAAACCACTCCCGGGGAAAATGGCCACTCCGCAATTCCATCTCCTCCATTCTACTCTCTGGATCTTGGGCACAGATGCAGACACGCCTGGTATGAGTTTCAAGCTACTGAATCTGGGCTCTAATTGTGGTCCACCATGTGGGAGCCCAGTGCCTTAACCATTACACCACCTGCTGACCCCCTCTTCTCTTCTTACAAGGACACTGGTCACCTTGGATCAGAGTGCATCCTAATCTTGTATGACCTCAACTTACCTTGATTATGTTCACAAAGACTCCATTTCCAGAAGGGTCTCGTTTGCAGGTCTTGGGAGTCAGCACTGTAACATGTCATTTTTGAGGGGCACAGAGTTCAACTAGTAACTGAAACATTGCAAACAAAGCCACTCTGGCTGTTGTATGAAGTTTAATGGTGGATTGTCAAGAATATAGAACCTTGTCTGCTGATCTTCGGGATTACTAACATAATGGAGGCAGGTTAAGAAGTGATATTAACAGATTGGACTTCTGGAATAGGACAATACTCTCCAGCTAGCTTTTTCCTATTCCTAGGGAGGCCCCTGGCTGGCATTTCAGAGGGGTCAGGATGCTTCCAGCCTTACCACCTGTCTCCTCTCCCCTGCTGCTTGTAATGAAATTCGGAGCTGTTAGAGATGTTTGGTCTAATCTCTGGAAAGGTGTTTTGCGTTATGGCCCTATCAGGCAGGTTTGTTGATAATATCTGGGAAAGATTGCAGTTGCTGTGATGAGGAAGGCAGGGGAGAGGTTTTGCGTTATGGCCCTATCAGGAAGGTTTGTTGATAATATCTGTGAAAGACTGCAGTTGCTGTGATGAGGAAGGCAGGGGAGAGAATTGGGGTTCATACTGATCAAATGTGTGTACTCAAAAGACATTACTACAACTTGATGATGCTGTTAGGGCTGCATTTTCCTTGAAATGCTTCTTGAAAGATGGTGGTTTAAAAGAATAAGTAAGACAAGATTCATAGGGATAGCATTTCAAAAAGAAGTGTTGTGTGTACAGCTAAGTTGAGCTAAAGAGTGACAGAAAGAAAAAATGTGTCTCAAAAAAAAAATTAATCAAATGCCTCTGCCTCATGGATCTTACAGGAGGCAAATTTTCTCTACAAGTACGTGTTTGTGTTTTGAGTGACTGAGAGTTCAGGGACAAGTTCAAACATACCGAAGTACAATTTAAAAGTAAATGAGATAACATTGGAGAAAATTAATGATAAAATGTCACTTTTTACATAACACCTTATTCTCTGGAATTCGAAATATACATTGCTTAAAACTGATACAGCAAACACCATATAGTTAGATGGATGACTTCCTTCATACATTCTAGCATTGGAAATATCTTCAGGTGGAATCACTCAATGTATTTTTCTGGCCAGGAAATGGACGTGGTATTTATTTTGGGGGTGAAGTAGGAGGTGCTCCTTGACAAAGTGCCCGAAAGTCAGTATCAGGCATGAGAATAAGAAACGTACATTTATTGATCCCCTATTATGCACTGGCATTACATAGCAGCACAAGTATTTTCCGTTTTTAAACGAAGACCCTGCTACCTGCTTTTGGGGTTGAGGTTTTATTAAGGCTAATACTAATAGTACTGAGTGGCAGGCAATGAACTGTACCGAGTGCTAAGGTTGAGCGAGCTCATTCAATTCTCCCAGGGATCTAGGAGGTAGTTATTAATATTTTCTGCAATTTACCGATGTGGCAACTTAGGGGTCAATGCTATATCCAGTCTCAGAGAGACGGAGGTCAAGGTTTAAATCAAACCGCCATCTCCAGATCCCAGGTTCCTAGACCTACATAATAATGTTATCCGCAATAATCCGGGTTGACTTTGGACCTGCCACATAACAGGCATCAGCATATTTGATTCTCTCTAGGAAAAACACAGAAACAAACAAAGATATGACAAGTAGAAAGGAGAAAGGGATTTGGGCAAGAAAGTACTAGGGTTCTGAAGATGGGTTGGTTAGTACCTCTGGGGCAATGGGAGAAAGTTGCTAGTGTAGAGGTTTCTAGGCAGGATAAACTAGGTTATTTTAACCAGTGTTGTTCGTCCTTAAAAAAGCTAGATGGTAATATAACTTTGGAGCTCTAGACAGGTCTTACCTGTTTTGACTACCTTGATCCATGTGGTGAAATTGTGGAGAACATGACTGGAGACTTTGGGAGGGGAGAATGATACAGTGTCTAGCCTGGTACCTGACCTAATAGATATTCTGGATTGTGGTTTTTGAGTTCTTCAAACAACAAATATTTATTGAGTGCCTAATGTGTGCAGTGGTTTGCCAGATTCTGGGGATATAGCAGCAAATGAAGTTTCTATCTTCATGAAATCATCTTCTAGTGGGGAAATGGATTAATTTGTATGCTCTACATTTTTACTGACTTGCCTACTAAGTGCTAGGTATAGGTTCTGGAGTTAGAACAGTCAATAAAGGTTTGGTTTATTTTCTTTGTACAGTTAATAGGCTAACATTAGCATAAAATGTAAAACAACCAAACCTCTCTCCCATTGAATGACTTAAGTGAGGATGTTTTTTGCCTACTAAATAACATAGGGTTGGCAAAAAGTGATTTGGTTTAAGAACCTTCAATAAAATATATCAGGGAAGTAAGCAACAATTATCTGAATTCCAAAAACTGATCTCCTTTGCAATATGACATGTTTCTATTGTTGTGGTGCAACTGTTGTGTCTTCATTCAAACCCATTTCCTTTTCCTTCTGGGCACTTAGCTAGACTTTATTTCCCAGCATCCCTTGCAGTTATGTGGGGGTAAGTGACAGTTCTGTCAATGGAGTGTGGGTGAAATTATGAATGCCAGTTCTCTTTTCTTCTAGTTTGGCAGGAGGTTGAGGATCCTTCAAGGGATCCTCAATCCTTACTAGGCCTGAGGGGCTAGTAAGCCTCCAGAAGAAGGAGACTTAGTTCTTGAACAAGTACATTGAAGATCACTAAATCACACAACGTACTGTAATGTGAGTGAAAAATAAACTTGTGTTAGGCCAGTGGTTCCTCTTTAGCAATATCTGTAGACATTTTTGGTGTCATAACTGGGGAATAGGAATGCTCCTGGCATCTGGTATATAGAGGACAGAGATACTGCTAAGCAATCTGCAGTGCCCAGGACATCCCCATAACAAAAAGAGCATATGGCCCAAAACGTCAATAGCATCACTGAGATTTTGAGATATCTTTGATACAACAACTAGCATTATTACATACCTGAACTAATACAATGGTGAACATCAACAGCAGGATCATTCACATATTTATTTAACACATCTTTGAGCTTCTACAAAGTGCCAGGCAACAGGGGAACAGCAGTAATTAAGCAGACCAAAATCTTCACTTTCATGCAGGTTACACTCTATAGTGAAGGCAGATATGTCATAAGCAACTCTCAAGAGGCCAGGTAATGGCTTGGTGGTAGTGGAACTGGACCTACATAGAAGAGTATTTGGTTCATGTGTTGGGGCTTCCTGTATATGCTGGGTATATGTTAAATGGTAGACAAAAGCACAGATTGCTAAGAAAAATGGGGTACATCAAGATGTTTTGGGATCAAATAAGACAAAGGATATAAAAGTGCTTTTCAAATCATACTCTAGTCTTCTTGATTGCAGTCTTGCTACATTGCTTACCATTGCTGAGCCCCATCTTTAACATGGAGATAAAGAGATGTACTTCTTAAAGTAGTGAAGATTAGGGATAATAAAATCTGAGCTCTACAGCTTTAGGTCTGGCTAGACACGTGATTCATGATGGTTTTATTACTGTGGGTCTGTCTCAAGGCACTTTGAATTCATGTCTCATTGGTCTCTAAGACTGATTCTGTTGACCTGATTGGTTGGCTTGTTTATTTTCTCTTCTTTCTTGTTGCCATTATGCCTATGGCCTGTGAATAAGTGCTCTTCCAAAAGCTGTGACCTGAGCAAGGCTTATATTTCATACAGGTGACCTTCCCTGAGATGTAGTGTTACAGGAATGGTACCCTGAATTAGCCCTCCCACACTAATCTATCTGGGATTCTCATCCTTCATGTTGTGTCTAGGGTATCCATTAAGGTATTTCCAGAGGAAACATATGAGAACAAACGTCAACTCTGTCACTAGGTAGAAGCAGATGAAAAATTTGACCATCTTCTATGAGACTGGACCTTGAAGGAATGGGACACAGGACAAATGTGGACACGTGTTGGAAATTAGAATTTCCAGAAGAATTTGAAAAAAGCACTGATGCTTAAGACCTGCCTGCAGAAATTCTGATTTAGTTTCTCTGCAATGAAGCCTAATCTGGGGGATGGGTAAGAGCTCCCCAGGTAATTCTCATGTGCAACCAAAGTAGGAGCCATGAGTTTAGAGCAAAGGGCATTGCTAGCAAAGACAGATTTGTCTGGGGAACTGTGAGGGTATTTGGCACAGAGAAGGTGGAGCAGGTGAGGTGCAGGGTCTATGGAGACCCTTTGAAAGGAGAAATGTGAGAAAAAAGAAGAAGAAGGAGAAGATGGAGAAGGCAATTTTACCCAGGCCTACTGTGAACATGAGAACTTTCATGAAATTTGGCAGGAAGAACTGGTGAGAAGGAGGAAGTTCATAGCACTCGCAATGGTTAGTGTTTGGTCTAACATTATTCTATTGACAGAATTTTTTTTCCCTGAAGATAATTTTTAGATAAGATGTTTTTTCTTTAGATGAGATTAAATCAGGAGACTTTTAGTGAAGTAGGTGACCCTCCATAATATGGGTGGGATTCATCTAATTATTTGAAGGTCTCAGTAGAAGTAGGCTGACCTCTCCCAAGGAAAAAGGAGTTCTGTAAGGAGATGGCTTTCAGACTCAAACCACAGTGTTTTCAGGAGTCTCCAGCCTGCTGGTCTACTCTGCTGATTTTGGACTTGCCAATGTTCACAATCGCGTTGGCCAAGGTTTATATATACACATATAGGTTCATATGAAGATTTTAAAATAATTATTTTCTCTCTTTCTTTCTATATATGTATATATGTGTGTGCGCACACACACACATATATATGCAGATATACACATATATAAGACTTAAATGATATAACTGCACACACACACACACACACACACACACACACACACACACATCCTATTCTGATTTTTGGAGAACTGCTAAATAAACAACAACTCCAATAAGGTCTTATTATTACATGCCTTATTTTAGAGATGAGGAAGGTGATACATTTGATAATGTGACTGAGGCCACATGTGCTGAAGTAGAGGCAGACTAAACATAGGCCTAGGGATTCTGGTTCTAGCATCTGCCAGGGACTGCTTCTCCTATCCTTTTCTAAGAGGGAATCATTCTAGTATTCAGTCATGAAAGGCTAGTTTTGTTTTGTTTTTAAATGCTTTCTCTCCTCAGGACCCTAACTTTTCCATTTCCAAATTGAGAACCCTCTCAGCCCTTCTTGACCCACATCAACTAGTACCAAACCCTGGAAGCAGATGCCTGACCCTTGTGAAAGGAACATGTAGGCCTGCTCTGCCTCCTTTATTGCCACCCCTCTGCTGGCTCTCATCTTCCTACTCCTCAAGGTCCAACCCCTCAGCTTACTGGACCTGTTTGATTTCTCAGCTCACATTAGTGTCTTCCTTGGTGAGGTTCTTCCAGCTGCCACCATGTGACATGTTAGCAGCATCAGGGTTCAGAATGACAGCTTCCAGCCAAATATTTGGTTGGTTTTAAACATATTCACATATTATCATACCAGTTGCTGCCATTGTTTTTAGGCTCCCCTGTGTGTGCACATACTCATGAGTGTGTGTGTGTGTGTGTGTGTGTGTGTGTGTGTGTGTGTGTGGTGTGTGTCTGGGGTTTGTTCCTTTCTAAGTATTCAGTCATACATAGACCAACTCTGCACATATACTTTGGATTTTATCCAAGCTACAACATATTGGTTTGTTCTCAGCATTTTTCTTAGTTGACGTTCCATCTGCTTGAACTCTAGTAGATCAAAGTCAAGTTCTGAGTGATGAAGTGGTTGAGTAACATTTATGGGCTCTGAGGAGGGCCCCTGGGATTCTGGTCTCCTCTATACCCCCTCAGTACCTCATTGCTCTGTTTCTTCCCTCACCCTACACTTTTTTAGTATATCAGACATCTTCTCCTTTTTAATCAACTTTATTGAGGAATGATTAACACACAATGAAGTATTTAGAGTATATCATTTGATGTTTTCACATATGTATACATCTATGAAACTATCACCACAATCTATAATACATATGAACATACCACCACTCCCAAAATATTCCATGTAATCTCATCTTGCCTTTTTGTCCCCTGTCCCACTCTTCCTAAGTATGCATTTTCTAGAATTTTATGATAAAAAGTGTGTGGTGTCGGGGACCAGCAGTTAGCATAATGGCTATGTCGCTGGATTCCCCCGTAGTCGACTGGGTTTCAAGTCCCGGACCCTGTGGCTTAAAACCCACGCCAGGAGCGTGTGCATGCATGCCCAAGATCCCGAGAGGAGAACTGAGGAGAAGGGATTGCAGTGTGGCCATCCTCCCTGGGGGACGAGTTCTCGCTTTCTGTCTCTCTGTCTCTCTCTGTCTGTTTGTCTGGTGAGCACATGCACCCTATAGCAAAAACCTCTCCAAAAAAAAAAAAAAAGTGTGTGGTGTGAACTGTTTTTTTGTCTGGATCATGGATATATATATATGCCTGGCATGATGTTCTGTTAATTAAAAATCAAACAAAAACTAAAAAATTCTCTCTCTCTCTCTTTTTAATTTTTAAAAATTTTTCATTTTATCAGAGGCTCATGAGAGAGAGAGAGAGAGAGAGAGAGAGAAAATCTCCCATAGGGTATGGTCAGCCACAATTATTTCTCTTCCATTTATTCCTCCTTTTAGAATTTAAGCACACATGCTCACATGCTTGGCATGTTTCTTAAGCCGCCAGGTCCAGGACTCAAACCACACAGTTGACCATGTGGGTTCCAGTCACCTTAATCAACACACTACCAGCTGGTCCTCTGTCTTTCATTTTGAATAGTTTTTACTGCTATGTCTTCAAGTTTATTAATTATTTCTTCTATAATAGTTAATCTCCTGTTAATTCTATGCAGTGTATGTATTTTTTAAATCTCAGACATCATAATGGTCATCTCTATGTCTCTACTTATTTTTTTTAGCCTATGGAATACAGTTTTTATAGCTAACTTTAAGTCTCATTTGTTCATTCTAGTATCTGTGTCAGTTTTACTTTTCCTTTTTAATAGAGATCATATTTTCCTGCTTCTTTGCATGACTGGTAACATTTTATTGATATTTGATCACATGCCAGACATTGTGAATCTTACCTGGTAGGATGCTGTTTAGTTTCCTATTATTATAAACATTCTTGAGCTTGGTTATGTGATGCAGTTAAGTCACTTAAAATGGTTTGATCCTTCTAGGTCTTGCTTTTAAGATTTGTTAGTTAGGACTGGAGCTGTTTTTAGTACAGGGCTAATTGTCCCTGTTTCTGAGGTAATATCTTTTTTCGGTATTCTGCATAATGTCCAATGATGGAATTTTCTAGTCTGGTTGTTGTAATCAGGAATTTTTCTTTTCTTTTCTTTTCTTTCTTTCTTTCTTTCTTTCTTTCTTTCTTTCTTTCTTTCTTTCTTTCTTTCTTTCTTTCTTTCTTTCTTTCTTT
>NW_006160026.1:321153-342440 GCF_000334495.1 Tupaia belangeri chinensis | reverse complement strand
GGGATGGTCACACCGCAATCCCTTCTCCTCCATTCTCCTCTCGGGATCTTGGGCACGCACGCACACACGCCCGGCGTGAGTTTTAAGCCACCGGGTCTGGGACACGAACTGTGGTCGACTACGTGGGAGTCCAGCGACATAGCCATTACGCTAACTGCTGGTTCCCATAATCAGGAATTTTTCTATCTGTATGTGGGTGTTGGATAGTGTTTCTTCTAATCTTTGCAGGTGGTTCCTTCCCTGGACTTGGGTAGCTTCCTCTCATGAGCTGAACTGCACTTGACTGACTACTCAAAGAGAAACCTGTGCAGATCTCTGGGCTTTTTCTTTCTATGTGCACCTCTCTCCTCCCTGGTTCTTGTCCTGCAGAGTCTGACTATCTTGTTCTCAGTGACCCCTGTTTTCTCCACTTATCTCCTCAACTTTGGAAGGTGTCCAGGATCCACTTGGCTTTGCCTATCTGAGCTACAGCTTGGAAACCCTCTGAAGTGCTGAGGCAGTCCTAGGTCTCGTTTTGCTTCTTCTCACCTCTTAGTGATCCCTGGCCTTCATTTTCTGATGTCCAATGTCTTAAAAACTGTTTCATGTATACTTTTTATTCCTTCCATTTCCCCTTCTTTTCCTTATTCTTCCTCCTTTTTTTTTCTTCTTCCTTCCCTGTTCATTTCCTTTTTAAAAATTTCTTCTTCTTTTTTACTAATTCTTTCTCTCACTTTCCCAAATGACAGGGTCTCCTCAAGGATGGATATGGAGCTCAGGTTCCAGATCATCCCCAGAGATATGGTTACATGGATAAGTCATGCTTCATGCTTTTCTCTACAATATTTATAGACATATGAAATAAAATTAAAATATATATATTAAAATAAAACTTGAAGGGAAAAGAAATCTTACCCCAAAATGCAGTGGGTGGAGAAGATGTAGAATACAGGGACATGATGGATTTGTGGCCAGTGATGGATCCAGAAGACCCACTACACACTACTCTTGGGTTTCACCAATGTTAAATGATGTCCAAAGTCTGAAACAGATTTTTTTGTGTGTATGATTTTGCTGTGGTGCTGATTTGATTAATACAGTGGGGAGGGAGGTTGGAGGGTGATGCCTGAAAGAGTAGGTCTCTGTCGATATGGCTTTATTTTTTTCTGTTCATCGAAAAGTCCCTGAAGGGTCGGGACCAGCAGTTAGCATAGTGGCTGTGTCGCTGGACTCCCACGCAGTTGACCGGGGTTTGCATCCTGACCCGGCGGCTTAAAACTCATGCCAGATGCGTGTGCGTGCGTGCCCAAGATCCCGAGAGGAGAATGGAGAAGAAGGGATTGCGGTGTGGCCATCCTCCCTGGGAGGTGATTTCTCACTTTCTGTCTCTCTGTCTCTCTGGCGAGCGCACATGTCCTATAGCAAAACCCTCCCCCCCCAAAAAAAAAAAAAGTTCCTGAAGGGTCACTTACACTTTTCACTTGTACTTGACTGCTTTTTTAATGAGGGGAATGACAATCTTGACTAAGTTTCCCAGATTTGGGAAGGGCTAGATTCTCAAACTCACAGCCTTTTAGAGCCTCCTGACCAGGGCATTTCTTCCTTGCCCTATAACTAGCCTACCTAAGTGATGACCCTTGAGTCTGTTGGAGGTGCGGTGGATCTTTCAGCATAGTCTGCGTTCCACATTTGCATCTTCAACAAACACAGAGACTGTTGCTCTGTAGTTGCCCAGTGAATATTGGCACAGCTAAATCTAACACAAGTGAAACCTGCGCTGGGCATTTACATCTTCCCTAATGTTCTGTGTACTGGTTTCAGAGAGGATTAAAGTGAAAGGAGAAGAGCTGGTGATTTTGAAGATCCCATTGTGTGTCAGTCACTATGACAAGACTTAGCACATAGGGCACTCCATTTACACTTCTGCATTATTTTACAACACAGGAATTATTATTCCCATATGTCACTGCAGGAACTAAAAGTTCACAGTGGTTAAGATACTTGCTCAATGCCACACAGCAAAAGCTGAGATTTGGACTCATGCGTTTTCCCATACTTATATTTTCTCCATAAATACCTCGGGTATGTCAAAATTAACGACTTAGAAAATATATAACTAAAACACATTAGTGGGCATTGGGACATGGTGACCAAGTGGTATAGGATAAAAGCTCAAGGGAAACAGGGGGTAGGGGGAGCATCGATAATGATGGTGATGAGGCCAGAAGTGGCTTTGAAGGGCATTATCCACCAAGCTGAGGAACACAGGCTTCCTCCTGCTGGTGTTGGGGAGTAAGAAAAAGATTGTAATTGGTGAACAGGATTGGACTTACAGTGAGAGAGAGCATCCAGCAGCGATGGAGAGCAGGGGACACGGAGCAAGGAAGGACCCAGAAATGGCAGTTACATGTCCCTGAAAGGAAGACGATCAAGATGACAGTGACGAAATGGCTAAAGGAACTGAGCAGCTATGCGGTGGTACTGTGCCAAATGTGTGGTATGCTCACTTGTTTATTATCCAGAACAATTGTACAAAACAACTACCACAATTATCCCATTTTCCAGATGAGGAAATTGAGGAGGGGCAGAGAAGTTAAATACAGTCATCTCATTATTAACAGAACAGGGTCTAAAGAGAGGTGGTCTCTCCTCACACTTGTACTGCTCGCATCCGTAAGAGTCTTACAGTTTTCAGCTACGAACTGGCAGAACTGGAATTTGAGTCTACGTATCCTGAATCCAACACTCTTTTTTTTTTGTTAGAATTATTTTGTTTTAACTTTATTTATTATTATTATCATTATTATTTTCCAGTTTGATCAGAGAGAGACAGAGAGAGAGAGAGAGGAAGTGAGAAAGCAAGCCACCAGGTCCAAGACTTGAACTGTGTTCGGCCATGTGGGAGTCCAGCGCCTTTAACCACCATGCCACCTGCCGGCCCCAACACTGATACTCTTAATCTCTCTATTACATTTGTATTTATCTGGGTACTTACAAATCACATCAGGTGCAGATTTCAGAAAAAGAAAAGAGACATTTTTGTGACCATAAAGGACCCCCTTTCCCCCTTGTTCACTCTATGTAGATGCTCAAACCCCTGTTATGTAATCTGCTCGAACTTCTCCAGTGATAAATGATAAGGCTCTCCTTCCATGCCCAGGAGTCCTGCACCAACCTTCGACACTAGCACTGTGAAAATGCTATCCCTTTGTTGAGCCCTGGTGAATTTGGCTCACTGCTTCCAACGCTCTGCTGGCCCTTCCTCCACTCGACAACACCTGGGGGTATGAATTGCAGTTACTGGTACAATCTGGGACAAAGTCCACCAGGGATTTCCAAGAGTGTTCTTTGCCTGCAAAACATCACGAGGTGGCCAAGGCTGTGCTAATAGGCTGCATTTGAACTATAACAACATTCAAACCCAGCAAGACAATTAAAGCGGAAAATGATCAGCTGGGATTAAAAGGATTCAAAGGGTAATTGCTTCATAATAAGCTACATTGTTCCAAGTAGTAGGAAGGATTGACAGAACTGGAATTAATTATATTGGAATACGTGTTTATTTTTATAGTCTTTTAAAATCATTTGGATTTGGCCAAGTTGTCCCTTTTCTCAAATACTCTCGGGTTTGGTTAACTGTGGTGGATTTATCTGCCAACTGCAATTACTCCTGTTCTTGGAAACTATGGAGGCAGGGAAACATACTCACTATTTATATTATTATCATTATTATTTTCCAGTTTGATCAGAGAGAGACAGAGAGAGAGAGAGAGGAAGTGAGAAAGCAAGCCACCAGGTCCAAGACTTGAACTGTGTTCGGCCATGTGGGAGTCCAGCGCCTTTAACCACCATGCCACCTGCCGGCCCCAACACTGATACTCTTAATCTCTCTATTACATTTGTATTTATCTGGGTACTTACAAATCACATCAGGTGCAGATTTCAGAAAAAGAAAAGAGACATTTTTGTGACCATAAAGGACCCCCTTTCCCCCTTGTTCACTCTATGTAGATGCTCAAACCCCTGTTATGTAATCTGCTCGAACTTCTCCAGTGATAAATGATAAGGCTCTCCTTCCATGCCCAGGAGTCCTGCACCAACCTTCGACACTAGCACTGTGAAAATGCTATCCCTTTGTTGAGCCCTGGTGAATTTGGCTCACTGCTTCCAACGCTCTGCTGGCCCTTCCTCCACTCGACAACACCTGGGGGTATGAATTGCAGTTACTGGTACAATCTGGGACAAAGTCCACCAGGGATTTCCAAGAGTGTTCTTTGCCTGCAAAACATCACGAGGTGGCCAAGGCTGTGCTAATAGGCTGCATTTGAACTATAACAACATTCAAACCCAGCAAGACAATTAAAGCGGAAAATGATCAGCTGGGATTAAAAGGATTCAAAGGGTAATTGCTTCATAATAAGCTACATTGTTCCAAGTAGTAGGAAGGATTGACAGAACTGGAATTAATTATATTGGAATACGTGTTTATTTTTATAGTCTTTTAAAATCATTTGGATTTGGCCAAGTTGTCCCTTTTCTCAAATACTCTCGGGTTTGGTTAACTGTGGTGGATTTATCTGCCAACTGCAATTACTCCTGTTCTTGGAAACTATGGAGGCAGGGAAACATACTCACTATTTATCAGTGTGATAAATCCTTTTATTGCCTTTGTAATAATGACACCTAAATTTGTATAATGCTTGTAACATTTCAAAATGCTTTCACATCTTTTATCTAAGTTTGTCTTCACAACAGCTTGAGGCGATGGTTTAGGCTGGAGTGCCCATGTGGAAATAGTCAAGAGAGAAGTAAGCCACACAACAAACTAATGTCAGAGTTCAGTCTGGAATGTAGAGTGCCTGCCTCTCACCTGGGTGCTTGTGGTATTGAACTAGGAAAAGCATTTTGTTTGCTAATCAGGTAGGGCTGAGCACTGCCCACATAAAGGAAAAAACCATTGTTGGGGTTCAAGAGGAAGTTGAAAGTCATTAATGAATTAACCGGTTAAACTGAAAAAAGTGAAAGAGATCATTGCTCAGATAGGAAAGGCACTTTCTGAAAAGAGGCTGCTATAATAAAGCCTAAGGAATGAACTTCACTTTGAAGCTGGTAGCCTTGGTCATGCTGTTTGCCTCCTCCTTCTTTCCATGGTTCTGTATCTGGTGACTATTCCTTTGGACAGCTTGGTTTCCTTCCCCGTATAATGGGTCTGCAACGGCCTTAACTGGTGTTATGGAAAAGAGGACATGGAATGAACTAGACTGTGTGAGATATCCTGGATGCTGGCATTTTTTTCTGATGTGGCTATGTTAACTGATTGCGACATAGTAATCAAAAGATAGGCTGCTTTTGCAGCTTGTTTCTGGAAAGACTTCACTCCCTACATGGTTTTTGTTTGTTTGGTTTTTCTCTTGCAATGTTGTGGTCTTCCTGTTTCAGTCTCCCAAGTAGCTAACACTACAGCCAAGCACCACCAAGACTGACTTTGAGGGAGGGAATCCAGACTTTTCTTGTAGAAGTCTTTGACTTCTTTGGTTAGCTTTATTCCTAGATATCTTATATATCTTTTTGTCTGTTGTAAGTGGAATTGTTCAGTTCTACCTCAGTCTTCAAGTCTATCTTGCTGATGTGTAGAAATGTTATAGATTTTTGCATGCTGATTCATTTACCTCTTCCAGGTTGTTTTTTTAAATTTTTTTTGATGTGGATTCTTTTGGGTTTTCTATGTATATAATCATGTCATCTGCAAATAGCATAATGCATGGCACACCATTGTATTTTTTTTTTTAAGAGAGATTTTGCTATAGGGCGTGTGTGTTCTCCAGAGAGATAGAAATAGACAGAGAGACAGAAAGTGAGAAATCACCTCCCAGGGGGGATGGCCAATCCCTTCTCCTTCATTCTCCTCTCTGGATCTTGGTCATGCATGCACATGTGCCACGCATGAGTTTTAAGTCACCAGGTCTGGGACTTGAACTGTGGTTGACTACATGAGAGTCCAGCAAATGTAACCATTACACCATCTGCTGGTCCCACATCACTGTATTTTATTAAACCAACTTTCCGATACTGTTGGATGAGGTAACATATCATTTAGGAGTTTAGGGTTACAGAAAAATGGAATGGAAAGTAAAGAAGAATTCATATATCTTCCCTTTACAGAGAGTTCTCCTGATTATTAATGATTTGTATTGTGGTTACAATTGGTGAGCCAATACAGATACATGATTATTAACTAAAATCTATAGTTTACATTAATGTTCACTCTGTGATGTGGAGTTTTATCTGTTTCCCAAATGCATAATACCAGGTACCCACCAACACAGATTCATACAGAATACCTTTATCCCTCTATGAATCTGTGTTCCACCTGTTCACCATTCTTTTCTACCTCCCCACGTAGTTCCTGATGACTTAACTTTTTACTGTCTCTATACTTTTGACTTTAGCAGAATGTCATACAGTTGGAATTACATGGTAGGTAGCCTTTTCTGACAATAGGATTAGGTCCCTACATGTCTGTTTGTGACTCGATAGATCACTTTCCTATCACTGCATAATATTCCATTGTGTTCAACACAATAACACAGTTAGTCCCTTCATCTATTAAAGGCCTTCTCTGTTGCTTCTAGTTTCTAGCAATTATGAATAAAGTTTTACTAATATAAGAAAATAAGGAATGTTGTTCCAATTATAATAGGACAAATTGCTAAGACTTCAAAATTTAGAAACAGGCAGGAAAAGTCTTTTCTAAATAAACATGAGGTGAATCTATCACTAATCTATCTGCTGGTCCTGAGACTAGAGTTTTCAACCAACATTCCTGAATGTAAAGCCACTGGATATAGAAAGGGCACTTCCAGATTCTGCAGTTTAGTTGAGGTCTAACACTGTTTTTGTGCAGTATACTTCAGACTAACCCCTACCAGAGAGAAAATATTGTCACAGGCATTGTGGGGCATGCAAAACATATAGAAGTTATCTTGTCTCCCATCAGAGCTGAGAACCTAGCTGGTAGAAGAAGGTGAATACACATAAAGTACTTATTTAGTCTTCACAAAACTTGTCTGGTGCCAGGAACCAGGCTGTGCTTCTTATATGTAGTATCTCTTACTCCCAAGAGTTGTCTTTATCCTCAATTCATAGCATAGAAAAATGAAATTCTATCCTAGAAAGTTTTAAGAACTCAGTCCAACTGTCTCCAAAGACCACACTGTAGCCACCATGCTAGTCAATGCTTCCAAATTCAATGGGTGAATCCTCCCAACCAGCCCCAAATCTGAGTTCATGGTCTACAGTATCACCAATCAAGGTGTACATAAATAGACTGCTTACCAAAAACGTCACCTTCAGTAAAGGCAATGAAGTGACAAAGGATGGAAGTGATGTCTGGGGTCTGACTAGCCTGGGTTTGATTTATGGATTCATCACTTACAACCTTGAAATTGTTGAGTCACCTTGGGACTTAGTTCCCATATCTCTATAAGGGAGAAGAATGTTCTTTAACCAATAGCAGCTTTGGAAAAAGCACACAACACAGAGTATGGCACAAATACAGCCTCAAATACGGCTCTTGCATCCTGCCTCTAATTTGACAGTTGCCCAACAGCTTCTTTTGACCGTGATCCCTTACTTCCCACTCTTCCAGAGTGCTCCCCCACAGCTACTTTATTTGCCCTCTCTTTACAGATTCCTGTAAACTGTGTCTTGCTCATCTGCACTGAATCTTGCTGGCCCCTAGCTCTCCTCTTTGATCCCAGCTGCATCTTGGTTAGGAGAGATTTGGCATACTCACCTTTTTATCTAGCTTCCTGTCTTGACAATGATCTTGGAACATGGGAGTGTGTTCACATTTCACAAACATATTTGCATTTCCAAGACCTGGAATTAGGGAGAACAGAGCTTCAGTTTACCTTCCTGTAGCCTGGCTCTACTGACTGTCCCAATGGGAAGCTATTGAGGCCAGAAAGTTTGTCCTTAAGCAGAGCTGAAGCCTAACTGACAGGAAGACTATGAGCTGGTATCCAACTGCCTCATGTAGAACCACCTATAAATAGATACTGAGCTTGTTTCCAAAAGTTTTACTGTGATAGAGAAAACTCCATGCACATACTCCAGTGGACTTATGAGAATGTCTCTGGGAATATAATCTTAAAGAGAGATCACCAGTTTACAAGTGTGCACATTTTCATGCTGACTAGCTACTATGGAATGGCTCCCACTATGGCAGTAATTCACACTGCCATTAGAACCTATATAAAGCTTAATTTTTACCACCCTTCACTCTTGGTATTGTCTGACTTTAAGTATTTTGCAAATCTAGTCAAGTGTAGTGGCACATGCCTTAATCTCAACTACATGGGAGATGAGGCAAGAGGATTGCAAGTTCAAGGCCAACCTGGGCAACAGAGTGAGATCTTTTCACTGAAAACAATTAAAAGAAAGATTTGTTTTTCAACTCTAATAATCTGAAATGACATATGATTGTTATTTTAATTTGTATTTGTATTCCCCCTCCATTAGTAAGGGTAACAACCTTTACATGTGATTATTGAGGTGTTCTTTTACTATTTATCTCTATTTTTTTGCCAACATTATTCTTGGGCTATGTATTGCTTTTTTTACTGTCTAGAAATTTTTAATGTAACTTCTAGTTATACATGCATATATTTGTGTGTATATAAATATGAATATATGTGAATATATATTCTGTTCATTATAGGTATTGCATATTATTTTCTAGTCTATCTTTTTATTAACTTTATGGTGTTTTTGCAAGAAATTGTTATACTTAATCGGGTCAAATTTACCATTGGATAGGTGTCTATCCTTTATATTTAGAACTTTCTGTGTGATTCTTACCACTGCAGACCATGTGCCTATATAACCAGGACGCAGAGACAGTAATAAGTAGAGGCTGATGCAGAGAGAATTTGGCAGGAGTTCCCTTGGAATAGTTGTCTGTGAGTTTTCTTTTTAACTTTTTATTTTGAAATAATTATAGACTTATAGCAAATTTCAAACAAAAGGACTTGACGCCCAGTTTCCACAATGGTAACATCGTTTTTTTTTTTTTTTGAGAGGTTTTCGCTATAGGGCACGTGCGCTCTCCAGACAGACAGAGAGAGACATAGAGACAGAAAGCGAAAAATCACCCCCCAGGGGGGATAGTTACGCTGCAATCCCTTCTCCTCCATTCTCCTCTCAGGATCTTGGGCATGCATGCACACGCACCCGGCATGAGTTTTAAGCCACCGGGTCTGGGACATGAACCGCGGTCGACTACATGGGAGTCCAGCGACATAGCCATTACGCTAACTGCTGGTTCCCGACAATGGTAACATCTTGTATAGCTATATATAATGTCATCCAATCCATGACGTTGATGATGATTTCATCACAGAGTTTATTTGGTTTTAATTGATTATCTTGCCTTCCTGTGCGTATGTGTGTGCACGTGCTCACATGCATATACTTCTATCCAATTTCATCATATATGTAGATTTAAGTAGCTGTCACCACAATGGAGATACAGAGCAGATCCATCATTACAAGTTCCCTCAGACTGTCCTTTTGTGGCCTGTGATTTTATTTTGAAGCTCTTTAAAGACACTGCCGACTAAACCCATTTTCTGTTTCTTTGAATAACTTCAAAGAGTACATTTAAATCCACAGTTTTTTCATATATACACAATATGCAAAGCAGAGTGAGCACAGGCTCTGGAATCTGGTGCACCTGGGTTTGCGACATAGCACAGCAATCCACCAGCTGGACAACCTTGAGTCACCTTTGTGAGCCTTGTTGATAAGGGAGGAGGGGTGACAGTATTTGCAATAACACGCAGCATTGTACAGTGGCCAATATGTGCCTAGTGAGTAGCAGTTACTATAATCGAGGTTTTCTCCTCTGACACCAACCTCATTACCTTGATTTTCTTCCACGTGAATAGGAATCACACGGTCCTGGTCCCTGCTTGTCATCTCAGCTGATGGAGCATCTTATTTGGGAAGCTCCTTATTTCATTTTTTTTGTCTTCCTCCTCTGTGTTCCCCAGCACGAGTGAAAACCACAGCAGAGGTTTCCTAAGCTTGTTAGTTGGGTCTCACATCGCCCTCTTTGTGTCTCACACATTTTCTGTTTCATCTAAGTGAAGCTGCTGGCCTTGACTGTCTGGCTGGGCAAATCATCCCTATGCCAGTGTCGACATGCAGGGTGCCCTTTTAAGAGGAACACCACGGCAGGAGCCCATGGCTCCTGATCTAAGCAGGGAGGGCTGAGCTGAGAAGAGCCAAGAGCATTTTCCCTGGGGGTGCATCTATTCTGGGAAACAGACGCTCCAGGCATCTCATTAGCATAATCTCAGGAATTAATGGCTTGATTGATGTTCCACGTTTCCCCGCAGTTTTCTATAAATGATAATGTATTAAAACGAGATGGAGGAAAGAAAACATGACATGACATATATTATTTAGGTGTTTGCAGAGAGGCTGACACACAAACACACACAATTTATCAACAGTCATTTTTTGCATGGTGTTCTGAGCCCCAAGCCTCCAAGATGTGGAATTAATTTCATAGCAGGTGATTCTAGACTATTTCACATCGGCCATCTGTCGCTTCTTCATTTACCTCTCTGCTGTTACAATAATTAATCATTTCAGCGACTGGCTTGGCCCAGGAAAGTCCACTCTGGCTGAGAGCTCTACAAGAGGGGATAGTGTTGGCTTATTTGCTTTAAAGCCGTGTGTTTTATGAAGCAGATAGCTTCAAATGTTTTTCTTACTCGCCTTTATCTGCCAAACACCAGCGACTTGAGAGCTGGGAACTGCTTTGCAGTATGTTAGGTTGTTGTTGTGGGAGCCGTTCACGTTCTTCATCTGCAGTTGAGAAAGCCATAAACCTATTTCAGAGAGGTTACTTGAATCATCTAGGGTCACACAGCCAGTCTGAGAGAGCTGGGACCAGCACCCAAGCCTCTCAACTTTTCCTTCTGGTTATTGGTCAGAAGAGAGTCTTCCCTAGAAGTAAAGGAATCTCATCAGAAATAAGGCAAAAGTACCCTTAGAACCCTGGGGTTACCTCAGCGTAGGATACTTGAGGCTCATTCACATAAAATACAAGCCAATGATTTAATTGTTCTAGAAATCAAAATGAAACGTATTTTAAGGTAGAATTAATTCCTGAGGAAATGAGGAAACATTGGTCTTTGCTCTACCGTGTGAGATAAAACACAAGGCTGTTTCCTTTTCCTTTAACAAATTTTTTTCTGGGCCAGCTGGTAGTATGGTGGTTAAGGCACTAGATCCCACATGGTCAACTGCATGGTTTGAGTCCTGGGTTCAGAACTCAGTGGCTTGAAAAACATGCCAGGCAGTGTATGTGTTTGCTCAAAATCCCAAGAGGAGAACCAAGAAGGGGTTGGTGTGGCTATATCCCTTGGGGAATAATTTCTCACTTTCTCTTTCTCTGTCTCTCTGTTGCTCTCTCTCTCTCTGGCAAGCACACACACTTTATAGCAGAACTTTAAAAAATTGTTTTTTCTGTTAAGGCCTATTTATTCCTTCAGAGAGAGATCCCTCAACAGGGTTTCATGCTGCAGTCCTTCCCACAGGCTTCCCAGTCAACCATGATCATAGGTCTGTGCCTACGTGAGTTGACCCAGGAACGAAATCCTGATCTTCCATATGGCTTTCAACATCGCAGAGCAGGGTGCTACTGCTACACTTCTGCAGCTGAACCAGTCTATTTTCTTGACCGAGAGGCATCAACCTACCAACATTTATTGCATTTATTTCATTAATTTATTTATTAATGAAACAAACATCGATTGACTGGCTTATTAGTCCATGCCAACACTGGGCTAGGTGCTAGACACAATGACAAAGTCTATGCACTCATGGAATGGATATTTTAGTAAAGGGACATAAAATGAAGAGTTAAACACAAACTGGTAGGGTGCCAGAAACGAATAATGATCAGAGATGGAGAAGGGCTGGAGCATTTCCCCCATGTACAGGTATGTGTAGACAAGATGGTCACAGAAGGCCCTCTTAGAGGAAATCACATTTGAAATCGGACCCTATAGTATGGGAACTGAGCATGTAACACACAGGAGCAAGAGAATGCCAGGCAGTGGGTGCTATGTATGCAATATCTCTGATGTTGAAGGAGTCAGCAGAGCAATGAAGGAGTCAAGGATGGAGGACCTGGTAAGGAAAGGACAGGAGAAATATATGGAAGCTAATGTTTAAAGCCATCTCTCTGGGTCAGGGTGAAGTCTGACTGACTGGTGGGAAGTCACTGGAGTGGGGAAAACTGAGGTATAAAGAAATAACTGAGCTTGTTGAAGGCCAACAACAGTAGATGGGTTTGCTGGACTTCTAATCCATGTCTCTCCAACTTCAGAAGTCAGTGCTCTAAGCCAAAGGTCAGCAAATTATGCCCTACGAGCCAGTAGACTGCCTACTGTCTGCTTTTTATAAATACAGTGTCACTGGAATACAAGCATGTCCATTCATTTCTTGTAGTGGCTGCTTTCCCACTACAAAGGCAGAATTGACTAGCTACGACAGATAGCGTATGTCCTATAGAGCTCAAAATATTTACTATTTGGCTCTCTCTAGAGAAAGTTTTCTGACTCTCAAATAAGTCTGGAGGCCTCAGGTAGGGAGGAATTATGTCTGCTTTGTTCCTGAGGTTTCCAGCTAGTGACTAGTGCTGTGCTTGAATGTGTCCTCCAGAAACTCATGTGTTGGGATTTGAAGAGCCATTGTAAGGGCAAGAGAGGGTAAAGACTTAATATAATTATGAGATTGAAAGGTGGAACATTTGGGGAGAAATTAGGATTAAAGTCATCAAGTCAGCCTCCATGACTGAACCTTGATGGTTTCTGTATGGAGAGGGAATGAGATAGACACACGGACACCCAGACACAGACAAAGACACAGGCACATACATTCTTAACACTGCTCTTGTTCTGTCTCATCACGCAATGCTCTGTATTGTGTTAGGACTTTGCAAAGAACCCCCTCTAGCAAGAAGGCCCTCACCAAATATGACCACTTGAAGTTAGACCCCTAAAACCATGAGTCAAATCAACCTTTAGTCTTATGAATTACTTGGTTTTAGACATTTAGTTACTAAGCAACAGAGAATGAGACTAAAACAACTGGTATTTAGCTAGTATTGAATCAGCATATGTTGAATGAATAAAAATGGGAGATGGTTGCACAGAATATAGAAATTAAAGGGACAGAGATTAGGTGGACAGGAGCAGTATGAAATAAAAGAAAAGTGGGCCAGCACATGCTCTGCCTGGCATTCAGCAGGTGGGCCAGGTTGGCCGGAATCCTGAGCAAGTGAAGGAGAGAACAGGATGTCGAGTTGGAAAGACCCCCTGAGGGTTGATTGAGTAGAGCCTTGAATGCCATCATCATTAAGTGTCCAAGACCTTTAAGTGGCTGAGTTAGCAGTCACAGAGGCATGGAAGAGACCTGCTTTTCCAAGATGAAGATTGTAATTGGTTATTGATGTCCTATTTGTATGCTAATGCTGCTCAATAAAATAGCTAAACCATAATTAACGCTCCAGCTTCCTCTAAAAAAAGAAAGCCCACAGAAAGGTCAATGGATTTCATATAATAAATTATTAAATAATGGGAAACACTGGAAGTAAGTTTCTGAGATGTAATCTTTTCAGGTTTTATTAACTATCATTTATTATAAACACTGACAATGTTTACATTTTGCTTCTGCCATTTTCTTGCCAATTCCAGAAAATTTTGAAGTCAAAGTTAGTGCTGAGTGGGAAAATATATTGTTTGCCAGAGTTCATCTGTTTGGAAATAAAGAGTGTTTACCTCTGTGATCTGATTTCTCTCAGTGTCAATGTTTAGTCAAATAATATAGTAGCACATTGGCAGACCTTATGTTATTTGGAAACCATGATGAAAACAACCCTATGGTACCAGTCACAGTTAGTAGGTAGTAATAAAAATATGCCAAGACCCTTTGTAGATAAATTCTTATTCCTCATGTGAATTCTGCCAGAAGTAGGGTCTTACTTGTCAGGAATATGCATGACAAAGGATCTGAGGTCAGACTGTCCAGGTTTGAATCTCAGCACCTCATCTTAGTAGCTATGAACCTTGCAGTTGGCTTTACTAGGCTTTGTTTTCCTCAACTAGAAAATAGGGACGTCAGCAATACTTACTGCATAGAGTCAAGAAGATGAAGTAATACAATGCAAATGAAGTCGAGTGTCTGGTGCACATTAAGTGTCCAGTGAGTATTTAACCTGCTCAAGGGCATTAACCTACAATGAAGCCAAAGGTATAGATAAAATTTTCAGCTTTAAGTGTTTCTCTTTAAGTACCTATCAATTCTTCAGTAGTCTGCCTACCCTTATGTGTTTTGCGGTGATGTTATTAGTAAAAGGATATTATATGAAGTCCTACCTGTTAAATAATTTATAATTTTTTGTGAGGAATCAAGTCAAAATCCTCTGAGACAATCAGAGGGCAACCCAGGGTACCCTGGAATTCACTAATCCATTTATCAAGCATCTACTATGTCTTAGGGAGTAGGCTGGGTAGTGATAGAGGAATGAATCAGAAAGTCATTGCTCACTAGTGAAGTCTGTGGACAAGAATTTCATAATGGGTAGAGAGTCAATATTAGAGGTATTTCCCCAAGAAGGAAATAAGGATCTGGGCTCTGGATTTGAGTCTTGGTATGACTTCAGCAAATTGCTGGATTTAATGGTCTTATTTTATGTTTGAACCTAAGACATAAGAGATGTTTGCCATACTCACGACTATCTCCCTAAGAATGTATAGTAGTCCTTGGGGCCAGCAACTGGCATAGTAGTTAAAGCACTGGACTCTCATGTGATTTACAATGGTTTGAGTCCTGGACCTGGTGGTTTGAATTCATGCCAAGGCATGTCTGAGTGCTTGCCCAAAATCCCAAGAGAAGAATGAATGAGAAGAGATTGCAGTGTGGCCATCCTCCCTGAGGGGGGAGGGGTGTTTTCTTGCTTTCTATATTTCCAGTGAGAGCACAGTTCCTATGGCAAAAATCTCTCTTAAAAAAAAAAAAAGAATGTGTAGTACTTTTGCAGAATTATTGGCCAACAGTTGAATGATTAATGATCCACTTCCAAATGACATTTAAAATCATGAAAGTACATAGGCATGTTATAATCACACATAATTCCAGCATTTTAAAAAAGAATTATTAATTTAATTTTATTTATTATTACTTTAAAATTTTTCTATACAGCATGTGTGCTCACTAGGGAGAAACAGAGAGGGAAAGTGAGAAAGCAAGCCACAGGCCTGGGATTCAAACCACAGTTAGCATGTGGGAAGCCAATATCTTATGCATCATGCCACCTGCTGGTCTCAATCCCAGCATTTTAACATAACAACTTCAATTATTTTCCTTGTTTTTTTTTTTTTTTTTCTTTTCCCTTTCCTATTTTCTTTTATTTTTCTCTCTCTCTTTTTTTTTTTTTTTTAGAGAGAGAGATTTTTGCTATAGTGTGCCTGCGCTTGCCAGAGCAACAGAGAGAGACAGAAAGTGAGACATCATCCCCAGGTGGATAGCCGTGCCACAATGCTTTCTCCACCATTTTCCTTTTGGGATTTTTGGGCATGCATGCATATGTGCCTGGCTTGAGTTTAAGCCACTAGGTCTGGGACTTGAACCACTGTCGACTATGTGGGAGTCCAGCAACTTAACCATTACACCATCTACTGGTCCCACAACTCTAATTCTTTATGAATGTTTCTTCCTATCTTCTTTTTTTCTGTTAATATTTTCAAGTACATTTTAAATTATAACCCCAATCAAATTCCACATATTTTTAGGACCACAGGTGTACAGAATCATATTTTTAAAAATATAAACTATTTATTAACAGATAAGACCTACAGACTTATTTCTTCATGGACACACCCATGGTATGGCCATGATGACCAGTTGTTTTGGTGTGCTGGCCTCAGACCAGAAGGCTCCAGAAATGGTCTAACCCTCTCTGGGCCCAAATCTTCTTCAGTCTCTCCAGGTCTTCATGCAGTTGTCTAGACTGTTGGCCAGGGCCTGGTTGTATTTTCCATCCTTTACATCTTTCGGTTTGTTCAAGAACCAGTCTAGGACCTTGTATTTCTGTGGATTATGAACACAGAAGTGATCACAGGGTCCATCTGATCCTCAGTGAGCTCTCCTGCCCTCTTGGTGAGGTCAGTGTCTGCTTTCCTCCACACCATATGAGTACACCTTCACCCCACACCCTAATGGCAGTGATGACAAAGGTTATGTTCCTCTGCCCATCCACATTGGTGTTGAGTACTCACAAAATGTGCTGGAACTTCTCAGGGATCATTAGCGACGTGGCGGTGGCACTAAGGGCTGCGTGTAGGCCTCCTGCGGAAGAACCAGAATCAGATATTAATTATAATGCTCAATTCAAAATGCACTGTCATCTTTCTTTCATGCCCACAGAATTTTGTGTTTTCCTTCTTGAATTCAGTTCTACATAAGCATTTTAATGTCACTGTCTGGTTTTTAACAAATATTGGCGGCGTCGTTGTTGAGTGTATGAGATGTGTGGCTTTATGATCTGTCAAATGCTTTATAGTCTTACTTATATCCAACTCTGTAAGCTCCCAAGAGTAAAGGGGATGGGGGGATAGATAGGCAGTGTCCAAGTAGACAAAATCTCAGATGTCACTGCATACTTCTTTTGGCTTCTGTCATAGAAAGAACATGCCAAAAAAGTGAAGTTCTATTTTCTCTCTAGAGGGAGGCAGGATCCACACCATCCTCCTGGACCACTATAACAGTCTCGACTGGCTGACTTGACCGGCCTCAACTACTTGTGGTGCCACCTATGTGTATTTAGTGGCTGTGATGATATTCTAACCATTGTTTAGAATTATTGCCATTTAAGAATTAATAGATATTAGGTTTTAGAATGGTTTTAGGTTTACAGAAAAATGAAGCAGTAAGTGGAGAATTCCTACACCTTCCATTCCCTTATAATTTCTCTTGTTAATATCTTAAATTAGTATGGTATATTTATTACAATTGATGAACCAATATTGGTATGTTATTATTAACCAAAGTTCACAGTTTACATTAGGACCCACTCCTAGTGTTGTATGTTCTATGAATCTTGAGAAATCTATAACAATATGTGCCCGCCATTCCAGTGTCATACAGAAAGTTTCACTGTCCTAAAAGTCCTCTGTGTTCCATCTAGTCATCTCTCTCTCTTCCCAAACCTCTGCAACCACTGATCTTTTTATTGCGTCTATAGTTTTGCCTCTTCCAGAATGTTGTACATTTGGAATTATATAGTATGTCACCATTGTAGATAATTTCTTTCACTTAGCAATATGCATTTAAGGTTTATAGCACAGTTATTTTTATTCATTCACCTATTGAAATATATTTTGATTGCTTCCAAGTCTTGCTTATTATGAGTAAAACTATCTTAAGTATTTGTGTGAAGGGTTTTGTGTAATTAAGTCTTCAACTCATTTGGGCGAATACCAAGGAGTGTGATTGCTGGATTTTATGTTTGAATTTTTGACTTAACATTATTTAACTTAAAAAGGGCTAGATAAATCTTTATTTTTTGAAGTTCTCTAAAAACTCACACACAAACAATTGTATCTAAACCAAAGGGGGCCATAAAGGAGAGGACTGAGAGTGAATGCATCAATCCTACTTCTTAAAATTGGTTAAAAAAAAAAAAGCAAAACATCCCAGCATGAGCATGCCATAAGTCTTTCCAGATTGAAATATTTCAGTACACACTGTATTGAACTAAGCTATATCAGTAAATATTGCCCATTCTGTCAACCTACAAGTTATAAACTATTCTCTGCAGGTGAGGAACAATCTTTATTATATTCAAAAAACGAGTAAAAACTGATGTAAGTGTTCATTTCACATAGAACTTAAATGAAAGTGTTCCAAATCTCATTTTTCTTGATTATTTTTAGAAAGAAATTATAATGAATAGTAATACTTTCATCATTGAGCTTTAACTCTTTTTGATGTTTTGACAATATTGTTTTATCTATTCTTCTTTTTCCCCCTTCAGAATTATAAAGTAATTCTAGACACCATATTTATACTATTTGAAATAGCTGCCTAATAGTATATGTTATACCTTTCTCTTCCTTTCACAAGACCTGATATGAAAGAGAGGAGCTAGGACTGGATGGAGGGAGAACAAACTATAAGCTATACATATTTTCTAAAATCCCCCCCCCCACCCCACCCCGGATTGAACCTCACGTCTCTTCTCGTTCAGGACAGAACAAAGCAAGCTTCTCCAAAGTCCACATGAAAAAAAGGAGTCTACATATGTATGAATACTATTGTTTGGATTCTACTCCCAAACTCACCCATCAGATGAAGTTCTTACTCCCTACTGGGACAGCAGGAGAAATAAGATTCCAAATCTTCTAGGAAATGAAGTCTCCTTCATCTTCCTAAAGAGAAACCAGAAGACTGGAAATAAATTATTTCTTTTACAAAACAGTTGGTTTAATCCCCAGGTGGAGGATGACTGAGTCACAGGGGGAAATGCATTTTTACAGAATCTAGCCAAGTTGCTTTCTAAAAGAACTGTATCTACATATACTTCTACCAATCATGAATGAAGCTGCCCAAATTTTAAGTAGGCCAAATTGCATAAATACCTGGGGAAAATGTATTTAGAATAATGATATTTTAATATTAAACCAACTGAGTAAAAATTGTTGACGAGTGGTAGAGATGACCAAAACCCAACTAATCAGATTGGGTGTCAGTACCCTTAGAGAGAGTGGGAGCTGTCTAAACAGAATCAGGCACCAGTTGGAAAGCATGAAATTACTGACTTTGTTTAAATCTAACTGCAATTTATCTGTAGGAACAGCACTGAAAGGTGACATTTGTCTTAGTGAGTTTCCCATTCATTTCCGGAGCTGGAGTTCATCAGTCATGCAGCTCAAGTGCATGATACATGCAGATGAATATTTATTATAGATGATGGAGTATCCTTCTGGCAACATAATACACTTCATTCACTTGAAAAGGGAATTCAAACAGATTCATGATAGACTTCTTGTGTTACTGGAGGGGCCTTTCACCTTCCCTTAGAAGAAATCCACACAACCCTGCCATTTTGGTACAAGAATTCACTTGGGTAGTATCCATGTGTAAACCAGTTTTAAAACATCATAACTCATTACATATGATGAAATAACTTGTATTCAGAAAATAATTGCTATCTCAAAAATAATTCATTAATGTTTGATGAATAAAACAGTAATCTGCCTGAATAATTTGAAGCATATTGGTTGCTTGAATGAAACCTGTTGTTTGAATCTTATTAAGTTCATATATGAAGATACATATTTGGTTTGATTTGCAGAATTTCTATGCACCAGCAAAAGATCTTAAAATAAAGCATGCATTTCCAACATTGATCTGATACTGGAGGTTAAGTGTTTCTTTCTTAGGAAATGCAAGATCAAAGACAATAAAATGACAGGAAAAATACAAGAGTGTCATTTTTTTTTCTTTTAATTTAGATGCCACTCCTTTCCCCAAGAGAGCTGAGCAGAGAAATCAGTAGAAAAAATGGCTTCCTGTGCCCATTAAGCAACCTTTTGTTTTCTTTTGACTACCGATGGGAATCTTGTTCATTAAAATTGTATAGATTCCTTCTCCTTTCCTCCCACTGTTTATTTACACATGAAAAAAAGATGATTTCAAGTTGATTCAAATATCGTGCTTGCTCAGGCTGCTGAAAAACCTCCATGCAAACAGTCATTTCTGCAGAACCAGAGGGAGTTTCTACAATATACAATGGTATATTCAAGGGGTTGTATTGGTGGACGTGTGGACAAGGCTAGGTATCCGAAGAGAGCCAGAGTTACAACAAGCATTCTTGTTTTAACAAGAAAGAATCACCCTGCCTTCATAGTCTTAGGTTACATGCCTTTTCCATTACAAGCTGAATGGAAGTTAAGGAGGCACAGGGAATATGGAGAGACTGAAACTGAAAGTGTGGCCATTGAGGAAGATTAAACTCAACTTGACCTCCAATGTGGATGGATGAATGATGATTAGACAGAGGATATGCGTATCTAAATTGCATTCTATCTCTATTACATTCTAACGACATTACTAAAATTACTGTTTGATAATTTGTCAATGGGAAAATGTGCCCACTTATCTCTGGCTATACAAACAATCACTGATTCAGTCCCTCAGTGTGAATGTCGCCAAATTATCATGGGCAGATGGTCAGACCATTGAATTAAGGTTGGATTCAAATGCCCTCTCTCTTCCCCCCATCCCTCTCTTTTTCTCTTCTTCTCTTCCTGTCTCCTCAGCAAGTATTCATTGTGTTCCTATTTGCATATTTAATATGGTCCAATTTCCAGTTGTGCCTGCCACTTGCTCACTAGAGAGAGATTTTGGCTGTGTCACTTGAGATCTTGGAACCTCAGTTTCTCCTCCCTGCTCAATATATACTGAATACCTGCATTCTATGGTAGAATGGAAAGATCTGAAGATATAATAATAAGGAGAACAAGTGTAAATACCAGACACTGAATGGGCAGGGGTGGATAGTAGAGGGTGGGCGGTGGAGGCTGAAGAAAGAAATACTTAACAGACATACGAATGTAAATTTCTCTGTTGAAAACTACGTATATAGTAATATCATTGATTGGATTGTCATGTACTACATGCATACTTGGAAAAAAACACATTGTGTGCTGTAGAGGTGTACAACCATTAAATGTGAATGAGAAGTTGTAAAATAATAAATAAGTACATCTGCCCTGTTGATTCACAGACTTCTTGAGAAGCACAAAAATCAAACATATTTTGTAAAGGGTAAAATACTATAGAAAAATGAAGTCCCAGGCCCTACTTGGGCTATGGTATTGATTTATGTATTGTTTGAACACTCACTGTGTGCTGGGCTCTGGGCTGGGTTCAAGGGACATGAAGATGAATAAAATGTACTATGTGTGTTTTAGATATTTTCAATCCAATTGGGGAGACAGTTGTATAAAGAGTACTGACAAGGAGAGGAGATTTTGGGAAGAATATTTTCCACAGATGATAGCAGGTATCAAAGTACAGAGGCAGTGATGGTGAATGGCAACTGTGGGGTCACCTTTCACCCTGTTAACATTGCCAAATTGATCTAGATTCCTCCTGCTTATCCCCTCTAGAGTTTGAGTCCCTGTGTTCTTTATGATCTGGGTCAGACAATGTGGGCTTTCAGC